>NC_060138.1:185917028-186222861 GCF_021461385.2 Schistocerca piceifrons
CTGTCTGTTGACGACGAGCACCCGAAGAGTCCCCTCCAGGAGATTTGAATGGGGGAATATTTTATCTGTGGAATATTTTACTAATGAGGAATCCACCATTATTAACACTTTGTGTCCTGAATTTCAGTTTTTATACTTTGACAATTCTAAATTATTGTATGTCATTATTGTATGCCGAAAATTACGTTGATAGGAAACGAAAAAAAATGTTGGGGGCCATTATCTAATTTTTGCCAAAATGGGACTTCTTGAGAATCCCGTCAGATCATAATGGTGCAGTTACTTCGTGAGAGGTGGTACTGATAAAAGCATGTTATTTCTCATTGGTTCATAAAAAAACAGCTTGCACTCTGAATGAGGTCTTGATTCTAAACGGACGAAAAAAATCGCAACACCTAGAAAAGTTGTGCGGCGTAAACGAAAGTTGGTAGGCGTGTTTCTACATCTGAAAGATGATGTCTATCGAAATTGCGCGCCAGTCGCACAACCGTGCCGCTAGTAGTGTTTTCTGACGAAAGCTCATTCTGCCTCGGTGTCAGTGAAGCCGTGTGTTGGTTAGAAGGAAGGCAGTGGAGGGCCTGCAACCAATACATCTGCATGCTAGACAGACTGGATCTACACCTGGAGTCTGTGGTGCGATTTTGTATGAAAGAAGGAGTACTCTCGTGGTTATCCGACGCATTCTGACTGCAAATTTGTACGTCAGTCTGGTATTCGACTTGTTATGCGGTCATTCATAAACAGCGTTACAGGGGGTGTTTTCCAACAGGATAACGCTCGCCCACATACTGCGGTTGTAGCCCAACTTGCTTTACAGAGCGTTGACATGTTGCCTTGGACTGTTCGACGACTAGGTCTGCCTCTGATCGAGCACTTATGGAACACCATCGGACGACAACTTCAGCGTTATGCACAAACAGCATTAACCATTCCTGTATTGACCGACCAAGTGCAACACGCATGGAACTCCATCCCACAAACTGCCATCCCCCACGTACCAGCATTTCACATTTGTAGTGGCTTATCTCGAGCTTACGTTAACCTGTGATCTTGCTATGTTAATCATTTAAATATATTACATACACAAATGTATTCCCGAAATTATGCCACTCTACATTAATTATTTTTTGGTGCTGCGATTTTTTCCGTCAGTGTATACTGTAAATAGCACAGTTTTCACATCGTCCACGACTAACAATACAATCTGGCCATGAGCTCCAAGATATTTGGGTTCCAATTTCATCTGAAACTGAAAAATCCCTTCTTTTTTCTTTTATTTTGAAAAGAGTACCGAAATGTTCCTTGTGACACTGCTATCTTCAAACTGTAAATCTTCAGATTCTGTAGAACAAATGGAAGTATTCTGTTGCTGATTGGTATATGGTGTGGCGTCATTTTTCTTTCGTTTGGCCTATAATCTATTGAGTCGCAATCCTTCAAGAAAGTGTTTTGTTTCAGAATTAATACTTCCATCACTTGATTTATCAACATCAGATGGAAAATCCTCCCGGAGTATTCCAGAATCTCCTTATGCTTCAAATTTCTTGCAAAAACATATGGCCGTAGGCCTGACGGGATTTACAAGTACAAAATTATTTATAAGAAAATGTTCTAAAAGTCTTCACTATTTTGTGCTTCTAAACAATTACTAGCATAACAAGTTTGTTTGTGTGGCCATCCTCCGCAGCAAGCATATCAATACTTGAAACTTCCTGGCAGATTAAAACTGTGTGCCCGACCGAGACTCGAACTCGGGACCTTTGCCTTTCGCGGGCAAGTGCTCTACCAACTGAGCTACCGAAGCACGACTCACGCCCGGTACCCACAGCTTTACTTCTGCCAGTACCTCGTCTCCTACCTTCCAAACTTTACAGAAGCTCTCCTGCGAAACTTGCAGAACTAGCACTCCTGAAAGAAAGGATATTGCGGAGACATGGCTTAGCCACAGCCTGGGGGATGTTTCCAGAATGAGATTTTCACTGAGTGCTAGTTCTGCAAGTTTCGCAGGAGAGCTTCTGTAAAGTTTGGAAGGTAGGAGACGAGGTACTGGCAGAAGTACAGCTGTGGGTACCGGGCGTGAGTCGTGCTTCGGTAGCTCAGTTGGTAGAGCACTTGCCCGCGAAAGGCAAAGGTCCCGAGTTCGAGTCTCGGTCGGGCACACAGTTTTAATCTGCCAGGAAGTTTCATATCAGCGCACACTCCGCTGCAGAGTGAAAATCTCATATCAATACTTGTTTTGTAAATAAAATTGGCTTCTCCTACTGCTAGTTGCTTTATTTATCTCATACGCGTTTCGCCTTTTCCTTTTCTAAGACATCATCAGTGGGATCTACAACGATATTGTTTTGTTAGTTTTAGATTGTTAAACAATCCACGTCGCGATTTTCTTGTAAAAAAGTAATTACTTACGATTTGCTGATCTGCGTTTAGATTTACCACGAAATAGAGAAAAAATGAAGATTGGATTATCACAGTAAACACTCCGAATCAAGAACAGAATGACCTACTTCCAATTACGCACAACTAAATAGCGCGAAAGCTGCACATGCTGAGATTCAAGCTGCTCTGGAGTCACAGATAATACATCTGTGAAAGTTCTGCCATGTGTTAACAATGTGGCTGCCACTCAGTTTTTGCAAACGTGACGTTTTTTGACGTCATGCGCTGTATCGAAGACCGCAGGAACTGCTATCGACTTTCGTTAGCATTTCGTACGGGCCTCTCACAAGACATCATGAACACGCATCGGGAATTTATAAAAGCACGTCGTTCTGAGAATTATTTATAAGGATTAATATTATCATTAAACCACACGTAATGATTTATTTATGCCTTTATATGAGAGTGCACTCTCAAGAGTTATTTGTTATTGTTAATAATTCATAAATTATGTATGAAACAGGCTGTATTATAACTTGCAGTATGCCGTTTAAAGGCAACAGAGCACTGAAAATTTATCACAAACATCACAGCATTATCATTAAATGTCAATTAATAACGCCTCAACGATATAAGCCTGCAGCAGATACTTTGAAATCGAGAAAGGAGAATAAAATCACACGAGTAAGTGCTAGCGAAATGGATAACGCCGTAGTTTCAGGAGTCGAAAACTATAGGTTGATATCTCCCTACCTGCAATTTTTTTCATGTTTGCTTTGTTAACTCATTCTGGAGCTTTCTTAGGAATGTAGGACAAGTATGTTCTGCAATATTCAACGTTATTTACATTTCTGTCTGATTACAGAATGGAGGATGCAATAAATCTTTGACGATTTCCGAATGCGTGGTTAGGCATGAACCTAAGAGAATAGCTTAAAATGCTGCGAATGAAACCAGGAGTAATAATATTCATATTATTCTTTGTTGCAGAGTCGAAAACTATTCCTGCGGTTGGTGTCAAGTTTGCAGAAGTGACGTCATGTTCCCAGAAATTTTTCCGAAATGAAATTACCCTAATAATATACTGAACTCAGAATAAATGGGGCGCTGCAGTGCTGTTAGGCCTCAAATGACAGATCATTAAGGGTTTAGGCGCAGTGTAGAGTCGCATGCCTTCGCGAAAAAAATAACGGCTGCAGTTTCCTCTTGCTTAAAACGTTTCGCAGTGCGAGCACAGCAAGGCCATGTTGGTTGATGTTAAAAGGTGAGATCAGATTGTTGGCACACCTATTCAGGGACCACGGGTTAGTCCGGTCTCTCCACAGACACCCCTCCGTTACACCTACGGTGCAGCTGTGTTCAAGTCTGAAATCATTGAGACACGCAACCCTCTATAACTCAGCGAGGTCCATGGTTCGTGGGATGTGTAGAGTCTACAAACAGAAAAATGCATTTTATGTGCTTGTTGCATTTTCCTGTTAGTGCAGTGGTATTGGGAAGTTTACCGATCGCACGATAGGCCTTCTGCATGCTGCGTTAACTATTCTGCATTCAGTTTAAATGTCGAAAACGGATGCCAGCCGTCCACACTCCACAGCAGCCAGACTATGTATTTCTGGACAGGGATTCCTCCCCTTTCCCCAGAGGACCAGTTTGCCGTCCTGACATATGTATTAAGCGTCATGGGTAATTTTTTCTGTACATCCTATATGTGAATAAAGCTTTGGTCATATGGTACGTTTACTTATGAGGGCTCATTTGTCGTTTTCCACTACAATATTTTACCGCTTACTCTCAATAAAACTGGTTCAAATGGCTCTAAGCAGTATGGGGCTTAACATCTGAGGTCATCAGTCCCCTAGACTTAGAACTACTGAAACCTAACTAACCTAAGGACATCACACACATCCATGGCCATGGCAGGAGTCGAACCTGCGACCGTAGCAGCAGCGCGATTCCGGACTAAAGCACCTAGAACCGCTCGGTCACAACGGCCGGCTACTCTCAAGAGCTAATAGATTGTGACGCAATTAGAGCTACTTAGAACATAGCATGTTATTTCATAAAGTACGATTCCGAGTGTAGTTACGTAACAAGGATATAGCAGCCGGCGCGTCCTCGTGGGGGTTACATTTTAGTGTGGCAAAAAAATCGAGGAAAAACAAAACAACAGGGAAAGGAGGAGGGTGAAGTAGAAGGGCGGAAAATAAGTATGAGCAAAAGGAAGAAAGAAAGGAGGACCAGGGTTTAACGTTCTGTCAACATAGAGGTCATCAGAGACGGAGCACAAGCTCGGGCTGTTTCAAGGATGGGGAAGGAAATCGGACGCGCCTCTTCAAAGGAGCCATCCCAGTATTTGTTTCGAGCGATTTAGGGAAATCACGGAAAACCTGAATCAGGATAGCCGGACTGTATTAGAACCGTCGTCCTCCCGAATAAGAGTCCAGTGTGCTAACGACTAAAGTATGAGCAGCAGAAAGGAAGTGATTGAAGGGCGCTAAAACGGGAAGGGGGCAGAGAAGAACGTAATGCAATGATGGGAAGATTCGCAATGGACTGTACTGACCAGCAGTTCCATGAGACCTATGTTTCCCTGATACCAAGACGAGTATGTCTTATTTTCGGCTACTAGATGAAGCCACTCTCGTTGTGCCTAGGGAGCCAACGTAAGTATAAGGAGTATCTTTTGCGCTTGTCGTTATGTTAGTTACAGATTTACACTAATCCGCAGCGAACCAGTGAGAAAGGAATCTTGTTACTCTTGCCCGCAATGCAAATTTGGTTTATGTAGTTTTTTTCTTTACAACTATATCATACAAAAAGATTTATTGAAATGTATACCACTTACTTGACAGTAAATTCACATTGTTCTCAATAAACGAGTAAACGAGCTAAGCAGCGACGAGAAATTGAGTTGATGTCGGCGGGTGTAGAGGGGAGGGGAGATTTGGAAGTTTGTTCTGGGCGTCAATTCCCTACGCCACGTGTCTGTCTTGGTGTACTGGCATTTCATCGAAGAGTGTTCCCTGTTTGCAGTTGTATCCGACTGCGAGTATTGCTTTCGGTGGTGTTCAGTTGCTAGTCGTGGGCTGTTGAACCGTCGATTATTAGGCACTCGGAAACCGTGTCTGACGGTTCTGTGGCTAGGACTCTTACTCAATCACCTTGTGCTCGTAAAGTAGTGTTGTGGAACTCAGCCCATAGCGTTTAAATTCGCGCGCACAGCTATTTGGATAACATACGGGAGCCGAGAGAGTGTAGAGGGGAAAGCTTAAGAAAGCAGTTCGTGAGCTTCACGTACACACCGCTCTGTTTGTCAAAGCTTACATAAACCTGAAAGTGGAACAGAGCGAGGCGAGAGTACGGCAAATATTTCTGCTGCTGCTCTAACTTAAGACATAGTAGTATTACCTTCGTCGCATTCTTTGAAGACACACTAACACACAAAGCAGCAGAAAAAGCGTGAGAGTTCACGATGGAGATCGTGTAAGTGGGAAAGAGGATAAATAATGGAAAGGTTCAAATGGCTCTAAGCACTATGGGACATCTAAGGTCATCAGGCCCATAGACTTAGAACTACTTAAACCTTACTAAACTAAGGACATCACACACATCTATGCTCGAGGCAGGATTCGAACCTGCGACCGTAGCAGCAGAGCGGTTCCGAACTGAAGCGCCTAGAACCGCTCGGCCACAGCGGCTGGCTAAATAACGGAAAGAAAAACTATAAGAATCATCAAACATGAAGTGTCTGTCAAAATATCAGTGGAAGGAATTACATTACAAGTAAAATCTTTTAGGTAATTGCGAAATTTGGTGAGAGAATTATTTACTGCCGGCCGGAGTGGCCGAGCGGTTCTAGGAGCTACAGTCTGGAACCGCGCGACCACTACGGTCGCTGGTTCGAATCCTGCCTCGGGCATGGATGTGTGTGATGTCCTTAGGTTAGTTAGGTTTAAGTAGTTCTAAGTTCTAGGGGACTGATGACCTCGGAAGTTAGGTCCCATAGTGCTCAGAGCCATTTGAACCATTTGAAATTATTTACTGAATGATCTGCAGAGGAGAGATGAATGGTGCAGGCTCTGGCAGTTGACCCTGAATGTAAATAAATGTAACATATTGCTTATACATAGGAAAAGAAATTCTCTGGTGTAAGGCTACAGTATTTTTAAACTGCTGGAAACAGTATCTACCGTAATATACACTGAAGCGCCAAAGAAACTGGTACAGGCATGCGTATTCAAATACAGAAATATGTAAACAGCCAGAATACGGCACTGCGGTCGGCAATGCCTATATAAGATAAAAAGTGTCTGGCGTAGTTGTTATATCAGCTACTGCTGCTACAGTGGCAGGTTATCAAGATTTAAATGAGTTTAGACGTGGTGTTATAGTTGGCGCACGAGGTAGCGATGAAGTTGGGAATTTACCGTACGCCCATTTCACGAGCGAACCGTGAATATCAGGAATCCGGTAAAACATCAAATCTCCGATATCGCTGCGGCCGGAAAAAGATCCTGCAAGAACGGGAGCAACGACGACTGAAGAGAATCGTTCAGCGTGACAGTAGCGCAACCCTTCCTCAGATTTCATCTGCATCTACGTGATTACTCTGCTATTCACATTAAAGTGCCTGGCAGAGTGTTCAATGAACCACCTTCAAGCTGTATCTCTACCGTTCCATTCTCGAACGGCGCGCGGGAAAAATGAGCAGTTAAATTTGCTGCAGATTACAATACTGGGCGCTCAACAAGTGTCGGCGTGCGAACCATTCAACGAAACATCATCGATATCGGCTTTTGGAGCCGAAGGCCACTCGTGTACCCTTGATAACTGCTCGACAAAAAGCTTTACGCGTCGCCTGGGCCCGTCAACTTGGACACTGGACTGTTGATGACTGAAAACATGTTGCCTGGTCGGACGAGTCTCGTTTCAAATTGCATCGAGCGTATGGACGTGTACGGGTATGGAAACAACCTCATGAATTCATGGACTCTGCATGTCAGCAGGGGACTGTTCAAGCTGGTTGGAGGCTCTGTAATGGTGTGGGGCGTGTGCAGTTGGAGTGATATGGGACCCCTCATACGTTTAGATATGACTCTGACAGGTGACATGTACGTAAGCTTGTCCATTGTACATTTCATCGAACTTGGCAATTCCAGCAGGACAATGCGACACCCCACACGTTCAGAATTGCTACAGGGTGCCTCCAGGATCACTCTTCAGAGTTTAAACACTTCTGCTGGCCACCAAACTCCCCAGACATGAACATTGAGCATATCTGGGATGCCTTGCAACATGCTGTTCAGAAGAGATCTCCACCCCCTCGTACTCTAATGGATTTTTGACAGCCCTGCAGGATTCATGGTATCAGTTCCCTCCAGCGCTTCTTCAGACAGTAGTCGAGTCCATGCCAGGTCGTGTTGGGGCACTTCTGCGTGCTCGCGGGGGCCCTACACGATATTAAGTAGGTGTACCAGTTTCTTTGGTTCTTCAGTGTGTCTAGG
This sequence comes from Schistocerca piceifrons, assembly GCF_021461385.2. Taxonomy (NCBI): domain Eukaryota; kingdom Metazoa; phylum Arthropoda; class Insecta; order Orthoptera; family Acrididae; genus Schistocerca; species Schistocerca piceifrons. Next base: position 185,924,915 of record NC_060138.1, read on the forward strand.
AGTAACTATCCAGAACAACCTTGACTGGAATGACCACGTAAAACGAACAATAAGAAAGCAGATGGCACACTGAGAACCTTAAAGAAATGTAACTCCCCCGCGAATGAAGTGGCTTACAAAGCACTTTTTCGACCCGTTCTTTAGTACTGTTCAACAGTCTGGGATCCTTACCAGGTTGGACGGATAGATGAATACAGAAGATCCAGCGAAGAGCGGCGCGTATCGACAAGGGATCTTTTAGTCGGCACGAGAGCGTTACAGAGCTGATCAAGAAACTCCACTGGTAGACATTACAAGAGAGGTGTTGAGCATCACGGGGACGTTTACTATTGAAATTTCGGGAGAGCACTTTCCGGGAATGTGACACTTCCTCCCACATGCATCTCGCCTAATGACTATGAAGAGAAAATTCGAAAAATTACAGCCAATGTAGAGGCTTACCGACAATCATTCATCCGACGCGCAATTCGCGAGTGGAGCAGAGTAGAGGGGGGGGGGGGGTTCAGTCAGTGGTATCAGAGGGACCCTCCGACACTCACCATTAGGAGACTTGCGGAGAATCATGTAGTACGATATAATGGAACCCGTGTGGAGGAAACAAGAAGTAAAATAGCTATGAGTAGAAGATGTATTGAAAAGGTGAAAAGTTTGTTGGCAGCAATAGGAAATCAGGTATAATTAAGAAAGATATTCACGAAGTGTTTTGTCTGATGTGTAATATTTTCATACTCATTTAAAACTAAAGAAGGAAAAAATACATGTATAGCTTTCAACTGCGGTTGTGGAAATAAGCTAAAAAGGAAAGTGGGTTCACAGAATGACGAATTAAGAAGCACTTCTAAGAACAGGAGAGGAAAGAAAACTATTGGGCATGATAATAATGAGCAAAACATCTTGGCTGGGACTCGGCAGTTCGACAACTGAACATAATAAATTAAGGTGAGTTCTCAATAAAAACAATTGAGAACTCACTCTGTTATTTCATGTACTTTAAATAGTTTATCTCAGATGTTCAGTCCCCCTCCGTAACCAAGTGGTCAACGCCACAGACCGTTATCCTGGAGACGTCGGTTCTATTCTCTATACTGCCAGGGATTTTTCCTTGGTAGGAGGACTGGACCGGTGTGCACTCAGCCTCGTGAGGCCAATTGAGGAGCTACTCGAATGAGTAGCTGGGAGTGCAAAGTGCTGACCACATGCCCCTCCATGCTGCATCCGATGACAAATGTCTGGGGCCGCGCGGGATCAGCCGCGCTGTCTAGGACGCTGCAGTCATGGACTGTGCGGCTGGTCCCGGCGGAGGTTCGAGTCCTCCCTCGGGCAGGGGTGTGTGTGTTTGTCCATAGGATAATTTAGGTTAAGCAGAGTGTAAGGTTAGGGACTGATGACCTTAGCAGTTAAGTCCCATGAGATTTCACTCAAATTTGAACATTTTTGAACAAATGTCTGGGGATGACACGATTGTCGGTCAGTTATCGAGTGATTTTCAGAACCTCATCTAATTGTGGTGTTTCCCTTTTTTTTTTTTTACCTCAAATGTTACCGAGTTCTTACGTGGAAAGTAGCCGATGAAATTAATGTCATTAACTCTGCGAAGGATGTCCCTCTTCCTTAGCGTTAATCTCGTCGTATTTGGTGCACTATTTGCACGATCTGGAAAATTTTATTTTGTTATTTAACTTCCTCTCCCAGGCGATGAAATCATTTCTGAAATCTACCTATCAAGTGTAACGTACTCCACCTCTTCCGATCCAATTGATGGTATCAGCCCACCTTATCCCTGCATAACTGCAATCTTACTCACCTCGTACCATCGTCATGTCCTCTCTTGAACCTTCCCAATGACCACCACAGATCGTTTTTATATCACTTACTGTCTAATCCCAACTGTGTTCAAACACATTCCCTAGATATTGTTACAAGGAGTCTACAATGCCATCATCCTCACAGAATTCAAGGCTAGATTCATCACCAAAATCTCACCAAGCTTCAGATGATTGTTTTTATTCTCATCTGTATATTTTCGATTGTTTTATTAAAAATACTAAAGAGGGGTGACATGGTCACTGCAGCACGTCCCCTACATCTCCATCTGCATCCCCATCTATATTCACTACCAGACAAAGAAGACATAGTTGGGTGGCAAAGCATCTTCGTACATGTGCACAGCCATCAGAGTCCATTGATGTTTTTTGTGTTTCGTGTTGTTACGATTCCTGGCAGGGTATGTAAGGGGCGTGAACAGCTACAGACATTGAGTGATCACTGTGAAGGATACGTAGATGCCGGGTACTCGTGTGACACGGCGTTGTTAGCACCTGACAAAGTTGGAAAGGGGCATTATTGTCGGTCTCCATTTGGCCAGCTGGTCGAATTGTGTAATGTCCAGATTTGAGGGGCATTCGGATGTGACTATGGTCTGATGTTGGACTGCATCATAAACGTGTTGATGTTCCAGTCGACCCCGTCTGACCACCACAAGGGAGAATCGCTGTATTGTGTACGAAGAACATGGCAATCCCTTCACATCACCAAGAATTGGTAATGGACTCGCTGTAACTTTCTGTGTCTCGTCGGGCCACTGGTCAGGGAATACCTGGAGCCGGACTACGGAATTAACGTCCAATATGTACGCTGCCATTAACTCTACAACAGAAACGACTGCGTTTGGAACGAGGCCATAACTGAGAATCATGGAGTACTGACGAATAGGATCAGACTGTTCAGTGATGTGTCGCGCTTCTCCATTACTCCAGATTTCTATCGTCGGCCGCTGAATATGATGGCGACATAGGGTTAGACCCCATTCTTCCAACATTTTGGAGAGGCAATGTAGTTTCACTCCTGACTTCATTGTGTGGGAAGCCATAATGTATGACTTCGGGTCATGACTGGTAGTGATTGAGGAAGCTCTGATGGGATAACAGTACACCACAGACATTCTGTGTCTGATTAAGTTACCTCTCAAGCGACAGCATCATGGTGCCATTTTACTACAGCATTGCTCGTCCACACATGCGACGTCTATCTGTGAACTGTCTGCGCGATGCTGAGGTACTTCAACAGTCGGTAAGATCACCAGACATATACGTCCGCCCCCGGTAGCTGAGTGGTCAGTGCGACAGAATGTCATGAAACGTCCCCTTAGAAAAATTATACAGGACTGTGCTTAAACTGACATACAATATTTTTAGCGCAACGCATGAAACGTCCCCTTAGAAAAATTTCTGAATTACTGTGCTGATAAACCTCTTACATTATTTGTTTTTCAAACAGCTGAGCAAAACTGAACGTACTCAAACATTCACTAAAGTGACACACAATACTTTTAGCGCAACGCAATCTGACTTTCAAAAATCCCTACAAAAGAATGGCCCTGACTAACATTAACCTATACCTTTCACAAATCACTTACCTCACCAAAAATCTTCGTTACTCGAACTACTGCAATACAGCGAGCGCCACTACGGCCAGCCAAATAAAAGATTCAAACTACTAAAGGCACTAACTACTAATAGGCATAGTTAGCAAATGAAAGATTTTGATAGAGAACAAACAATGTATTTACGTCAATAGTGTTCAAAAGTCATAATGTATATAGCAGTTCATGACATCCAGTCTTACAAATTTCAAAACTCCGCCATCTCTCTCCCCACATCCACCACTGCTGGCAGCTCACCTCCAACTGCGCAATGCTACGCGCTGTTAACAGCCAACAGCCCAACACTACCATAGCGAATATTACAACAATGCCACCCAGCCACAGACTGCCCACAGCACAGCCAGTGATTTTCATACATGGCGCTACATGGCGTTACCAATATAAAAACCTAAACAGCCTACTTACATAGCCCACATGCTCCCCAAAAAAAAATTTTACAAATTGTTTTGGGTAGTGGCCAATACAGATTTGAAAAAATTTTTATAATTACAATAACAAAGAAATCAAATGCACACACTTATTGATACAATGTTGGTTAAAAGCTAAAATTTTCTCACAGTCAATAAAGACAGTCCTGATTATTCATCACAGTAAAATTGCAGTGTTTTTTTCAAAGTCTGAGCAGTAAAAGAAAATGCACCCGGAAGTAGTGGATTTCCATGCAGTCTTGTAGAAGTAGTGTTGTCCTTCCAACGGAAAGACAGTGCTGACTCTTGACATGAAGACAGGTAATGGGCCACAACAGAGCAAACCCACAGCAGAGTCAATCGAAGTTTTGAAGAATATTGGTAGGTAGGTCACCACAGAGTAGAACCACTGTAGTTCTGGTAGAGATTACGGTATTGGTGGGCCATCAAAGATGCAGACCCACTATACTCCTTGTAGAGATAATGGTATTGGTGGGCCATCAAACGTGCTGACCCACTGTAGTCCTTGTAGAAATAGTGGTATTTGGGCCATCAAAGATGCAGACCCACTGTAGTCCTTGTAGAGACGGCCAGCAGCCATCTGTTGCGACTGTGCAGGTGCACAATCATCATCAAAGAGTCTTGCGGACAATATAGCAAGTCCATGAACCACCACTTGTGCACTCACAAAAAAATTTTTTTGAAATGTCCTTAGAACCAGCAATGCTGTTATCCAGTCCCTTGCTGAATTATTAACACACGTGCAAACACTAACAGTCCTCCTTTTTTTTCACATTTTGGGCATATACTGAGACCAACAGAAACGTGTGCAGTAAAATGTAACCTACAAGTTACTTAATTTGATGAGCTGGTGTCAATGACAATTTTATAACATAAGAATACAATTACAAGGGTACAAAATACATCATTAAAGAACATAACAATACAGATAACATTCTTAGTAAAACAGGCTTTACAAAAGAATAGAAACAAACATGTACATCAGTGTTACAAGAATTATGACATAAGTACATACATAAAAGATCAGAATAACTTTTGAAACATCAACTTCACACATGAGCAACAAAACAGAATAAATAATGTCTAAACATCTTTACAAAGTAAATAACATAGTATTAGAAAAATTCTAGAACATATCTCTTATCAGATAAACACATAAAGACAGGACAAACACAAACACAAGAGTACACAAACACATACCAGAATAACACAGGAGGAAAGGACAGGGTTTGTTTTCAGTGTAACATTTGGTACTGCAGTCACCCAAAACTTCATTCCATAGATCTTTCGTCTTATTTCAACATTTGTTTCCACCAAAAAAATCCTATCCAAGCATGCTTTCTGTATTTATATATTCACATATTTCTTACCTCATTATTTATTTTCCATTATCTTACCTCATCATTTATTTCCAAGAAAATCCTACCTAAACCTGTTGTCCCTAAACCCTACTTTTTTGTTCATATCCTCTTTCAAAATACTTTTTTGGCCAAACCATTTTCTTATAGCTTCTCAATGCATTTCTTCCAATTCATCACAACTCGTTCTCTTATATAGCCTACCCCATCTTAAGCTAACTTAAATCTACTGAGCTCAGATGCTAAACTAAGGAATGAGGCAATGCAGCAGCACAAAAAAATTAATACAAACAGCAATGAAAAAAAATTCAAAGTGGCAAAGCAAGCAGCATAAATTAGCAAAGCAACTGCAATTTTACAACTAATATAAGGCAATGTGCAACAAACAAGAAAAATAAATCCGTAGTAAAACTGGCTTAACAGAGTAATACATAGTGAAATTCAGTAGCACTATGCCTGGCAAACAGCAGCAGCAAATGCAATAGCTTATACCTAAATATGAAAAAGCTCAAGCAGAAAGAATATTGCACTGAAAATGGCCATGTCTAATACCTATGTCACATCTTAACACTAGAGTGATGCATCACCTTTACTTACTGTACCAAAAATGTACCAAGTCATTGACAAAAATTATCTATGCACTTCCTGTGAAGGGAAATGTCTTTTTGTGCTCCCTCGTTTTTTTTTTTGGAAGTAGATCATTAAATTATTTATTTACTGGATCTGTAGGCATAAAATATCTATATTAGTACATCTATAAAATTTTATTTTAACCAATGCTGCAGTGCAGCTAGAAACTAGATATTAAACAAAATAGGCAAAGCAAGGCGTGAAATGTCATTCACTAGCCATATGGCATTTCATAATGCAGTAAACAATCTTTCAACTAGCAAGACAATAGATGTGAAATGTTTCTCATCATTTCATGAGGCATTTTAGTAAATATCATAAATTATGAGCTCCACAGTGTAATCATGTTTTCAAGTTTGAGTGTGTCGTATTTACGATGCTTTCCACAAAGAACTGTCAATAGCGAGGTTAAAAGTCTCTCTTTTTTTCTTCACCTGTGCCTCTGAAAGGCACACACTAGTGGCTTTTTTCCAGGCATCTGTCGCGCAGCTGGGTGCCCACGACGCATTACGTGAAGGTGGTCACTTAACTTTCTTACCGAAATATTTACGACAGCAGTTTCCGCTACAGTGACAGTCTCTTATAAAAATATTTCACAGGTCAAGAATTTGTGTTACAAATCTGTAGAAACAAAATCCTATTGATATAACAGTGTCCAAAAAATTTTCGTTGGCATTGTAATACATTAACGCATTTACATACATTTCATAACTCTTAAAGTACAATTCTTGGTTTCCAACAACCTTTTTCACAAACCAGAGTCCCTAACCACTACTCATTATTCCTTACCTTATTCGTCGGCACTTCTTCAATATTTCATCATAACAGATACGTAGCATAATCAAATAACTCATACAGCATCAGCTTATTGATCATAAACATACCACAACAGCATAATACACATAGTCATCGTAATAATAACATCATAACACCTCAATCAACTCTCAAAATCGTCGTAGCTTCCTCTAATAATTTCAAAACCTATAAAAAATTCTCTGCTCATGTCAAAAGTGTCATCTGCCTCAAACGTACTTTAAATATCATGATCCCATACCAAATACATCATTCAAAGCTCTCATAGTATCACAATGGTTCCGAAAAAATATGAACAGTTCACAATTTCATAAGTGTGAAGTTATCCAACTGTATAATTGCGTAAACATCTGTCACTGACATAGTAAAAAAAAATGTTTGTTTCTCTGTTAAATAATCAGATAGCTGTGTAATTCTGTGTTAGAGGAATATGTTACCGATGTGTAAAGTTGTATAAGCAAATACCATATTAGCTAGGGCTCCTTGTGCTTGCCAAACACATGGTACACAAAGTAGGCGTGTACCCCCCTGAGGATTAATGTAATTATACCCTCAGGTGTTACAGATTACAGCAATGGAATGAAATGTATCACGGAAAACCTTTGTATCATTGTACTTCAAATATCTTTAAAAATAAATGTTTTAAGTACAAAATTAATCACTCAAATACGTGTACTGTAGCACTAAACTGTGCGTCATGTTGTAAGATAATCTCTATGGAAGTGTCGTAGTTATCGTCCTCCGAAAGCTAAGTTCTGCAGAAGTCAATATAATTACCTCATGATAAACGAAAGTGAAATGCTTTGCGTATAGATATCTTAGTTATTACGCTTATTGCCGTGATGAAGAAAGTACTGTGCTGTAACGTATTGTTGTGCTACGGAAAAGGCTGTCTCATTGTAGCTGTACCACAAAAGTTATTACTAAAACATGTTTTACTTTCCAGAATAATTCAGAAAAACTGTGCAGATATAAAACAGAAACACCGCAAAAGTAACATTGTAAATTGTCACTCATTAGTGGCGTCGTGATAAAATCGTGTAGTTGTCACATAAACTAACCACTGTGTCATCTGGTATCTCACAGAAAGTACTTTAAATCCAGAATGTATCTTCAAGTAAACCGAAATGTTGCATTAAAATCTCATTAGCAGTACCAGTATATGTCCTAAGTATGTAAGCCTGATAGTCGTTACGTAATCGTGCAGCTAACAAGCAAGAATGTACAAATACAACACTGTGTCGTCTGTTCACTATAACAATGCATTCGTAATTTCTGTTTAAAAATGTTCCCTAGGTTCTAGACTGGATATTTAACTTCAAACATTGTTGCATGTTAACAGTTTCTTAAGTCTGACAAAGCATACTAGAAATGTGAAGTGAAAAGTTTTATGGCAAAGACAAAGTTAAAAAGCAGATTATCTTTCAATAAACGGTTTTACATGTGAAATGTGGTGTAAACCTTTACTCTTCCTAGTACGCAGTGTTTCAACTTCGACGCAATTATCATGTGGTATACGTCGGTAAAGAATACTGGAATTTTTCTCAAGGTTAGCGTCTATGTTATTTTTTCCTGAGCCAGCCGGCGCAGGTGGCTGCCTGAGGTGCGAGTCATTGTCTGTCTCTCTGTTGGCGTGCGTCGTTATTGGGATTAGGAGACCTAACTTCTACAAATTCACCTTGCCGAGAGTGCCCTGCTCTGTTTCAATCCCGCCAGTTCTGATGGAATTCAGGTCTGTCGTTTTGTTGGTAGTTTACATAGTTTCTTGTTTGTCGGTCATGTGGTCGAGAATTTCTCCCGGAATCGTAACTGCGAGCTGAACTGTTGCATCTGAAGTTATTCTGTATCCCTTGATAATAATTGTTTTGGTTTCCGTATTGTCTGTTTCTATGGTTATCTCTGTCATATTCATAATTACGGAAGTGCGATCTTTCTCTGTAACTATTACTCTGCCAGTGGTTGTCATATGGGTGGTGTCTGTTTTGTTCACGATTTGCGTTGTAAGAATAGCCTTTTCGTGTCCAGTTATTATTTCTTTCATCGCGGAATTGCGACGGATTTGATCTGTAATTGATGTGTTCCTGTTTTCGCGTTCCGCGACTGTCAGTGTCAATTTCTAATTCTTGTAAGAGTCCCTGAAAAGCTTCAATGTCGTCTTTGCAACGTCCTGCCAAAATAATATGCCGTCAATGTTCAGGTAATTTGATTAAGCAAATGCGGATGAGTTCTGAGGGGCTGTATGGGTTTGACAGGTACTGATTCTTGTGCAACATGTCTTCAAAATATTTCACAAGACTGGAAAATTCAGATTGTTCGAAATGTTTCATCATTATGATGCCATGTTTTAATCGGTCTTGTGTGGCTTGAGACCAATATGCTGAGAGGAAGGCATGATAAAATTCTCCTTCACTCTGACAATCGTGAATGACCGATCGCATTCTTACAGCTGGTTCATTCTCTAAATAGCCACACATAAATTCTAATCTGTGCTCTAATGACCAGTTTGGAGGAAAACAATGAGAGAATTGATGGAGCCACGCTTGTGGATGAATGTCGTTGCCAGAATTCTTAAATGTTTTAAATTTACGTGTGGTAATGAACAGCTTATAGTCAAAATCATCATGTCGGCGAGTCGCATGTCGGTCATTGTTACGTCGTGTCGGCGGTTCCATTTCAAAATTCGGTGCACCTTGCCAATTTCTTTCATAATTTCCGAAATGCCCTGTGTTATTATTTTGTGGCTTTTCCGTATTTCTATGTCCCTCTTCCCGTATTGGGGCGCGAGTGTCCTCTGAAATACGTAATTCTTGTATTACCTGTGTCAGCTGATCTTGTACTTCCCGGATTTCTCTTTGGTGTTGCGTATTAATTTGATTCTGATGTTGTTTGAATTTCCTAATTTGTTCGCACTCTTCTGTGTCATTAAAGACTACCGGTTTTGTGTCATTCAGATTAACATCTACCTTCGTAGATCCGAAAGTTCAACTACTATCTCTGATAACGAACTAATTTCCTCCATGTGTCTTTCTGAACCAATTTTCAGAGTATCTACTGTGTCCTTTAAGTTTTCTCGAGTTTTCGCAAGTTGCGTAACCGAATCGGTAGATGCAACTGAGTCAATTTTAGCTTGTAAGGTCTCATGATTTTCATGAACAATAGTTTGCAGTTCTTTTAAGGCTGCTTCGTGATTCTGTAATGCATTTTCATGCCGCGAAAAAATAGGTTGAAAATGCTCACAAATCTGTGTTTTTACGTCATTACAGACTTTTTGACATTTCGATTCAATGTTATGTAACTCAGTAGTTAAATCTTCACGTGTTTGTTCAAGTGTAGTGTCTAACTTTTGAAGATTTTGCTGTGTTTGTCTCTGATTTTGTTCCATTGTATCTAACTGTTGCTGTGTTTGTCTCTGATTTTGTTCCATTGTGTCTAACTTTTGAAGCTTTTGCTGTGTTTGTCTCTGATTTTGTTCCATTGTGTCTAACTTTTGAAGATTTTGTTCCATTGTGTCTAACTTTTGAAGCTTTTGTCCCATTTGTTGCATTAATTGTAATAACAATACACTGGTGTCTGAAACATATTCCTCAGTGCTTTTCGGCAATGCATTTGAACCGGCAATATTCGCAGTTTGAAAAGCAGAAAATGTGTCTTGACTTATTTGAGAAAACGGTGAGGACGCAAAACCTGAATCTACAGTATTTGCAAGATTGTGTCCTGTCATTTCGGATTCCTGAGGCAAGCTGTTGCCGACCGATCGATCGATAATGCTTCCCTGTTCACTAATTGTTTCACTGTCTACACCATTGTTTGCAGCCACTGGAATCTTCTGATTTTTTCTTGTAGTTTGTGTAATTAGTGTAGATTTTGTTTATTGCTAGCGCGTAATTGTAGAGAGAATCTCCTTTGTAGTTGCAGTCTTTCATTGTTGTACAGTAAAACAGGTGTGGCACGCATGTAAATTTGCACCAAGTATTTTGCAGCTGCGCTTTCAATTAACTAGATATTATTTTCAGTGCTATGTTAATGTGTTTTCTTATTTTTGCTCTTCAAATTGTGCTTTTCTGTGTTGTCGTGTGAAATATTGTGATAATAATGGCGTGTGAAAAACGTAATACTAGGCTCCAAAGTAAACTTAGAAATGACAGTGAAGACGAAAGCAGTGTGTTAGCGCCGCCGAGTAATGAATTAACTAATGTTCAAAGTAATAATTTGGTAATTGTGCATAGGGAAATGGAGCGGGCTGCAAATAATGGCTTAGACAGTGAAACAATTAGTGAACAGGGAAGCATTATCGATCGATCCGTCAGCAACAGCTCGCCTCAGGAATCGGGAATGACAGGACACAATCTTGCAAATGCTGCAGAGTCAGGTTTTGGGTCCTCACCGTTTTCTCAAATAAGTCAAGACACATTTTCTGCTCGTCAAAATGTGAATGTTGCCGGTGCAACTTCACTGCCGAAAAGCACTGAGGAATATGTTTCAGACACCAGTGCATTGTAATTACAGTTAATGCAACAAATGGGACAAAGGCTACAAAAGTTAGACACAACGCTTGAACAAAATCAGAAACAAATGGGGCAAAATCTTCAAAAGTTAGACACAATGGAACAAAATCTTCAAAAGTTAGACACAATGGAACAAAATCTTCAAAAGTTAGACACAATGGAATAACACCAGAGACAAACACAGCAACAGTTAGACACAATGGAACAAAAACAGAGACAAACACAGCAAAAGCTTCAAAAGTTAGACACCACACTTGAACAAACACGTGAAGATTTAACTACTGAGTTACATAACATTGAATCGAAATGTTAAAAAGTATGTAATGACGTAAAAACACAAATTTGTGAGCATTTCCAACCTATTTTTTCGCGTCATGAAAATGCATTACAGAAACACGAAGCAGCCATAAAAGAACTGCAAACTACTGTTCATGAAAATCACGACACCTTGCAAGCTAAAATTGACTCAGTTGCATCTACCGATTCGGTTACGCAACTTGCAAAAACTCAGAAAAACTTAAAGGACACAGTAGATACGATTTCAACACAAATGGACACTCTGAAACTTGGTTCAGAAAAACACACAGAGGAAATAATTTCACTTGCGGATAAAGTAGCAGAACTTTCAGATCAGTTCACTAACTTATCTACAAAGGTAGATGATGATCTGAATGACACAAGACCTGTAGCCATCACTGACACAGAAAAGTATGAACAAATTAAGAAATTCAAACAAAATCAGAATCAAATTAATACGCAATACAAAAGAGAAATCTGGGAAGTACAAGATCAGTTGGCACAAGTAATACAAAAATTACATATTTCAGAGGACACTCGCGCTCCAAAACGGGAAGAGGAACTTAGAAATACGGAAAAGCCACAAAATAATAACACAGGGCATTTCGGAAATTATGAAAGAAATTGGCAAAGTGCACCGAATTTTGAGATGGAACCGCCGACACGACGTAACAATGACCGATATGCTACTCGCCGACACGATGATTTTGACTATAAGCTGCTCATTACTACACGAAAATTCAAAACATTTAAGAATTCTGACAACGACGTTCATCCACAAGCGTGGCTCCATCAATTCTCTCATTGTTTTCCTCCCAACTGGTCATTGGAGCACAGGTTAGAATTTATGTGTGGCTATTTAGAGAATGAACCAGCTGTAAGAATGCGATCGGTCATTCACGATTGTCAGAGTGAAGGAGAATTTTATCATGCCTTCCTCTCAGCTTATTGGTCTCAAGCTACACAAGACTGAGTAAAACATAGCATCATAATGATGAAACATTTCGAACAATCTGAATTTTCCAGTCTTGTGAAATATTTTGAAGACATGTTGCACAAGAATCAGTACCTGTCAAACCCATACAGCCCCTCAGAACTCATCCGCATTTGTTTAATCAAACTACCTGAACATTTACGACATATTATTTTGGCAGGACGTTGCAAAGATGACATTGAAGCTTTTCAGGGACTGTTACAAGAATTAGAAATTGACACTGACAATCGCGGAACGCGAAAACAGGAACACAACAATTACAGGTGACATCCGTCGCAATTCCGCGATGAAAGAAATAATAACTGGACACAACAAGGCTATTCTCACAACACAAATCGTGACCAAAACAGACATCACCCGTATGACAACCGTTGGCAGAGTAGTAATAATTACAGGGAAAGATCACCTCGCCGCGGTAGTGACTATCACAGAGACAATCAGAGAAACAGACAATATGGGAACCAAAATAATTATTATCAAGGGAGACAGAATAACTTTAGACGCAACGGTCCAGCGCGCAGTTACGATTCAGGGAGAAATTCTCCACCACGTGACCGACAAGAAAGAAACTATGGAATCTACCGACATGACGACAGACGATATGATCATAACGACAGACCTGAATTGCATCAGAACTGGCGGCATTCAAACAGGGCGGGGCCCTCTCGACAAGGTGAATTTGTAGAAGCTAAGTCTCCAAATCCCAATAACGGCGCACGCCAACAAAGAGACAATAGGCAATGACTCATACCGCTGGCAGCCACAAAACATACTTCTGAAACTGACGACGCAGCCGCTGTAGCTAGTAATTACGTAAAAATGGAAGACATTAGGGACATCTTACTCCAGGAACACGACATAAAACATAACAACATTGCATATCCTGTGATTCACATTACGGTAAATGACGTAAAATTTACGGCAGTACTTCACTCTGGCAGTCCCATTTCAGTAATTAGTGAAACAGCCTTTAGCAAATGCAACAAATCGAACGATTGCCCCTCACTTCCGTTACGTAAGATTAAATTACAAGGTGCAATCTTTGGAAAAAGTGTAGATGTACGCCAACAAACCAACTTACAATTCTTTTGTCAAATCCACAGCTTCTCTATGAACTTTCTTATTGTTCCATTATTGTCGATGGAAATTATATTGGGAGTAGACTTTTTGAATGAATACAAAGCAATCTTAAACTTTCACGATGCTGAAATGAGTTTAGAGAAAGAAGGTAAGTCAATAGCTTTGAAATTTGAAGATTGGCTCTCAAACCATGACGAGTAAATTAATCGGCTTTACCTTCTGTTAGTTCGGAATTTTCTACGGAACTAGACACTAACAATCACTCTGCAAGTACTGACAGGGATGATATCGACGACATATTTGATACTAATGAGTTAATTCAGAATAAAATTCAAACAATTGAGAATTGTAATGACACTGATAGGCAGGACCTTTTTGAGATTTTACAAGCACATTCCACAGTTTTTACTCACAAAACGGGAACAATCAAGGGATTTCAATACCAATTTCGTGTTCATGAGCATACTAAATTTTGTGTTACACCATATGTAATTCCAGCACATTATAGGGACCGTGTTAGAACACAAATACAATCTATGCTTGACGAGGGCATTATTGAGCCTGCAGTAAGCTCATACAACAATCCATTACATGTTGTTGAGAAGAAAAATGGGACAGCACGAGAGCTGCAAGCGCTAATAGAAAGCACTGATGCTCAAACCGTTATAGGCACTGAAAGTTGGCTAAAGACGAAATAAGTTCAATTGAAATTTTTTGCGAAGAGCCTAAACGTGTTTCGAAATGATAGGCTAAACACAGTTGTCGGTGGCGTGTTTGTTGCTGTTAGAAGTAGTTTGTTTATCTTATCGCAAAATGGAAGTACAGGGTGCAGCAGAACCGACTAAGCAGTTTCTATCGCTTGCCGCTGGGGCTGTGGTGGGGTAGCAATTGCACGTGGTCCGCCTTTGTTCAGTCGTTGACCCCATTTCAGTAGCCAACATGGTCTGGACCGGTGCACATCGTGGTTTTGCCGTTCGCGCTTATTATGAAAACAACAGATCTGTTATCCCTACACAACGAGCTTTTCGGCGACAGTTCAACATTCCACGCAACAATGCCGTTCTTAATGCAAACACAATTCGGTCCTGCGTTCGCCAGTTGGAGGAAACTGGTAGCAGATACAGATGGCCGACGCAGATCCATCAGAACGCCAGAAAATGTGCAGTGGGTGAGAACAGCAGTTCAACAATCGCCGCAACTTTCAACTCGACGGGATGCTGTTGCATTGGGGATTTCACACCGCAGTTTGAGAAGGGTTCTGCAATGCGATTTGAAGTTCCATCCTTTCAAAATAATGATTGCTCAAGAATTGCGCTCAGCAGACGACGGCAAATGCTTTCGCAGATTCCTCCGAATACAGCGTTCTTCAGCAGTGACGAGGCACATTTTCATCTTAGTAGGTGCATGAATAAGCAAAACTTTCGCTACTGGGCTAAAAATAACACCCGAATTATTCATGAACGCAACATTCTCCTAAAGTGCCAGTGTGGTGTGCCATATCACAATTTGGCGTGGTAGGCCCTTACTTTTTTGAGGAGGAAGAAGTGATCGTAACAGTGAATTCCACACGTTATGTTTCAATGTTGCAAACTTTTCTGCAACCCAGAATGGACGAGATTGTTGAAGAACATGAACTGGAGGACTTGTGGTTCCAACGGGATGGGGCTACAGCTCACACAGCTCCATTTCACTTCATGTTTTAAGAGAAAGGTTTCCTGGACGCCTCGTCTGTTTGAGGGGTGGTGTCGGGTGGCCTGCGCGGTCACCAGATTTGAGCATTTGTGACTACTTTCTTTGGGGATATCTGAAGGATTATTGGCAAAGTGAATGCCATACCCTGCGATATGTCTGCAAGAGCTGCTCGAAATTTCAGGAGTCGTCTACAACAATGTATTGATGCTAACGGCCGCCATATTGAGGACATTATTTTCAAAACTAAATGAATGTAAAATGGTATATTGTACTAATTTAGAAAATAAAGACATTTTTCTCTATACATCCAGATTTACTTTTTATTGCTCCTTAAAACTGCTTAGTCGGTTCTGCCGCACCCTGTAGATAGTTCCTGTGAGTTAGTACGGGCAGAGCACATTCTTGGCAAACGGAATAAAATAATAAATGGATCCTTTTACCGACATCTCGATTCAGATGATACAATTGCTGAAAGATGTTTGGACAACATGGTTGTGGATTAACAGCCATTGATATAAATTAACTTAGTATTAAGAAAAGTCTTAATCGCGTTTTTTTTAAAAATTTATATAGTGCCGACCGGTTTCAGGCCGTCGCAGGCGCCATCTTCAAGTCGACCATATGTTCGCCCTGAAGATGGCGCCTGCGATGGGCTGAAACCGGCCGGCACTAAACAAATAACAAACGCGATTAAAGTGTTTTCTTAATACTAAATTGCTGAAAGGTTAAAATAAAACGTGAGTTTAATTCCAAATTCGTACCCAACTCATACAATTATAGTTGGTGGTGACTTTTATTTAGTTTCGATGTGTTGGCGAAAACACATGTTTAAATCCGGAGGTACGCATAAAACATCATCCGAAATTGTGCTAAACGCATTCTGTGAACATTATTTCGAGCCGTTAATTCATGAGCCCACGCGAATAGTAAACGGTTGTGATAACACACTTGACCTCTTAGCAACAATTGATTTTGAGTTAATAAAGAGCATCAAACCGGATACAGAGAATAGTGAACAGAGCGTTGTCGAAGCGAAATTGTATATTGTAACCCCCAAATCCTCGAAAAATAAACGAAAAATATACCCATTCAATAAAGTAGATAAAAATGCAGTTGACGCCTTTCTGAGAGACAATCTCCACTCCTTCCAGATTAACGATGTAAGTGTAGACCAGATGTGGCTTGAATTCAAAGAAATAGTATCGGCAGCAATTGAGAGATTTATGCCAAATATATTAACAAACGACGGAGCTGATCCACCTTGGCAAACAAAACGGGTCAGAACAGTGTTGCACAAACAACGCAAGAACATTCCAAATTTAAACAGACGCAAAATCTCCAGGATTGACAGTCTTTTACAGAAGCTCGAAATTTAGCTCGGACTTCAATGTGAGATGCTTATAATAGTTTCCACAACGAAACTTTGTCTCGAAACCTGCAGAAAATCCACAGAGATTTTGCCCGTATGTAAAGTATGCTAGCAGTAAGGCACAATCAATGCTTTTTTGCGCGATAGCAATGGAAATACTATCGACGACAGTGCTGCCAAAGCAGAGTTACTAAACACAGCCTTCCGAAATTCCTTCACCAAAGAACAGAAGTAAATATTCCAGAATTCGTATCAAGAAGAGCTGCAAAGATGTGTAACGTAGAAATAGATATCCTCAGAGTAGTGAAACAATTTAAATCACGTAACAAAACCAAGTTTTCCGGTCCAGACTGTATACTAGTGGGGTTGCTTTCAGAGTACGCTGATACAATAGCTCCGTACTTAACAATCATATACAAGCGTTCGCTCGACGAAAGATCAGTACCAAAAGACTGGAAAGTTGCACAGGTCACACCAATACTCAAGAAAGGTAGTAGAAGTAATCTACTGAATTACAGGCCCATATCATTAACGTCGATATGCAGCAGGATTTTGGAGCATATATCGTATTCGAACATTACTGCATTACCCCGAAGACAGACAGTCAACACGAATTTAGAAAACATCGTTCTTGTGAAAGACCACTAGCTATTTCCTCACACGACGTTTCGAGATATATTGACAAGGGATTTCAAATTGATTCCGTATTTCTAGATTTCCAGAAGGCTTTTGACATTGTACCACACAAGCGACTTGTAGTGAAATTGCTTGCTTGTGAAATATCGTCTCAGTTATCTGACTTGATTCATGATTTCCTCCCAGTTCGTAGTAACTGGTGGAAAGTCATCGAGCAAAACAGAAGTGATTTATGGCGTTCTCAGAGGTAGTGTTACAGGCCCTTTCGTGTTCCTTATCTATATAAACGATTTAGGAGACAATCTGAGCAGCCAGCCGTCTTAGCTTATTTGCGTATGCTGCTGTCGTTTATCGACTAGTAAAGTCATCAGAAGATCTTAACAAGTTGCAAAAGGATTTAGAAAGGATATCTGTATTGTGCAAAAATTCGACCCTAAATAACGAAAAGTGTGAAGTCATCCACATGAATGCTAAAAGGAATCCGTTAAACTTCGATTACACGATACATCACTCAAATCTAAAGGCCGTAAATTCAACTAAATACCTAGGATTTACAATTATGAGCAACTTAAATTGGAAGGAACACATAGAAAATGTTGTCGGGAAGGCTAATCAAAGGCTGCATTTTATTGCAGGACACTTAGAAAATGTGACAGATCTACTAAAGAGACTGCCTACATTACGCTTGTCCGTCCTCTTTTAGAATGTTGCTGTGTGGTGTGGGATCCTTACCAATTAGGACTGACGGAGTACATGAAGCAAGTTCAAAGAAGGGCAGCACGTTTTGTATTATCACGAAATAGGGGAGAGAGAGTCACTGAAATGATACAGGATTTGGGGTGGTCATGATTAAAACAAAGGTGTTTTTCGTTACGACGGAAACTTCTCACGAAATTTGGATCACCTACTTTCACCTTCGAATGCGAAAATATTTTGTTGGCACCAACTTACATACGAAGAAACGATCATCATAATAAAATAAGGGAAATCAGAGCCCGCACGAAAAGAAATAGGTGATCGTTTCTTCCGCGCTGTACGAGATTGGAATAATAAAGAATTATTGGGTAGAAGACCAGATGAGCCCTCCGCCAGGCACTTAAATGTGATTTACAGAGTATCCATGAAGATGTAGATGTATTTAGGTGTTCACTATGTTAATCAATGTGTCAGACTTGATTGCCTTCATGTACTTTCAGTTATCGAGCATTTTGATTGTACTTTTATGTATCAAATACCTACTATTTCAACACGTCTTTATTTCTGTAGGTCGCATTCTTGTCTGTTTGTTCGGTACAAATTTTGAAATTTTCCAACTAGGTAGAGAGTTGAAACTTTCCACGTAACTGACAACTGAATGACAATGCAATATTAACCAACTTTCGTGTCTGGTGTATGGCGGAGAGTACTTTGCGTAGCAGTGCTGTTTCCCCTTTTCTTGCTCTAGTTGTGAATGTTTCGTGGTAATAAGGATTGCTGGTAATCCTCAGTGTTAGCTCGATTCTTTCAATTTTTACCTTCGCCGTCTCTTCGCGAGGTAAACGGAGGAGGCAGCAGGAGAAGAGAAACCAAAATAAACCTGAAATTTACCACATGTCTCTATCGTAATTCATCAAAATGTTTGAAATCGATTGAAAAGTTTGAAGCACACAAGACTAATAAGGAGAAAATGATTATTTAAACAAAAAACTTTTTAATGCAACACATTTTTAAAATGGACTAAAGGCTATAAAATAATTTTTCCTAGTCCCATACACATCTCTAATCCCATACGGATAGTCCTGAAAAACTGTGCATTTTAATTTTTGATAGCTATGACAATACTTGTAAAATTTAAAACGAAAGACGCCTACAATACATAACATGTAAGAACAGTTCATCTCCTTAATATTGTCTATTGCATGCGATCCACATTTTTCGTTTTATATCTTGTCATAGGTATTAAAAATTTACAAGTGCAAATTTTCAGGGTTAGAAATCTATATGGGGCGAGGAGAAATTATTTTATACTTTTTAGTCCGTTTTAAAAATGTGTTACATTAAAAAGAGTTTTACTTAAATAACTATTCACGTTGAAGTTCCTCCTGCTTTTGGAGGGAGGAAGGAAAAGAACGTATCTGAAATACTTTAGGAGGTTTTTGTCAATGGTATTCAGATCCTCATAGTGAGAATTAAGGTCCGAATGACTGTATGATTGAATGTTTTCATGTTCTGAGGACGAATGCGGCGACAGTGACATGATTAGTTCTGTGAAGAAACATAAGGCGGCAGTATTATGAAGTAATTCCGACAATAACTACGAAGTTGATTCTGTTCTTTTGGATGATTCCTTTTGTCATAATGTTGATATCGCCTCCTAGTACTTCCCCGCGTTCGCTACGGGATCATTCAGTCGGCGCTGGAGTATTGCGGAGATACACAACACACTCCAACGGCAAAAGCTACAAGGGATGAGTTGTTCATCAAGGAGAGGTTTACTATTGAAATTAAGAGAAATTCCGGAGAAGAGTGGGGCAACATAATACTTCCTCCCACATACATCTCGCGAAGCGGTCAGAACGAGAAAATTCGAAAAATTATAACTGATAAGGGTTATCAAGAATCATTCTTCCCATGCGAATGGAGTAGGGAAAGGGGTAACAAAGAGCGGTACAAGAGCACCTTCCGCTACAGACTAGAAGGTAGCTTGCGGACTATTGATGTAGATGTACTTGTACTATGTGACTTGCTCAACATGTTCACCATCAATCCTGTAACGGGATACTGTACAGTTCTACCTCGGTATTGCAGGCATTATCTTAAATTTACCGAAATCCGATTAGTACTAGCGTGATTTCGGTTACTTATTCCCTGTTTCTTCTTGGACAATAACTGTTAATGCGGATGACGGCGCGTTGCACCGTGTTTCGAGCCGACGATAAATATTTCGAATAAGTCACGCTCAAGAAAATGATGCACTCGAACCTAAAAATTAATTCCGAAATTCCAGTAATTGATATCGACAAATTTACATTCAGTTTTTATGTATGATGCGTGGTCGACCGTAAAATGACAATAGAAACATTAATAATTTCTTTTAACTCAATAGTCTTGTGTAAGTCTTTCAGTTAGACCCCACGTAGGTCACTTGCGTGTCCCTAACCTAACGGCATTTTTCCCTGATTTTTGCAAGTAGATATCTAGTTGTATTAAAAAGTTATTATCATTAACAAAAGATTGTGATATCCATTAAAACTAAGTCTTTGTATGAAGCTTAAGGCTTTCACGCCCTGACCTCCAAGGTGAATTTGGCTGTAGGACACATCAATGCCTGGCAGCTTAACATTCCCTAATTATCCGGGTGCAAAAGACACAACCAGGCTGGCCATAAAAAGTAGAACCACTTTGATCATCGTCTTCGTTTCTTCTTTACCCATCACCAGACTGGGATGAGATACTTATGGTGTTTCTCCACTTTCCCGTGTCTCTTCACCATTCTTCTTCTATAACTGTTTTTCACAGAGCAGATTACTTATTAAACTGGTCTTGATCAAATAAATTCAACACAGTATGGATCACCCTCTTGCCCTCTAATTTGGCCCCCATAATTCATTTCGATATTCTTCCATCTTCCATTCTCTTCACAAGTCTAGATCATCTTAACGTAAACTTCTTATTTCTATCATCCAACTTTTCTATTCCAGTTTCCTTCCTAACATATTAATTTCTGGCGATGTCTCTCCTCATTTTCCCTAACATGCTTCGTAGGAATTTCATTTCACAGCTTGCATTGTACTCTCGTCTCTCCTTGTCATTGCTCAGGTCTCCAATGCATAGATCGATATCATTGTGAAGTACATCTTGTACAGCACTTCTCCACAGTTTATTAGCATCTCTCTTCCCCAGACTAAGCCCTCATTTACAAAAAAATGCGTTGCTCTGTTGTACCCTTTTGCTAATTTCTGCGTCCATGCTTGCATTGAGCGTTATCAAATTCCCCAATCATTTAAATCTGTGTGCAGTTTGAACATTCTGTACTTTGCAATATGAATTTGTACTTTTCTTTCTATGACTCATCTGGTTACCATCATAGACTTACTTTTTTACACACTGCGTTTCATGTCATATTTCTTGAGTGTTTTCATTTGAAATGTTTACTTGTTCTTGTCTTGTTTCCTGATCATTCCCTACAACGCAGTATCATTGGCAACTTCTTCTAACTGATTTTCCCCTTTTTCCCTCAAACTTATTTTCAATATGCTCTCCATTATTTTTGCTAGTTGTCACACGAGTGTGATCCCTCGATAGTTATCTAATACTTTCCTGTCTGCCTTTTCGAACACTGGAATTAGAAAGGGCGATCAAAAAGTTTTGCACAGTCGTCTCTAATTTTATTTTTTTCGGGAGGAGAATGAAATTTTTGTGAACGTACTTGGAACATTTAGCTATAAGTTGGTATATAAAAGTATTTTCTTTTATTTGCAGGTGAACCATAATGAATCGTGAAGTAGATGTCAGGTTGCGACAACGGTCGGTGATAGAGTTCCTCTTCAAGACCGGCGATGATTTTGCCACATCGATCCACAGGAAGTTGCTCCCTGTTTATGGGGAGGACACAGTGGATCGCAACATTATCCATTGGTAGTTGCAGAGGTTTAAAGAAGGTAATTTCTCTCTAGTGGACAATCCACGCCGCGGTAGGCCATTGACCGCAGTGATGTCAATAAGGAGACCATTGATAAAATCATCCAAAATGACAGAAGTGTTACGACACGAGAGCTTACTGAAATGACTCGTTTGTCATTGGGTAGTGTGGTATCACTGGTACAGTCACTAGGGTACAGAAAAAAATCTGTGCACATTGGGTGCCTAGATTATTGACAAGAGAAATGAAAACTGTGAAGAACAATATGTGCGAAGGCCTCGTGAAGACCTTTACTGAAGAGTGGAAACAGTGTTTTGACGGCGTCATTACCCAGGATGAAACATGGTGGTTTTTGTATAAACCTGAGAGCAAAACTCAATCCATGGAGTGGCGTCATCGGGGCTCCTCTGGGAAGAAGAAACCAAAACTTTCACGAACAGCATGCCGAAAGGTGATGGGCTCCTGCTTCTGGGATCAGTGTGGTGTCATTTTCATTAACTTTTTGGAACCTGGCCGCACAATTAACTGGGATCATTACTGCTTGTCATTGGAAAGGAGCGACGTGCTGTTAAGACCCACAGACCACAGCTTCAGGGTCAGTTCATCAGACTACACCATGACAATGCCAAGCCCAATACAGCCCTTATGACGCAGGAGAAAATCAGGAAAATGGGTTGGAAAATTGCTCCTCATCTTCCCTACACTCCAGACTTGGCTCCATATGATTTTTACCTCTTTGTTCGTCTGAAGGCCCACCTGCGCAGTAAAACATTTAGTAGTGAGAAAGACCATATTTCCTGTGTCAAAAGATGGTGTAAAAGTCAATCCTAAGAATTTTAGCAAAGTGCATTTACATCATGGAAAGAACATTGGGCCAGATGCGTCACAGCTGATGGAGGCTACATTAAGTAGACTCAAGTAAAGCTACATGTATTTTCATTAACTTTTTGGAACCTGGCCGCACAATTAACTGGGATCATTACTGCTTGTCATTGGAAAGGAGCGACGTGCTGTTAAGACCCACAGACCACAGCTTCAGGGTCAGTTCATCAGACTACACCATGACAATGCCAAGCCCAATACAGCCCTTATGACGCGGGAGAAAATCAGGAAAATGGGTTGGAAAATTGCTCCTCATCTTCCCTACAGTCCGGACTTGGCTCCATATGATTTTTACCTCTTTGTTCGTCTGAAGGCCCACCTGCGCGGTAAAACATTTAGTAGTGAGAAAGACCATATTTCCTGTGTCAAAAGATGGTGTAAAAGTCAATCCTAAGAATTTTAGCAAAGTGCATTTACATCATGGAAAGAACATTGGGCCAGATGCGTCACAGCTGATGGAGGCTACATTAAGTAGACTCAAGTAAAGCTACATGTATTTTCATTAACTTTTTGGAACCTGGCCGCACAATTAACTGGGATCATTACTGCTTGTCATTGGAAAGGAGCGACGTGCTGTTAAGACCCACAGACCACAGCTTCAGGGTCAATTCATCAGACTACACCATGACAATGCCAAGCCCAATACAGCCCTTATGACGCGGGAGGAAATCAGGAAAATGGGTTGGAAAATTGCTCCTCATCTTCCCTACAGTCCGGACTTGGCTCCATATGATTTTTACCTCTTTGTTCGTCTGAAGGCCCACCTGCGCGGTACAACATTTAGTAGTGAGAAAGACCATATTTCCTGTGTCAAAAGATGGTGTAAAAGTCAATCCTCAGAATTTTAACAAAGTGCATTTACATCATGGAAAGAACATTCGGCCAGATGTGTCACAGCTGATGGAGGCTACATTAAGTAGGCTCAATGTATAGCTACATGTTTCAAGTATGTTCACAAAATATTTCATTCTCCTCCTGCAAAAAATATAAAAAAAATTAGAGACGATTGTGCAAAACTTTTTGAACTCCCTTTGTACTGTTCCCTTTCCCCGTTCAACGGGCACACATTTCTGAGTCCAAATGCATCTCAGAAATCTGTGTAACTACTGCAGCTCAGTAGATCCTGCTGCTTTTAGCGTCTCCTCTGTTACTTCATCTATACCAGCTGCCTTTCCTGTTTTCATTCTTGTAACTACTGTAGTAGTCCCACTTCTAACATTGTAATATCTTCCTCTTATTCCAGATTCTGGCCCCTTGCTGACTGCCATTTTTCACTGCAACTGGCTGTTCATAGTGATCCTTCCACCTTCTCCTTATCTCCCCAGGTTACGTTATTAGCTTTCCACTTTCCCCTATAGTCTGTTGACTGTTGTCTTTGAGAGCTGAAGTTTTAAATAGTGGCCAAAGTGAGCAGTGTGTTTCAATTTTTGGATTACTGTGAAGAAGTCAACACTCGTTTCCATAACAAGTAAAGTCAGCCTCCGGGAAACATGGACCATCAGTTTAGGCACCGTGATGCATCAGTGTTCTTGAGTGCTGAAGTTTCATACTTCTCTAGAGTCATCTCCAGACACTCTTCTTTAACTCAACATCAATCTGACGAACACTTCTGCTGATGGGACATGACTGCTTGTTATACGATGAGTACATATACACTGTCCATTCATATTAATGAGATCACCTGTCAAAAGAATACTATTTGCAGTGTGGACCGCTACAAGACGTTCGGGAAGAGTGTCAGTGACGTTCAGGAAGGTACCAACAAGGATGTGGAGCCATGACAATTCCAGTGCCATGAACAGGTGGCCTAAATTTCTCAATTGAGGATCCATAGCGTGGACAGCTCAATCGAGGTGGTCCCATAGATACAAGACTGGGTTTAATTCCGGGGAGTTTGGTAGACGGGGGTACAGTAAACTCATCCTGGTCCTCTTCAAACCACGTACATGCACTGTGAATTGTGTGACATGTTGTGTTGTCCTCCTGATAGTTTCCACCATGCTGAGGAAAAACAAACTGCATGTAAGGGTGGAGATGTCCCCCAAAGATAGATGCATAATTGTGTTGATCCCTTGTGCCTTCCAGAATGGCTAAATCACCTGGGCAATGCCACGAAAATATTTTCCAAACCATAATCCTCCCTCCTCCAGTTTGGACCCTTCTGACAACTGCTGCAGACATCTACTTTCAGACGTTTGTCACCGTACATGCCTATGGCCATTTGTCCAAAGGAGCATAAAATGTGATTCATTTGGAAAGGCCACCTTTCAGAATTCATGGACGTCCAGTTGTGGTACTGGCATGCAAATTCCAGCTTTTGTAGTTAATGATTAGCAGTCAGCATGGAAGCATGAACCAGGTGCATTCTGTGGAGACCCATACACAGCAATGTTCGCTGAACAGTCGTTGAGGAGAAACGTTAGTAGTCCCTTGATCCATCTGGATGGCCAGTTACTGAAAAGCTGAATGTCTATTCGTCTGGACATATCTCTGCAGCCATTGTTCATCCCTGACATCTATTGCCTTTGGTACACCACAGTTGCCTCTGCCCTGGTTTCGGATAGCGCCATTTTGCCATGCAAAGTATACGAGGTGCGACAATAAAGTAATGAGACTGATGTGAAAAAAAATTTTGCTTACCGTTTTAGTCAAGTTTAGTGTTGTCTCCTTCAAAGTAGTTCCCTTCTGACTGCACACACTTTTTGCAGCCCCTCTGCCATTGATGGTAACATTTCTGGAACTCAACTTCTGTACTATCCTCCAAGACCCTCGTCACAACTTTTTGGCCATCTTGTGCTCTTTGAAAGTAGTGCCCCTTGACCGCCGTTTTGACTCGTGCAAATAAAAAAAAGTCGCACGAAGAGATATCTGGCGAATAAGGTGGCTGTGGTAGTACTGAAATTTGTTTTGAGGTTAAAAATTTCTGTACCGACAGAGCAGTATGGGATGGCGCATTATCGTGATGCAGAATCCAATTATCAGCAATGTTGGCAAGGACACGAAGAACTATTTTACGAAGTCTTTCTAAAATTTCGTTGTAGTAATATTGGTTAACTGTTTGTCCAGGAGGCATCCACTCTTTATAAACAATTTCCTTGGAATCAAAGAAGCACACAAGCATGCATTTCACTTTTGACTTTGACATGCAAGCTTTTTTTGGTCTGGTTGATCCCTCTGAGCACCATTACGAACTTTGGCGTTTTGTCTCTGGATCGTACTGAAAAAACCAACTTTCATCACCAATGACAACACAGCTTTGGATTGATTTCCGTTTGTTCTAACAAATCGGCTGCCACATTTTTCCTTCTTTCTCGCTGGTGTGGTGTGAGATTTTTGGGAACCATTTTTGCACAAATCTTTCTCATACTAAGATCTTCAGTTATTACTAGATGAACGATTGATGTTCAGTTTTTCTGCAATAATTTTCACGGATAATCTTCGATCAGATGGTAAGAGTTTATGCACCCTGGCCAAGTTGATATCTGTCCGTGAGCTTGATGGTCGTCCACTGCAGTCTTCATCTTCAACATGCGTTCTGCCTTCACTAAACATTTTATGCCAACGAAAAACTTGAGATCTTGACATAACCTCCTCTCCAAAAGCCTTCTGAAGCTTACCGTAAGTTGTCGTCACGTTTTCACCCAATTTAATGCAAAAAGAAACGGCATTCCGTTTCGCAATATTATACGGTTCCATTTCCATGATGAGAGACACAAATACGTGTTAATGTATTACAGCACAACTCACGACTAAGCTGTTGCATCGATGTGCCGCTTGGACTACAAGCAGCTTATAGACCGAGGTCAAAGATATTGTGCCTACGCAAGTCTGCAGGGTTGCCACATCTTGCAAAGAAAATCAGTCTCATTACTTTATTGTCGCACCTCGTACATTGACCGCACTGGCACGCAAACAGTTTCCAAACTTAGCCATTTCGGAAATGCTCCCACCCTTGGCCCGAAAGCCAATGACCGTGTCCTTTTGGAAGTCAGATAAGTTACTCCGTTTCGGTATTATGAGAACGACTGCCCGTTTTCAGCATCCCCCCCGATACACTTTATATATCCTGCACTACCAGTGCTGCCATCTGCCGTCTGTTGGTGGTTATTGCACTTTGACTCTCGACATAGCTGGCTGGGGTAGCCGAACGGTTCTAGGTGCTTCAGTCTGGAACGGCGCGACCACTATGGTCGCAAGTTCGAATCCTGCCTTGGGCATGGATGTGTGTGATGTCCTAAGGTTAGTTAGGTTTAAGTAGTTCTAAGTTCTAGGGGACTGATGACCTCAGAAGTTAAGTCCCATAGTGCTCAGAGCCATTTGAACCATTTTGAACTCTCGACATAGGTGGTGACCACGTTAGTGTGACTGGACCATGTGTAAAGATCGCGTATCTCTGCTAAACATAATTTGAAAAAAACGTGGACATGACCTATTTTCGAACTCGTCAATTCATTATGGAGTCTCGTTTTCGATCCACTCAAATATTTGACCAAAAATAAAAAGAGACTTACCGAGGGAGGAGATGGCGTTGCCCAGGACGTTGGCGACGGGGAAGATGGTGAAGAAGACGCCGAAGAAGCCCACCTGGACGTCGTCGTCGCGCTGTCCGGCGAGGCTGGCGAAGCGGCGGGCGGCGGCGGTGAGGTAGGAGCACTTGGCGCACCAGAGCGGGCCGCCGCCCAGCCCCACCAGGGCCGCCGCCGGCAACAGGGAGCCTCGCGTCGCCCAGAACTGCGCCGCCAGGTACGGCGTATAGACCGCCATGCTCGCAACCAGCGTCCACTTGCAGCCCAGCCGCCTGTCAACAAGGGACGGCGCTGCACACTGTGCGCTCGAACGCAAAGCAGTTGCATTCAACTTATAACGTCAGACTTTATATTACAGGACTGGAAGCAGGGAGAAACTTGCGGTTTCTTTTAAAACACATGTGAACTCATGAATGCGCAACAGATGGCAGCACTGTGCGCCGCACTGCGGCAGCGGCGAGAGTGAGAACTGTTTTTGATAATATTTCAAAAGGCAGTGTTTTCATTACAAGAACAGCGTGTAATCATTCCTTTTCTCCATTTGTGTGGTGTGACACCAATTAAAATTCATCGCCAGCTGAATGAAATGTGTGGTGATGGACTCACGAATGCTTTGAATGTGTACTCGTGGGCGCTATATTCAAAGGAGGCAGAACGTCGTGTGACCACAGAACAACAAAAGAGAAGCGCAACGCCTGTGTTAGAAGAGAGAAACACAGACCGATAGCAGCGCCTCTAGTGGTATGAGATTAACTAATAAAGGATAAACATTGCGGATTGCATCCTTCCTAGTTGATGTACTTTTAGGTCTTTTTTGCTTTTAATTTTTTTATCTCAGTTTTCTGGGCGTGCTATGTAATTATTTTAGCTAGCATCATAATAAAATCATTTAAACACAGCTGTAGCAAATTACAATACAGCAGCGACAAACCTATTATTCAGGAATATTTGTAGTCCAATTTAGCTGCTACAATGTAATTGAACTTCAGTCATTTACACTACAAGCTTGCTTCGACTTGCTGTCTGAATTGAGCTTCAGTCATTTACACTACAAGCTTGCTTCAACTTGCTGTCTGTTTCAAGTGTTGGGTCTTGTTCTTATTACGCACAAAACGTAAACATTTAACACGAGAAATGGGATAACACGGAAAATACAGTGCTTCTGACAAAATTTTTATTTATTTTTTATTTATTTATTTATTGTTCCGTGGGACCACATTTAGGAGAAGTCTCCATGGCCATGGAACGAGTCAATACATGAAATTATAACACGATTGTAGAAACAGATAAAATGAAGTATAAGAAACATATTCAGGCGACAAGTCGTTAGTTTAAATAAAGAAAATCAAGAATGTAACACTGGAATTTGCTTAATTTTTTAGATCTTCCAGGAGCTCCTCGACAGAATAGAAGGAGTAAGCCATGAGGAAATTCTTCAGTTTAGACTTAAAAGTGTTTCGGCTACTGCTAAGATTTTTGAGTTCTTGTGGTAGCTTATTGAAAATGGATGCAGCAGAATACTGCACTCCTTTCTGCACAAGAGTCAAGGAAGTGCATTCCACATGCAGATTTGATTTCTGCCTAGTATTAACTGAGTGAAAGCTGCTAACTCTTGGCAATAAGCTAATATTGCTAACAACAAACGACATTAAAGAAAATACATACTGTGAGGGCAATGTCAAAATTCCCAGACTATTGAATAGGGGTCGACAAGAGGTTTTCGAACTTACACCATACATACCTCGAACAGCCCGTTTTTGAGCCAAAAATACCCTTTTTGAATCAGAAGAATTACCCCAAAAAATAATACCATATGACATAAGCGTATGAAAATATGCGAAGTATACTACTTTTCGTGTTGAAATGTCACTTATTTCAGATACTGTTCTAATGGTAAATAAAGCGGCATTTAGTTTCTGAACAAGAACCTGAACATGGGCTTTCCACAACAGCTTACTATCTATCCGTACGCCTAGGAACTTGAACTGTTCCATCTCGCTTATAACATGCCCATTCTGTCTGATTAAAATGTCAGTTCTTGTTGAATTGTGGGTTAGAAACTGTAAAAACTGAGTCTTACTGTGATTTAGCATCAAATTATTTTCCACAAGCCACGAACTTATATTATGAACTACATTATTTGATAATGTTTCAATATTACACACAAGATCCTTCACTACCAAGGTGGTGTCATCAGCAAACAGAAATATTTTTGAATCACCTGTAATACTAGAAGGCATATCATTTACATAAATAAGAAACAGCAGTGGCCCCAGCACCGACCCTTGGGGAACGCCCCATTTAACAGTGCCCCATTGGGACTGAAAATCATTACCACTCTCGATATTGTGGAGGATTACCTTCTGCTTTCTGTTCTTAAGGTAGGAGGCGAACCAATTGTAAGCTACTCCCCTTACTCCATAATGCTCCAACTTCTGCAGTAATATTTTGTGGTCAACACAGTCAAAAGCCATCGTTAAATCAAAGAAAACACCTAACGTTCGCAACCTTTTATTTAATCCGTCCAAAACCTCACAGAGAAAAGAGACTATAGCATTTTCAGTTGTTAAGCCATTTCTAAAACCAAACTGTACATTTGACAGCAAATTATGTGAATTTAAATGCTGCAGTACCTTGTATATACAACCCTCTCGATAACTTTAGCAAACACCGATGGCATAGAAATAGGTCTATAATTGTCAACATTATCCCTGTCTCCCTTTTTATAAAGTGGCTTCACTACCGAGTACTTTAATCGGTCAGGAAACCGACCACTCCTAAAGGAAAAGTTACAGATATGGCTAAGTACTGAGCTAACATACGTGGAACAATACTTCAGTATTCTGCTAGATACCCCGTCATATCCATGAGAGTTCTTGGTCTTTAGAGATTTAATTATTAACTCAATCTCCCTCTTGTCAGTATCATGGAGGAGCATTTCAGGTAACAGTCTCGGAACACTTTTTTCTAAGAGCGCTATATGATTCCCTGTTGGGACTAGGTTTCTATTTAGTTCACCTGCTATATTCAGAAAGTGATTATTAAGTACTGTACATATATGCGACTTATCAGTAACACGGACATCCCCACTATGCACTGATTCTATGTTCTCGACCTGTCTCTGCAGACCAGCCACTTCCTTTACGACTGACCATATGGTTTTAATTTTATCCTGAGACTTAGCTATTCTATCTGCATACCACATACTTTTTGCCTTCCTAATAACTTTTTTAAGCACCTTACAGTACTGTTTGTAATGGGCTGCTGCATTTAGATTTTGACTGTTTCTAACGTTTTGATATAATTGCCACTTTGTTCTACAAGATATTCTTATCCCTTTAGTCAGCCACCCAGGCTGCCTGTTTGTGCTAGTACCCTGTTTTGAACGTTCTAACGGAAAGCAACTTTCAAAGAGCACGAGAAAAGTCTTGAGGAAAGCATTATATTTATCGTCTACTGTATCAGCACTATAAACATCTTGCCACTCTTGTTCCTTGATAAGGTTTACAAAAGTCTGTACAGCAACTGGATCAGCTTTCCTAAAAAGTTGGTAACTATATTTAACATGTGTTGCAGCACAAAAATCTTTTAGACTTAAAATTTGTGCATCATGATCTGAAAGGCCATTCACCTTTTTGCTAACAGAATGCCCTTCTAATAATGACGAATGAACAAAAATATTGTCTATGGTTGTTCTACTGTTCCCTTGCACTCTCGTTGGAAAGAATACGGTTTGCATAAGATTATATGAATTAAGGAGGTCTACCAGCATCCTTTTCCTTGCACAATCACTTATACAATTAATATTGAAGTCACCACATATAACTAACTTTTTGTATTTCCTATAAAGTGAACCAAGAACCTCCTCTAGCTTTAGCAAAAATGTTGTGAAATCGGAGTCTGGGGATCTATAAATAACAACAGTAAGAAGTTTAGCTCCACTAAATTTAACCACACCTGCACAACATTCAAACACCTTCTCAGTGCAGTACTTTGAAACATCAATTGACTCAAATGGGATACCGTTTCTCACATACATGGCTACTCCCCCACACCGCAAAGAGCTCCTAGAAAAGCTGCCAGCCAACCTGTATCCTGGTAAAGGAAGCCTCTGAATTATCTCCTTATTCAAGAAGTGTTCAGATATACCAATAATTTCAGAGTCAACATCTATAAGCAGTTCACTAACTTTATCTCTAATACCTTGTATATTTTGATGAAATATACTAATTCCCTCATTAATTGGATACCCAAGCTTTGTAGAAAGTGGTTTCTTTGTTAGAGAGACTTCCCTTAAGCAGGAATACCTATCAGCTGACTTCAATCTAAAAAAGGTACAGCTCTAACACCCACAACTACCGGAATTTTCCCATGAGTGGTCCCACCACTCCCACCTATGCTGTCACCTATAAGTTTTGCCAACCTCCCCTTCCCATACCTGTTGAGGTGCAGGCCATGTCTAGTGAAACCCGTCCTACTGATAGACTCCACCGACACCACTGAAATGTGACTCATGCCTTCTGTCATCAGCGCACCCCCAAGTCTCATGTTATTACGCCTGACGGCTGTATTAAGATGAGGCCGATCGTGACGCTGAAACAGTTCCACTAAATGCACATTCGTGTTGCCAGTCTGAGTGGCTATCTTTTCCAGGTCACCATCTATGTCATACTCCCCATCCCTATCAATACTATTACCAGCCCCACCCACAATCACTACCTGATCCTCTTTAGTAAAATCCCTACATAACCCCCCTATGTTAAAAGTCACCTGAGCCAATCCTGCATTAGGCATCACAATGCTGGTGACCTGGTACTCACTCCCCAAAACTTCCTGCAACTGCTGTCCTACACCTCTACCATGAGAACTACCTAACAGCAGAACCTTCTTCTTTCTCTTAGACTTTGCAACTGTCCTAGCCACCGTAACTGCTGAGGTCTGCTGCATACTTCCTACATCTACAGCTACTAGAGATTCCTCTCCACTAGACTCTGACAGTTGGTCATATCTATTACAAACACCAATAGTAAAACTATCTGAAAATCTCCTTCTCCTAGCAGATCTCTTGCCAACAGCCAGCTCCCATTCCCCAACCCCCTTCTCCCTCCTCATCCTATCTAGCTCCTCCTGTGCGTTTTTCAACTGCACCTGAAGGGCACAGATCTTACGCTCCTGCTCCTCTATCAACTTACTCTTGCTACATAACCTGCAGTTCCAGGAGAGGATCTCACCAGAATGCCCACTGGCTTCCCCACTGCATTCCCCCCCGTGAAAATACTTCGAACAAGCCTCACACCGCAATCCACTACTCACGAACCTACGGCAAAGCCCACACTTCTCACTCATGGTAAAATTTTACAATTATTGAAACAAGAAGACAACTTTATCTAAGTTGCGCTACCACAATAAGAAGATGTTAAAAACTGACTACAATTATCACAAACTTGCTCTACAAGGGAAGTAACTACTATTATTGACAGTATTAATCAACAACAAATGAGAATATAACAAAATACTAACACAGAAAGAAAATCAAACGTCTAATGACAGTAACGAAACTGAAAGCAGTTCGCAAAAATTTCTTCTGAAGTTATTTCACCGGAAAACACCAAGATCACCGGTTGAAGACTACTAAAGTTCGTAAATAAACTACTATACACAAACAATTAATTAGTACTTAGCTTTCGATGCGCCGCTACAGCTGCAACTGGTCAGCGCGGAATGTAAACACGGGTAAGAGGTTAAGTTGCTCGATACGAAACACTCACAAATATCAGGCCACAACACAAGAAATGCAGAGGTGAATGAAGAAACCACTAATAAGTCACTTATATAGTAAATATTATCACAAAAACAGTTAAAATATATATATGAAACCTAAAAATAGATGAAAACTTAGAGAGCGATCTCACACGCAGTCACGCGCTTATGACGTCACACCATACTGCTATGTGATGTCGCCGATTTTTATTCTTTTAACACGAAATAAAACTTCAGATACGAACAGATACATTGAAGAGCTGAAGCATTGTGACCACTGTCCATCGCGAGACTGAAGGAAAATATAAAAGTCATGCAGAGACGATGGAGAACCATTCAAGCAACGATTGGTGAAATCCTCTGACATGCGCCACTTTGATAAAGAGGAAGTTGGACGAATCCGATGACTGTTTGCATGGCACTGCCATAAGCATTTATAGAAAGCATGTAATAAAATGGAACAACTACAGCCGCCCTTTCTATGTTATTTATTATATGAGCACCAGTTTCGGTGATGGTTGCAGGTAACAACGATGTTGTGTCTCCAACCATGATGGTTGCAGACACAACATCGTTAAAGTCTACAGAAACCAATTCATAGATGCTGGCCACTGATGAATCGTGTATACGATTGGAGTCAACTCCCTCAGCGTCAGTTAAGACCTGCAGATGGTGTACTAAAGCACCGAAACTGGTAGTCATATAATAAATAACATCGAAAGCACGGCTGTAGGTGTTCCATCTTATTACATAAGTGAACAGCCAAAGTTCCTCAAACCTTAAATGAGAAGACTGGACAAATAAAAACTTTATAGAAAGTTGTTAAGTACGGTAGAACCTCAAGTAGGCAATAAGATATTGGATGTCCACTCCTCGCCAGAGACCGTGAAGCTTACAGGCTTGCCCATTCTGTAGAGCAGGGGAGGTAGCGATCTGTAGCATATCTCACAACAGGTTACTCTGCTGCTGCAGGCACAAGTGTTTTGGAGAACAGTGTTCAACACACATTGTTGAACATTGGAAATTGGTTGTAAGCACTATGGGACCAAACTGCTGAGGTCATAGGTCCCTAGGCTTACACACCAATTAAACTAACTTGCGCTAAGGACAACAAACACATCCATGCGCGAGGGAGGACTCGAACCTCCGACGGGGGAAGCCGCGCGAACTGTGATAAGACGCCTGACCGTACGGCTACCCCGCGCGGTCACATTGTTGAACATTGGGCTGTGCGGCACACTACTACAATGTGTTTACATATCTCACTGACATAGTCGATGACGACTACATTGAGCATGCGTTCATTGAGAATTCACTACAGATCAATGGAAATGTGTTGCCTGTTCGGATTTATCACGTTTTTTGTTGCACCACGTCCATGATCGTGTTCAGATCCAAACTCCTGACGGCGAACATCAAGTCGAAAAATATACCACAGCACGGAGGTAGGCCGGTGGGAATAGTATTAATGCTCTGGGTGGCATTCCGTGGGTCTTGTGGAAGACATTGAAGACACCATGACCGCTACGGACTAAGCGAACGTTATTGAGGACCTCCTGGATCCCTTTATGCTAGATGTCTTTCCCACTTTCCCAATGGCGATGGCATCTTCCACCAGGATCAGTGTCTGTGTCACATGGCCAGAATCTTGTGACGGTGATTCGAACAGCGTGTTGACGAACTCACGTTCATGTCTAGGCCACCAAATTCGCCTGATCTGAACCCAACGGAACATATCTCGGACCCTATTGGGTGCCAGCTCCGCGCTAGCTCTAAGTGACTTATCTGGTGCCCTGGAACCCTAGTTTTTGAAGCTCTGCTGTATTGCGCTCCGAAGGTGGACCAACAGTCTATTAACCAGCTGGTCGTAGTATTTGGGCTCATCAGTGCATACCTGCTTCCTACCGTCGCCACGTCACCCAGAACTATTGGCTCGTTTGTTTTTTTTTTTTTTTTTTCATGAGATCACACACAGTAAATAACATTTGCAACAGTTTCTACTTTACTTCTCTTTGGGTCAATATTAACAAACTGCAGTCAGTTTTCTAATTTGGTGATGCGTGTAAATTATGCGTCAAAACTAATGAATTTTATGTCAAAATCGTTTCGGGCGTCATTCGTTTTTAAATATGGATACTGTAGATTTCAAATTTTTATGCACAACGGAGAGGTTGGCACAGGAGAGGGATTTGTGGCGGGTCGCATCAATCCAGTCAGAAGACTGATGGCTAAAAGAAAAATGATCGAGAAATTTGGACAAAAACAAATCACTGATTTCCTTAAAACAATGATGAAGCTTTTTAAGGCAATTCTGGCGCACACAAATCATTACCGCGTTGTTGAATATTGTGCTGACTGAGATATTTCGGTGACATGTGAAGAACTATTTTTCTGACCGTCCAAATGAAGCTCATCCGGTTACATATCTTAAGTACCTATAATGATGTTATCGTTGATACGGTGGAAGAAATAGAACAGTGGGTATGAAAATACGCAACAGTAGCTACGTTGTTATTGAACGCTTCTCACTCAGAGGGGCCATAAAATGATAACAGAAGAAAATCTGTGTAATCAGATTGAAAACTCACAAACTGAAATTACTTCTAGAGTAGACTATACTAATAAAAAAACGGTCGGGTGTGAGTAAATCTTGCGAATTGAGGATTCCGTACAAACTTATTTATAAGTCTAGACAGTTCATCCATTCCGAAGGTCGAGGATATCTACCACTTTTTTCTGTTACCGACATTGATGATGGCAAGATATAGGTCCCAGGGATACCAAGACTTCTGAGAATGTTTTAATTTCAAGTCTGAAGTCAGATAACAAATGATATACACAAATCAAATAAGTTTTGCATCACCCCGGTTCCCAGAACGCCTGAAGATCGACGTTGCCTGTGGATACTGTATCACAGACACAGTGTCTTTGACTGTTCAGAGATGCCACTAAACCCGCCAAAAGATGTAAACATCCATGCATGAGCAGCGCCTATTAGATGCATGGGGTCCAATAGCTTATCAGTTTCAGTAATTCCACCAGGAAGGAGCTACACAGCTCGTATTGTCTGTAGTTCAACCATGCCTAGACGGTCAATACCGCGGTTCGATCGCGTCCGCATTCTTACTTTGTGCCAGGAAGGGCTATCAACAAGGGAAGTGTCCAGGCGTCTCGGAGTGAACCAAAGCGATGTTGTTCGGACATGGAGGAGATACAGAGAGACAGGAACTGTCTATGACATGCCTCGCTCAGGCTGCCCAAGGGCTACTCCTGCAGGGGATGACCGCTACCTACGGATTATATCTCGGAGGAACCCTGACAGCAACGCCACCATGTTGAATAATGCCTTTCGTGCAGCCACAGGACGTCGTGCTACGGCTCAAACTGTGCGCAACAGGCTGCATGATGTGCAACTTCACTCCCGACGTCCATGGCGAGGTCCAACTTTGCAACCACGACACCATGCAACACAGTATAGATGGGCACTGCAACATGACGAACGGACCGCTCAAGATTGGTATCACATTCTCTTCACTGATGAGTGTCGCATATGCCTTAAACCAGACAATTGTTGGAGACTGTTTGGGGACAACTCGATCAGGCTGAACGTCTTAGATACACTGTCCAGCGAGTACAGCATGGTGAAGGATCCCTCCTGTTTTAGGGTGGCATCATGTGGGGCCGACGTACGCCGCTGGTGGAAGGCGCCGTAACGGCTATACGACACATGAATGCCATCCTCTGACCGATAGTGCAACCATATCGGCAGCGTATTAGCGAGGCATTCGTCTTCATGGACGACAATTCACGCCACCATCGTGCACATATTGTGAATGATTTCCTTCAGGATAACGACATCGCTCGACTAGAGTGGCCAGCATGTTCCGGAGACATGAACCCTATTGAACATGCCTGGGATGGATTGGAAAGGGCTGTTTATGGACGACGTGACCCACCAACCACTCTGAGGAATCTACACCGAATCGCTGTTGAGGAGTGGGACAATCTGGACCAACAGTGCCTTGATGAACTTGTGGATAGTATGCCACAACGAATACAGGCATGCATCGATGCAAGAGGACGTGCTGCTGGGTATTAGAGGTACTGCAGTCTGGACCACCACCTCTGAAGGTCTCGGTGTATGGTTGTACAAAATGCAATGTGTGGTTTTCATGAGCAACAAAAAGGGCGGAAATGATGTTTATGTTGCTCTCTATTACAATTTTCTGTACAGGGCCCGGAACTCCCGGAACCAAGGTAATGCAAAACTTTTTTTGATCTGTGTGATTACAGATTCACAATTTTCTCATTTTTTTTCTTTACTTCCACTGTGAAATGTTTGTTCTAGAGAAATTTAATTCAAGAGCAAGTAACCCATAGGTCGTAACGAGTGAGTTTGCGAGTATCAAAATATGTGACACAAACGGCCGTATCTTTTGATTGCATTGACTTAGAAGCTTCACTTTTTTACACCACGAAGAGACTGTAGACCTTAATATGTGACAAATTCCAACTTCATACCGACAGTTGGACAGAGAGACACGGACAGACGGACAACAGAGTGATCGCGTAGGGTTCCCTTCTTACCACAGAAAAAGACGTTATTAAATTCCACTTAAATATTACTGGCTCTTTTTCGCAGAATTGTTCTGCGCATTACGCCGCTTCCAGACAAAGAATGGAAACAGATGTGAATTTGTCTTTTACGTGGAATGTTGTAGGAGAGAACTGTTGGATGGAGTATTACTGCCCACTGCTGCAGGAAGTGCGTCGTGTTTACGGTAGGTCGCCACACGGTAGGTAGACCTATCAACTTTTTAGTGGTAGCAGTAAAGCCAGTTATTTCTCGTACTGCAGCATTCGTGGCACTCTCTCCTGAAAGGTAGCCTTGTAGTAGCCACAGAGAACCGATAAAACTGTGTGAAACCGTTAGTAAGATTTTATTATCTCTACACACAGTCTTACACAGCGTTGTACCAGTTGACTTCACGCAGTGGTTTGCTATATCTGAACTTCTCAACATTCCAATAGAATTTCTATGCAGACGCAGAACTGCCGCGACTTCCATTTTTGTGCTCAGTTGTTGTTAATTTTCTACATTCCTGCATCTTACAATATGACTGTACAGAATAACTGCTTTGTGTCTTGTGTTCATAATAGCGTGTATTAATGTACTGGCTATTTCAAGAATTACAGTTAACATGGTCACTAATCAAGAAACGTATTACGTTTGATGGAAACTACATATGCGGAGGAGGAGCGAGGTTTAAATTCTCGTCCATCCACCCTCATTCAAGGTTTCACATGATTTCCCTAAATCATTTCAAAGGATTGAGCCGATGAATTCTGGTCCCACCTTTGTCGGGATCTAGTTTCATCTCCAGTGACTTCCACATTGAAGGGGACGTTAGACAATCGGCAATACTGTCGGTTTTATAAAGATGGATTATTTTGTCGTGAACAGAACGACTTCTTTACTTTTCACGTTGCAGCCAATGTGTTAGCGGAGTGTTAAAATGCACCTCTGGTATCATTCGTATTTGCATGCAAAATCATTGAACTGTGGGTAGTGACGATGGCAGATTTTAGTTTCAGAGCTTGGCTGGGCGAGGGGGATGAGCGCTGGAGAACGGGACGGCAACCCAGAAACTAGTAGCGAAGAAACAATGTTAATAAAAATAGTGGAACTTTTGTTTCCACAAAAATACTTTATAAGTTAAGGACCCAAACATAATATTCTTCTTATAAAATGACCGAGAAGGTCGTGCAGAATAATTCATACTTACAGTATAGTGTTAACGAGATTAATGCATAACATTTTTCCATGTCATCAATAAAACTATATTTTAATGAAGTTCACAAATGGGATGAGAAGTTCCGCCTTATGCAAGACACCTTTTTTCTTTTGTTTCTCCCATACATGTTTCAGCACTTTTGTGCTATCGTCAGTGGGTTCTATTTTTATTTTTAACTGTATATTTGTTGTTAACATATTAACACTTGTGTTGTTTACAGCATTATGTAAAAGTTGCATTTATAACTTGACTGGCGAAAAGTGGGTGTAAGCACAAGTAACATACCTTACAAGATGTTATTGTCCATTTATTTTGGTAGCTGTTCTGTTACACAGTATACAACTTGTCATCTGCAAACAGCAAAACATAATTTATTTTTCTGTTTGTTATGCATTTACAAACGGAAATAAGACTGTATCACGTTTTCTTTCTGCAACTTACGGTTTTGAAGTTGTCGTGCATTCCCCTATGTTGTTGGCGAAGTAAATAGGCTTACTTCTTTGCCTGTGTTCGCGTGCAATGCACTTTTTCCGATTACTCAAAACATAGGCGCAGTTTTCGCTGGCATTACGTGTTGTTGTGGCTGTGTGGCGTTCATTTGTTTCGTAGCGTGTTCTGCTGGGTGAGGCGCGCGAGTTTGAATTGTATTTGGCGTTAGTGGCGTGTGGTTTGCGCGGGTTTGCGTGTATGTGATGTGTGTGTTGAGAGAGAGAGAGGATTTTTTTTTGGGTTGTGGTGTGGGTGTTACTTGTACAGTTCTTCTATTGTGGCGAAGAGGGTTTTGTTGCACAGTGATGTGTATTCATTGAGTACTTTCTTTTCTTGGGCTATTGATTTTTGGATGTGATAGTTTTCTTCTATAGTTAATTTTTGGCATAGGCTGCTGCTAGTTTTTCGGATGTGAAGGTCAGTTTCAATGTTTGTTGGGTGGTGGTTGTGTGCTACCAGGTGGTCTGCAAATGTTAAATGTGTGCTATTGCTTTCCAGTGCTCTGAGGTGTTCATTATATCTGGTTCTGAAGGTCCTACATGTTTGGCCCACATATACAGATTGACAGCAGTTGCAAGTAAGTTGGTAGATGCCGGACTGGCTGTATTTGTCAGTGTTGGTGGTATTTCTTCCGAGTCTGCTCTGTATTGTGTTGTTGGTTCTGTATGCTATGTTGAGTCCTTGTTTCTTTAGTATATTACCCACCCTGTGTGTGACTTGATTGTTGTAAGTCATTATGTGCCATTTGTTGCTTACTGTCTGCTGATTTGTTGTGTGATGAGTTGTGTTTGTATGAGTGTGTGTTTCATGGTTTTGTGGTTTATTTTGTCTACTCTCATTGCGTCATATCCATTCTCCTGTGCAATTTCTTTTATCGTGTTCAGTTCTTGCGTGTAGTCATGCTAGTTCATGGGTAGAGAGTAGACAAAATAAAGAATCTGCCTCGATTGCAAATAGAAACCGGATGTTGACCTAGGTTTCGGCGCGGATAACCACGCCTTCTTCGGAACGCACTAATATTACAAACTGCCTCTTTAGGCAGTTTGTCGTTTTAGTGTGTTCCGAAGAAGGCGTGGTTATCCGCGCCGAAACCTAAGTCAACATCCGGGTTCTATTTGCAATCGAGGTGGATTCTTTATAACCATTAATGTATATCTATATTGTATGAGGGGGTTACTGCTTGTACTTGTTTGGGGTTTGGATTAACGACTATATTTATGCCATTGTGCGTTAAAATATATTTTTTTTAAATTTTACGGAGAGGTTCCCAAACTGAGATTCCATCCTTGTTGCCACTAAAGTGTCCATGCCTGATACAAATGTGTAATCGGTGAACAAAGCGAAGTACTGTATAAACACCAGGAATGAAAGCCAGAAGGCGACGTCCAAAGCAGGGTCCATATCCGAATAGTAGCTAAGCGACACCAAAAAAATAAATCTGCTACAACGGCTGAGAAGACAAGAGAAGGAAGTATGTTTTTGTACTTTAACTGAATAAGTACGGTGGATTTATATTAAGCAGCTGTGTCATTATTTCGATGGCTCTTCCTAGTCCATCATTGTAATATTTTATTTCTATTGTGTGTTTTCTAAATAAAGTTTCAGGCCGCATTGGGGAGAGGTAGCCTGAGCATTTTTTGGTGGCAACGAACGAACACTGATAGTGCTCATTCGTCGCTTAATCCATCGTTTCAAATCTATAGGTCCCTGAGATCATTTTTCAGATCTTTTATATTAGCGATCCAGGTTACGTTTACAAGCGAAAGGAATAATGTTTCAGATCGGTCATTAGGCTAGTAACAATGTCGCCATGCAACAGTCTCGTTGGTCGGATGCAAAAATACATCTGGAGTGCAGAAATCATCGCAGTTAAATATAGGAGTAAAATAGTTACTAAAATGTATCCGTTTCATGTTTGTTTCTGCAGAAGCAGAGCCTCCAGCGAAGCATTACATTAATTTATGGTGTTTCGCGTTCAACCAGTTGAAATTCAAATTAATATTTTCAGAAGACATAAGTTCCATTAAATCGCACAAGAAACTCTAATCATCAGTGGAATTTCTGTTGGCATCGGAGATGCTTGCACAACATCAACAGCATCAGCTTAAATGGGATGTGGGGAACATCATCGTCCCGAATGTTACCGTAACTTCGCGCGCTGTGTGCGACCATCTTTGCAGTGGTGGTGATGCATAGATTCATGGGTTCTCGGACAAGTGGACGAATGATTCGATGGACAGAGCTGGTGCTGGATATCGAACACTACTAATTTCTATGTCTTTATTCCTGAACTAATCATTAAATTATTCACGATTGCCGCAATGTTAAAAGTTCTCAGATATACATTAAACACTGCCGACATCACTTTGCATTTTGACACCTCTGAGACAGGACAGGACGACGCTTTCTTCTTATGAGTCTGTTCTTTCTGCTCAGTGCTTCTAACTAAATATGCAGCATTATCGTGGCGGCTGATGTGGCAGGCGCCGATTGTAAGGTAAAATCGATGGAGAATATGATTCTGCGCAGAGGATCTAACGATCATATAACCTCGTCCACAGCAAGAATGCATGTGACTCATCTTCCCCTGTTGCATCAGACTTTGCGAGCTGTCTTTAAAAAGACCAACATGAGTCAGTTGCACGCAGAGGCGCTGGCGGTTTTCCAGCATCTTGATGGTGCCCCTGATTGTAACGTTGGCCCTAGATGTAATCAATGGATTCACTGGAAAGCGCATGAGCAATTTGTCCTTCAACATCGATTCACTTATCGGACAAAGTTGTGTTGGTGTGGGCGGCGTCCAGACTATCATCCACAGACCACCTCGGTCTCACACGTCCCTTGCAAATTTCCGGGGATCTAGCTCAGTAGTGAACATGACAGTTGTGGAATCCTTGACCAGCATCTGGAAATAACGACTGACCTTTGCGCACAATTACTGCTCCATAGCCGTACTCCTAGCGAATGCCTTGGAGAGGGATAGAGATGCCAGAGGGACAGTTTCCAATTTACTGTCCCAGTGGTATAGTACTAGAATGGGAATCTGACCCAAACAAGATTTGCAGTCGCCATTATAAAATGTCAGTTGACCATTTGTCAAGGAATCAGGCATTACCAGAAGGCATCGAAATGAAGAAGCTACGTAGCCTTGTGCGTGCACGCAGTTCTACAACTGCTGTATTCTGATGACTGTGATGTCAGATCGTCAATGGTGCCACAGTTGTCAACACGAAACTGAACTAGAATAATTGTGACCGACGTAACCTCCGGCTTTTGCAAAACTAAGGCTTGGGGACAAAAAGAAAACCAGACGTGATCTCTTTGAGGAAGTAAACACTGAAATTGGTATTGGTGACCATGAGGTAGTTGTAGCAATAAAAATTACCACAGTACGAAGGACAACTAAAACCACCTACCTAACAGCCGGTATGCCCTCCTTTGGCGTGGATAACATTGGCGACCCGTCGTGGCATGGAAGCAATGAGCCTTTAGTAGGTCGCTGGATGCGGCTGGCACCACATCTGCACACACAAATCACCTAATTCCCGTAAATTCCGGGGACGCCATTTTCAATGTCATCCCACATGTGTACGATCGGATTCAGATCTGACGAACTGGGGTTCCCGCACATCAGCTGGAGCTCGCCACTGTGTTCGTCGAACCATTCCATCACACTCCTGGCCTTATGATTTGACGCATTATCTTGTTGAATAAAGCCACTGCCGTCGGGAAAACATGATCATCATGATGGGATGTACGTGGTTTGCAACCAGTGTACCTTACACCTTGGCTGTCGTGGTGCCTTGCACGAGCTCCACTGTACTGGTTTCAAGGAGCTGTTCCCTGGTAGACGACGGATTCGTGCCCTCCCACCCGCATGATGAAGTAGTTATCGGGATTTATCAGACTATGCAACGCTCTGCCACTGCGCCAGAGTCCAGTGCCAATGGTCACGTGCCAGTTTCAGTCGTAATTGCTATGTCGTGGTGTTAATACTGGGACACACATGGTTCGTCGGGTGTGGGGATCCATCGTTAGTAGTGTTGGGTGCACTGTGTGTTCAGACATACTTATACTCTGCCCAGCGTGAAAGTCTGATGTTTGTTCCGCCACAGTTCGCCGCCTGTCCTGTTTTACCATTCTGCCCAGCCTACGACGTCCGACATCCGTAATGTGGTCAGGCCGCCCAACCCCACGAGTCTGACTTACACACCTATATCACTAACGTCGATTTGCAGTAGGGTTTTGGAACATATACTGTTTTCGAACATTATGAAGTACCTGACACATAGTCAGCACGGATTCAGAAAATATCGTTCTTGTGAAACACAACTAGCTCTTTATACTCATGAAGTAATAAGTGCTATCGACAGGGGATGTCAAATTGATTCCATATTTTTAGATTTCCAGAAGGCTTTCGACACCGTTCCTCACAAGCGTCTTCTAACCAAACTGCGTGCCTACGGAGTATCGCCTCAATTGTGCGACTAGATTCGTGATTTCCTGTCAGAAAGGTCACAGTTCGTAGTAATAGACGGAAAGTCATCGAGTAAAACAGGAGTAATATCCGGCGTTCCTCAAGAAAGTGTTATAGGCCCTCTATTGTTTTGTTCCTGATCTATATTAACGACATAGGAGACAATCTGAGTAGCCGGATTGTTTGCAGATGATGCTGTCATTTACCGTCTTGTAAAGTCATCAGATGATCAAAACGACTTGCAAAATGATTTAGGTATCTGTATGGTGCGAAAAGTGGCAATTGACCCTGAGTAAGGAAATGTGTGAAGTTATTCACATGAGTACTAAAAGAAATCAGCTAAATTTCGATTACGCGATAAGTCACACAAATCTGAAGGCTGTAAATTCAACTAAATACTCAGGGATTACAATCACAAATAACGTAAATTGGAACGATCACATA
This sequence comes from Schistocerca piceifrons, assembly GCF_021461385.2. Classification (NCBI taxonomy): domain Eukaryota; kingdom Metazoa; phylum Arthropoda; class Insecta; order Orthoptera; family Acrididae; genus Schistocerca; species Schistocerca piceifrons. Next base: position 185,969,153 of record NC_060138.1, read on the forward strand.
GATAATATTGTGGGTAGAGCAATCCAAAGATTGCGATTCATTGGCAGAACACTTAGCAGATGCAACAGGTCTACTAAAGAGACTGCTTATACCACGCTTGTCCGCCCTATTCTGAGTATTGCTGTGCCGTGTGGGATCCGCATCAGGTGGGACTGACGGATGACATCGAAAAAGTACAAAGAAGGGCAGCTCGTTTTGTATTATCGCGAAATAGGGGAGATAGTGTCACAGACGTGATACGTGAATTGGAGTGACAATCATTAAAACAAAGGCGTTTTTCGTTGCGACAGGATCTACTCACGAAATTTCAATCACCAGTTTCTCCTCCGATAGCGAAAACATTCTGTTGGCACCCACCTACATAGGGAGAAATGGTCATCACGATAAAATAAGGGAAATCAGGGCTCACACAGAAAAAATTAAGTGCTCCTTTTTGCCGCGTGCCGTTCTTGAGTGGAACGGTAGAGAGACAGCTTGAAGGTGGTTCACTGAACCCTCTGCCAGGCACTTTATTGTGAACAGCAGAGTAATCACGTGGATATAGATGTAGATGTCGGAAGGTGGTTTCACCTTGATTTCGCCACATGTTGAAGACGCTCACCTCAGTGCTCCTCGAATTCCCGACAGGTCGTGCAGTTTCCGAAATGGTTATGCCGAGCCTCTGGGCCATCACAGTCTGCCCTCGGTCAAACTCAGATAGAACGCGCGCCTTCCCTCTGATACACCCGGACACCGCAGTCAGTGATACTATGTGCACCGTGCATGTGTCTGACTGTCAGTCATTCCTCATCAGGTGCTGCTGCTATCTCCTGGATGGGTTTATATCGATAGTAAGTCGGTGGTCATAATGTCCTGTCTGATCAGTGCATATGTTCAGTAAAGTAGATGTAGATACAGAGACGGGAACTCGAAGGAATTGGCATTGGGCAGGAACATGTAAAGGAACTGTGGCTTAAGGTTCAAAGAATAGTTTACCATGAGCTTGATGGATACCTATCAAGCAAGACTGTCCATGATGGAAAGGATGCTCCATGGTATACAAGCTCCGTAAACAATCTGTAAAGGAAACGAACATAGATTTATAGATACATACGTGCTAATAGAAACGTGTTGCAAAGGGATTGCACGAAGACGTCAACGACTATCATAGCAGAATCTTATTTAAAAAAAAAAAAAAAGGCAGAAAACACACACACACACACAGAGATTCTGGTAGTACGTAAAGGCTACCAGTGCCACATAGGTCCGTGTCCAGACACCCATGGCTGACACAGGAACTGACATTAGGAGTAGCAAAGAAAAATCGGAAACGCTGAATTCCGTTTTCAAATCTTCCTTTACAGAGAACGATTCAAGAATATCTACACAATTCACTTCTCATAACACTGCAATGATGAGTGATATAGATATCAGTGTCAATAGTGTTGATAAACAACCAAAATCGCTGAAATGCAACGAAGGGCCCTGTTAGATTCCATACAAAATCTGCGAATGAGTGGGACCCTGTTTTCACCAAAATACACCGTAGATTCCACTAGCAAAAACTGTGCTCGGTAGTTATTAGAAAGCGCAAGTTACACCCGTACACAAGAAGAATAGCAGACGTGGTCGATAAACACTATCGTCCTATACCATAGGCATCCATCTGCAGTAGAATCGTAGAACATAATTTGAGCTCTGGTGTAGTGAGATACCTCGAACAGAAAGACCTTTTCCACATCTTCCGGTATGGATTCTAATTCTCCCTTCTCTCACATTCCAACCCGAAAGCCAACGATCAAGACAATCAACTACTCCTTGACTTCACAAAAGCATTTTACTCAGCACCACATCAACGCTTATTGACGAACGTTTCGAGCATATTGGATACCAAGCGAACTTTGTGGCTGGGGTGAGGATTACTTCGGTAGATCTGGATCAAGAGTGATCGACAAGCGTGCCCCGGGGAAGTGTGTTGGGATCCCTGCTGTGCATGCCGTACAGTAATGACCAGGCAGGCAGTACTAACGGTAGCCTGCGGATAATGAAGCCATCTATGATGAAATACTGTCCTGATAAAAGCTAGATAAACGTTCTGTCTGGAATTGGTAAGACATAAAAATTGTGATGAGACTGGCAACGTACTTTGAATGTTCATACATTTATAACTGTACACAATATCAATGATTCACAATTGGAATCAGCCAACTTATACAAACACATGGGAGTTACAGTTTGTGGGAATATGAAGTGGGATGCTAACATAGGCTCAACCGTAGGTAAATCAGATGGAAGATTTTGGTTCATTCGAAAGATAACGGGAAAATGCACTCAGTCAACAAACAAGATTACTAACAAAACTGTTGTGGAACCCATCCAAGAATCCTGTTCAAATACGTTGGACCGTGCCCCAACTGACAGGGGACATTTCTAGTATAAAGAGAAGGACAGCACGAATGTCTGATTCAAGGAAAAGCATCACGGAATGCTGAAAACTTGAAATGTCGGACACTGTTCCTCAAAAGTGTACTTACAAAGTTTGAGAAACCAAAGTTACTTGAAATACTCTAAGAACATACTATATTTCCTCACGTGTCCATCCCATTGGAATCGTGAATACATTACCACACTAATCATAGCCCACGGAAGTATTTACAATATCATGGAACGTGCGCCATACCCCGAATGGAACGTGGGGGAAGCTTAACCCGGCGTCACACGGGGCGAGTTAGCTAACGCTGACGTGACAGTCTAGTTTTGTGACGCCACTTCTTGCTATTTCACGTTGACGAGCCATTTTGCCACGTCAAACACAGAATAAGTTCTGCGATGTTTCGGCAACGTGCCATATAAAGTAGAACTAATAGGGAGCAAAAACGCTCCGTACGCCACAAGCAGAAAACGAGATGCCATACTGAATTTGTTTCGTTCAATAGAAGGCCATAATTGTAGTGTTTTGTGTTGTGCCTTACACCCTCTGAGCATGTGCTGTTTCTAAGCACCAAGAAATTGAATGTCTTGAGAACGAGTAGTTACTGGCACGATTCGTAGTAATAAAATGACGGGGAACGTCATATTCGTGGTTAAAGAATTTTCCCATTTAGTTATTTTCGTATTATAACTCGTGTCATGAAAGGCAATGTCACATTGAAGATTCATGAAAAACGTGTCGTTCTTGTTATGATTTGTTATAATTAAATGCCAGTTAATAACATTGCGGCGATTAATGCCTTCAGAAGCCCTAAAACTAAAACCAAACTCCTCCAGAACAGGCCATAAAGGCCCAACGGTACCGACCGGCCGCCGTGTCATCCTCACCCCATAGGCGTCACTGCATGCGGATATGGAGGGGCATGTGGTCAGCTACTTCTCACTAAAGTAGCTCCTCAGTTTGCCTCACAAGGGCTGAATGCATCCCGCTTGCCAACAACAGTCGGCAGACCGGATGGTCACCCATTCAGCCCGAATGCGCCTAACTTCGGTGATCTGACGGGAACCGGTGTTACCACTGCGGCAAGGCCGTTGTTATCTACAGAAGACCGTCAATCAAAAAACAAACTCTCACATTGCTGACCTTCAGTGTAGCGAAGTTAGTGGCGGTGCCACGTCACGGAACAGAGGATGCATGGGCAGCAGGTTTGCGTCCTGCTATATCCAGTTTTTTTCACCTTCACTTTTCCTTAAAGGTTGTGGAACTTCCCCAAGAGATTAATAGAAATAATTTCTGTGATATTTGACGATATGTAATACAACTGCACACTCTGTCAGGAGTGAGATTGTCCGATTTGGTGAACTTCTGTAAGCTCCTGACCGGACATTCAGTTTTCCTTTTTGTCTTATTACACGTTCACGTCTATTGAAGATTTTATTTATGGCTACAACGGACAGAAGAACATGGCTAGCATACGGACAATGGAAGAAATGAGCGCTTTAATGGAGCTAACCTAGGAATTTTAACCTCATCCATTTTCGTGAACAAGCAGTACGGTTTGCGAGCCAAATGAAGCAGGCAGCCGTGACGGGAGAGCGCTGAGAGCGCAAAACCACGTCAACGAACTCGTCTCATGAGTGGATGGCACTGTGTGTGGTGACGTTGGATATCCTTTCTATGTGCGCAGAGACGTTTGCTGCCTCGTCCCGCGCGACGGTGGCTTTAGTAAGTGGGGTATGCGACGTGCTACTGCTACACACTTCACAGTGATTGCAGAACGTGGGTGTAGATACATTCCTGCAACGTAAAAAATCGTTCAGTTAGGTTTAGGGACCCACAACTTAAAAATCCTCTAAGTGAGTCGACAGTAGACGGCTTACGAGGTGCGACAATAAAGTAATGAGGCAACTCTGCAGGCTAGCGTAGGCACAATATCTTTGACCTCGGTCTATAAGCCGCTTCTAGTCCAAGCGGCACATCGATGCAACTGCTCAGTCGTGAGTTGTGCTGTAGTAAGTTAACCCGTGTTTGTGTCTCTCGTCACGGAAATGGAACCGCATAATATTGCGCAATGGTATACCATTTCTTTTTGCGTTAAATTGGGTGAAAACGCGACGACAACTTACAGTAAGCTTCAGAAGGCTTTTGGAGAGGAGGTTATGTCAAGAGATCACGTTTTTCGTTGGCATAAAATGTTTAGTGAAGGCAAAGCGAGTGTTGAAGATGAAGACCACAGTGGACGACCATCAACCTCACGGACGGATGTCAACTTGGCCAGGGTGTGTAAACTCGTAAGATGTGATCGAAGATTATCCATGAAAATGATTGTAGAAGAACTGAACATCAATCGAGAAACGGTTCGTCTTATTATAACTGAAGATCTTGGTTTGAGAAAGATTTGTGGTAAAATGGTCTCCAAAAATCTCACACCACAACAGCGAGAAACACGGAAAAATGTGGCAGCCGATCTGTTAAAGCAAACGGAAATCAATCCAGAATTGTTGAGCCATGTTATCACTGGTGATGAAAGTTGGTTTTTTCAGTACGATCCAGAGACAAAATGCCAAAGTTCGCAATGGTATTCAAAGGGATCACCCAGACCAAAAAAAGGTTGCATGTCAACGTCAAAAGTGAAGTGCATGCTTGTGTGCTTATTTGATTCCAAGGGAATTCTTCATAAAGAGTGGGTGCCTCCTGGGCAAACAGTTAACCAATATTACTATAAGAAATTTTAGAAAGACTTCGTAAAACAGTTCTTTGTGTCGATTCCAACATTGCTGCTAATTGGATTCTGCATGACGATTATGTGCCATCCCATACTGCTCTGTCAGTACAGCAATTTTTAACCTCAAAACAAATTTCAGTGCCACCTTATTCACCAGATATCGCTCCGTGCGACTTTTTTCTGTTTCCAAGAGTCAAAACGGTGGTCAAGGGACACAAGATGTCGAATAAGGTGTGACGAGGGTCTTGGAGGATATTACAGAAGATGAGTTCCAGAAATGTTACCATCAATGGCAGAAGCGCTGGAAAAAGTGTGTGCAATCAGAAGGGAACTATTTTGAAGGAGACAACACTAAACTTGACTAAAACGGTAAGTAACATTTTTTTCCCCACATCAGTCTCATTACTTTATTGTCGCACGTCATAGATGAATGCCTGCAAGAGATAGAGCAGGGAGCGGGAAACAGTCCTCTTTTCTCTCTTCCCATTCTACCCTTCCCTACTCCTCAAAATTATAGCCTTTCTGCAAATCTTTATCGTCAGCCTCGTTGTGTTCAGCTGTTATCCACTTATGGTCTCCCATTTTCTTCATTTTTTGGAAGCAGCACATATGCCGAAAGAAAACTTCTACTGAAACGTGCATGGAGGCGTCACATATCCGTTGTAAATAAGCGACAGACGAGAAAACCGTACCATTGGCATGATTTAACCGATTAAAAAGATACCAACAAATTTCTAGGAGTCATAAAGTATGTCATTGCGAAAATGTTATTTGCACTAATACTACAATTATTAATGAATTATTTTCTCAGCAGCCACTGATAACAGCCGGCCAGTGTGGCCGAGCGGTTCTAGGCGCTTCAGTCCGGAACCGCGCGACCGCTACGGTCGCAGGTTCGAATATTGCTTCGGGCATGGATGTGTGTGATGTCCTTAGGCTAGTTAGGTTCAAGTAGTTCTACGTTATAGGGCACTGATAACCTCAGAAGTTGTCCCGTAGTTCTCAGAGCTATTTGAACTATTGTGAACCACTGATAATAGTGCCACACAAACGAAGAATTTACCCGACATGATTTACGAAGTATCGTATTTATCAACAAATACAAAATGTGGAGATGAATGTCATAAAACGTGACACTAGGTGGAAATCGGTGGTCCATCACTGTGTTAAAAATGAAGTGTATTCTTACAGAAAATTGGAATGCCTGTATGTTGACTATTTGTATATTCGACATCATAGATGTATAATCAAAATTCTAGGTTCTTTGCCTGAAAATTTGGAAATTTAAATTCGACAACAATTAGTTGTTGAGGGATAGAGGAGACAAAAACTAAACCTTTTTTACTTCTTCTATTTCCAGCGTATGGAAATTAGTTTCAACTAAGCACCCATATCATATGACAGATACTGCATAGGGCCCATACGTAGTAGAGCCAGTATTTGAGTACGTCATAAAATGTTTATTTAAGGTGTTACAAAATGATACCAACAAACTTCTAGGGGTCATAGAGGATGTCGTGAGGAACAAAATGGAGGATAGGAACTCGAGTCCAGAAACATCATTCGACGACGCTACAGGGCATCGAAGTTGTAGGCGCCGGCACCTGCTGCTAGGCCGCCCCTTCAGCAGCAAACGTGACTTGGTACACTGACGCGTGGCAGGCAGAACGTGTCGCAATGTTGTTTGTTATTCGGTGATTGCGACTGATAGCCACGATTGCCAGTGGAGAAGATAGAGCTGTTTTATGCGTGGACACGTCTTGTCTTCTATGAATACAATGCTCTATTGCGTTGTTGGATGACGGTTTCGGACACAGTTTTCAGTCCACAGTATTTTTCTCCTGTATACCGAAAAATACTGGAGATTTTACAAGAATCCAAGAGGAAAGTAAGCTGCATATGGAAACATGTGTTCAAAACTGTAGTATTGGCAGAAGAGCCAACATCGTGTTACTAGTGGAGGCCGAAATGCACGCGTTTTAGCTCACGCAGGCTGGCGTGAGGAAGGAAGAACTATACTGACGTGTGGTCTGGAACATGGCAAGGGATTAGAATTCAGAAAGCGGGCGTAATTAGTTTGATACTTAACTTTAATCCATTAATGATGAACGTCGCTCTTGACGGTACATGATTCACAATATTATCTGTTTAGAATAGTAACTGAATATGGCGCCTTGCTAGGTCGTAGCAAATGACGTAGCTGAAGGCTATGCTAAACTGCCGTCTCTGCAAATGAGAGCGTATGTAGTCAGTGAACCATCTCTAGCAAAGTCGGCTGTACAACTGGGGCGAGTGCTAGGGAGTCTCTCTAGACTAGACCTGCCGTGTGGCGGCGGTCGGTCTGCAATCACTGATAGTGGCGACACGCGGGTCCGACGTATACTAACGGACCGCGGCCGATTTAAAGGCTACCACCTAGCAAGTGTGGTGTCTGGCGGTGACACCACACAAACCATTATCCATCAATAGAACACTGGATTTATAGGACACAAGGCCTCTCTTCACAGCGGCTAGCTCCATCTTCTGCATTGCCGATCGTGACAATCAGATGCGAACACTGAAGAAACAATTAATATTGCGAGATGTTTCTCCTACGATTCGTTAGCATACAAAGTCACATTTGCAGCCAAAGGGGTAGCCTTGTGGCAGGCGCCTATAACATAGATGCTCAGTAGTGTCGTTGGATGATGTTTCCAGACACAGGTTCCTGTCCTCAATTTGTTCCTCACAACACCCTCCACAACTCAAAGTTTGGCGTTATGGTTTTATAAGACACTGAAGGTGCCAGACTATGTTCCAATTTTATCACGTGTTCATTGGCACAAATCTACCACTTTTAAAGGATCATGAGGTTTAAATTGCAAATGTGATGACTGAAGTTAAACTGATAGTCGAATGGGAAAGTATGACCCCGCAAAAAGTTTTATATGACTATTAACCTTGCTCAAGAAAAGAAAATTATAGGATGTAGTGCTGGTCAAAACAAAAAAAAGGAATATAAACACGTTTTCAGAAACACTCTTTGCGATATATAGATCATTCTGTCTTATGATAGCCATCTATCTGTTGACAATACAAGAGGTAGTTACCGTTCATTCTTACATATCCAAATTCCACCCCCCCCCCCCCAAAAATCAATAGTATTCTCTCATCCCTATGTAGTACATAATTAACCACTACCCGGATCCGCCAATGTAAAAGTTTTAAGAAATATCGCCAGGTCAGCACCATACTTGCCAACGATGGTCATGTGGATAGTACAGAAACGCGATTCATCGCTGGACGCAATACGGCGCCATTCACCAGCAGTCCTTTCTTTCCAATCACGGCACGACTCGAAATGCAGCCATTTGGGTTGTGGTGTTAACGGCAGCCTACTCGTGAGACCGTAATTCCATAATCCAGCTGCTGTTAGTCTCTGACCGTTGCTACAGAGGGACACAGAATTTTGCAGGGAGTCCATTATTTGCTCTCGGAGAACAGGCGCAGATGTGGAGGGCTACGATGTGCTTGGTGCACAATACGTTTATCTTCCCATGTGGTGATCAGACTAGGTCGACTGGAACCTTGACAACGTGATCACTGCCCTCACATTGCCATGCAGTCCAACGTGGGGGAACCGTCAGAAATGTGTATTGCACGATACGAATGGCTGGCCAAATGGGACCCAGAACGAGGTTCCTCTCAAACTCTGCCAGTTGCTGATGATAATGTGTCAACCAGTTGCACGGTATCTCGGTGTCTTTCTCAGTGGTCACTCAACATCTGACGCAGTTCACACCCGTTATATACTCTACTAGGCCTGGTACCAAAACTAAACACGATCATTGCTAATGTATCCTGATGGCCGTAATACCTGTCACACAGAATTAAAACTCCAATTATTTTCATCTCCACCGATAGTGTGTACATGTATGAAGTTAGAGTGACATACGACCATGTTTTCTGGGTGCTTCACTCTTTCTGTCATGCAGTAAAGTTTGCTGCCGAAATGGCAAACTCCTCGACTACTTTTAATATCTCATTTCCTAATCTAATTCGTTCAGCATAAACCTTATTTATTGCGATGTTCCGTCACTCTTGTTTTAATTTTGTTGAGGTTCATCTTATAATCATTTTTCAAGTCACTACCCGTTTCATTCATCTGCTCTTCCAAGTCCTTTGTTTTCTCTCTCTCCCTTTCTATTTCTATGAGACAGATTACTGTCGGGGCCATGTGAGTATTTATACACTGGCTGCTAGTCCGCGCTCAATCACCGCACAAACATTTAAAATAGAAAAGTCTTTGTTTGAATAGTATTGTGCAGACCCCCTTATAGCCACAAAAGATGTTTTTTTCGTTTGATACGTTTATTTGGCTGGCTTTTTCAGTTGTCAGCTGATATGAATAAAGTCAGCATTCCCTGTCAAAACATCATGCTCCCCAGCATGAAATACCCAGTGGTGGACCGTCAAACTCGTCGCATCTTAGTTGGATAAAGTGCAAAGACTTTTACAAGAAGGTTAACGGAATTCTTGCAGTTTGGAGTGAGAAAGCGATTTCTTTCCCATTTCATTTCGTACAAACCATGACCTGCGAAACGTCAAAGGTGTATTCCTAATATCAATATCGTTATGAGTGTAGCTTCCGGTTAAGATTACAGACCACAATGCAAAAATGTCACTTTCAAAACTTAAGTTAGTTACACTACTGGCCAATAAAATTGCTACACCAAGAAGAAATGCAGATGATAAACGGGTATTCATTGGACAAATATATTATACTAGTACTGACATGTGATTACAATTTCACGAAATTTGGATACATAGATCCTGAGAAATCAGTACCCAGAACAACCACCTCTGACCGTAATAACGCCCTTGATACGCCTGGGCATTGAGTCAAACAGAGCTTGGATGGCGTGTACAGGTACAGCTGCCCATGCAGCTTCAACACGATACCACAGATCATCAAGAGTAGTGACTGGCGTATTGTGACGAGTCAGTTGCTCGGCCACCATTGACCAGACGTTTTCAGTTGGTGAGAGATCTAGAGAATGTGCTGGCCAGGACAGCAGTAGAACATTTTCTGTATCCAGAAAGGCCCGTACAGGACCTGCAACATGTGCTCGTGTATTATCCTGCTGAAATGTAGGGTCGAATGAAGGGTAGAGGCACGGGTCGTAACACATCTGAATTGTAACGTCCACTGTTCAGTGTGAACAAGAGGTGACCGAGAAGTGTAACCAATGGCACCCCATACCATCACACTGGGTGATACGCCAGTATGGCGATGAGGAATACACACTTCCAATGTGCGTTCACTGCGATGTCGCCAAACACGGATGCGACCATCATGATGCTGTAAACAGAACCTAGATTCAACCGAAAAAATGACGTTTTGCCATTCGTGCACCCAGGTTCGTCGTTGAGTACACCATCGCAGGCGCTCCTGTCTGTGATGCAACGTCAAGGGTAACCGCAGCCATGGTCTCCGAGCTGGTAGTCCATGCTGCTGGAAACGTCGTCGAACTGTTCGTGCAGATGGTTGTTGTCTTGCAAACGTCCCCATCTGTTGACTCAGGGATCGAGACGTGGCTGCACGATCCGTTACAGCCATGCGGATAAGACGCCTGTCATCTCGACTGCTAATGAGGCCGTTGGGATCCAGCACGGCGTTCCGTATTACCCTCCTGAACCCACCGATTCCATATTCTGCTAACAGTCATTGGATCTCGACCAACGCAAGCAGCAATGTCACGATACGATAAACCGCAATCGCGATAGGCTACAATCCGACCTTTATCAAAATCGGAAACGTGATGGTACGCATTTCTCCTCCTTACACGAGGCATTACAACAACGTTTCACCAGGCAACGCCGGTCAACTGCTGTTTATGTATGAGAAATCAGTTGGAAAGTTTCCTCATGTCAGCACGTTGTAGGTGTCGCCACCGGCGCCAGCCTTGTGTGAATGCTCTAAAAACTAATCATTTGCATATCACAGCATCTTCTTCCTGTCGGTTAAATTTCGCGTCTGTAGCACATCTTCGTGGTGTAGCATTTTTTATGGCCAGTAGTGTAAAAACAGGCTCCGTATCTCAATATTAGAAAACAGGCTCTGCGTTTTAGCTTCTTTCAGTACTGAATGTGATATTTTAAGACAAATAAGGTATGAAGATGTTAGTAGTAGTTTTATTAGTATGAACTGTACGCGCAAGTCAGTTAGCCAATAGGACTATTTGAAACTTTCATTTTCGGATGATTATTTGGGAAGGGATTGAAACTGAATGACAAACTGTCGGGCTTACTTATCACTTGGATTGGTCACTGTTGGTGTCTACCGACAACTGTTGGCAAGCCAACCACTGGTGCACTCAGCCCCTGTGTGCCCAATTGAGGAGCTACTTGATTGATAAGTAGCGACACCGGTCACGAAAACTGATAATGGCCGGGAGAGCAGTGTGCTGATCACATACCCCTCCGCGTCCGCATCCAGTGACGACTAAAGGCTGAGGATGACACGGCGGCCGGTCGGTGTCGTTGAACCTTCAAGGCCTGATCGGACGGTGTTTGTTTTGTTTTGTTTTTTTGTATTTGATTTAGTCATAGGTAATATTTGTTTGACTGATACGTTTCTTTAGTTATTTTACTTTTGAGTAGCGAACACGTTTCCTTACAGTTACACAATTGAAACACTGATTTTTGCGTGAATATGACTCAACTTCTGTTTTTCTTTTAGATGGGTTTTTTAAATTACAATTGGTGACCCCACTATGAACCACGGATCTTACAGAGGTTGGGTGGCATGGTGCCTCAGCGGTGCCTTGCGTGCCTCAGTGATACAGATAGCTATACAACAGGTGCAACCATAGTAGAAAGGCCAGACTAACCTGTGGTTATGCCATCCAGACACAGTGGTCACTGCAGGCACGTGGGCTACCTTAGCACTCCTCCTGTCAGACTTAAGTGCTCAACTTATAGCACACACTACTGATGTAGTGCCCTAGCTCTTAAGCCTCATTACTCGCGGCATCTTACCCATTCCCGTAAAAGAGTTCGAACTTGGTGCGCATCTTTACTAAAGGAGTCATTGACTCTCATTGCCTTAATTATGAATGTGTGGTCTGTTCCTTCGAACTACACACTCTACTACAACAACAGTGTACGGTATATGTTGAGAATTTGAGTCTGATAGAAGGTGTGCTAGTGACCACTGCGTGTGGATGGCGTTTGCCTACTAAGCGGAAGATCCAGGTTCAAAAAATTTTCAACTTGCCCCATTGATACAAATCAGTGCCCACTGGCAGCCAATGTATTTAATTCATTTGTGCCTTTATCCATAGTGGCTGCAGGACCAAAATGGTATCTGTTCTTTCGAACATGCCCAAAAGAATAGTTACCACATATATAGTTTAATAAGTCAAGGTTTCAAAAGACTAGCACTAATTATTTGCAAAACAATGGAAAAGGACATGGTTGTCTTCCAGAGAAATGTAGCAACATGCGATGCAAAACTGTCACTTCTACTTGACTATGAAGATACGTTGAAAAAAAGGGAAAACCATGTTAACAGCCTTTTTGCTTTTAGAGAGAGATTTTGACAACATTTACTGGACTACATTATTTGAGATTTTGAAGTTAGTGGAAACAAAATACAGGGAGCGAGAGATTATTTACAACTTGCACAGAAACCAGGCTGAAGTGTAAGAGTCGATGGAAATGAAAGTTGAGAAAGGAGTAGGACAGGGTTGTAGCCCACACCTGATGTTATTCAATCTGTACAATGAGCAAGCTGTGAAAGAAATCAACGAGAAATTTGGAAAGCGAATTGAAGTTCAGGGGGACGAAACAAAGACTTCAAGGTTTGCCGATGATGTAATTCTGCCAGAGGGGGCAGAGGATTTGGAAAAGCAATTGAACGGAATCAATAGTGTGTTGAAAAGAGGTTATAAGATGAACATCAACAAAAGTAAAACAAGGGTGATGGAATGTACTCGCATTAAATCAGGTGGTGCTGGGGAAATCAGATTAGGGAAAGAGGCACTAAAAGTAGTAGATGAGTTTTTCTGTTTAGGCACTGAGATATCCGACGATGTCTGAAGTAGAGAGGGTATAAAATGCCGACTGGCAACAGCAAAAGAAATATTTCTGAAAAAGACGAATTCGTTAAAATCTAACAAATTTGAGCGTTAGGGTTTTTTTCTGAAAGTATTTGTCTGGAATGTAGCCTAGAATATATACTTCTGAAGTGTGATGTTATAAAAGAATGCTAGAGATTAGATTGGTACATCTCATAACAAATGAAGAGGTACTGAATTGGGATAGGGAGAAAAGATTTTTATAGCACAGATTGATTTAGCGAAGGGATCAGTTGGTAGAAAACGTCCTAAGGAATAAAGGAATTGCCAGTTTGGTAATGGAAGATAATGTAGGGGGAAGGCGGGGGCAATTTTAGAGGGAGTCCAAGGCTTAACAGAGTATGCAGATTCATATGGCTGTACGTTGCAGTAGTTACGGTAGAGATGAAGAGGCCTGCGCGGGATGTAATAGCATGGAGACCTGCAGCAAGCCAGGCTTCAGACTGAAGGCCACAGCATAAAAACAGTTGTTTATAGCGATGTCAATAAATTGTGGTGAACGATTTCGATTCTTTACGTTTTTTAAGCTCATAAATTAAGTAAATCATCAATTGCAACAAAATTTCATACAATTGAGTGCTAAACATTGAACTCTGGGTTATAGGCTTTTAATTTGATAATTGCTCTAAAACGGTACTTTTAGCTATTTTTTCTGCTGGTAGGATCCACTGCACGGATTCAGCCTTGGGACCTGTAGCTGTCAGATTCGTCCGTGGATACTATAAAGACGAAGCCGACTGGCATAGCGAAGAAGCTGCCAAAATGGCTCTGAGCACTATGGGACTTAACTACTGAGGTCATCAGTCCCCTAGAACTTAGAACTACTTAAACCTAACTAACCTAAGGACATCACACACATCCATGCCCGAGGCAGGATTCGAACCTGCGACCGTAGCGGTCACGCGGTTCCAAACTGACGCGCTTAGAACCGCACGGCCACACCGGCCGGCTGAAGAAGCTGCCACACACCACATGAACCTCACCTGCAGAACAATACACGTACGTCGCAAAACGAAAGAACTGTATCAGGCTAATACTGTCTCCACTTTTGCACTGGTAATGCTGTTCGTACTTTTGAACTTCGGAAGCAACTTTAAAGGGTATCCCACAAAGAATGCAACTTTTGAAAAACCAACGATTTTTGTTCTGTTAAATTATCAGTGCTGGACAATGCACAAATTTCATCTTTTTTTATGTTAATAACGGAGCGCTGCACGATGTTTCATAGTGAAAATTTATTGCAAATGCGGTCAATGTTTCGCAGAGACTGTTCGCAAATTCCTTCGAATATTTGATCAACGTATTTTACCGAGTAAATCAACTGTGATGAGACTGATAGTTAAATTTGAGAAAACCCGTTCGGTTATGGCCATTAAGCATTTGGGGCTTCCGTGTGCTAGTCGTTCTGCGGAAAACGCACCTATCGTGAGTGATTATGTTGGTGTAAGTCCGGTGAAATCTATTCGCCGACGTTCACAACTGGTTATTCACAGAACCGGCAAACAACGAAGTCTGAAATAAAATATGCACTTTCGAGCCCATAAAATCCAATTAACACAAGATCTGAAATGAACTGTCACAAAAAGCGCCGATCATTTGTCCATTGGGTGCTTTCGAAACAGCGTACTACAACAATTTCATAAAAGAACAATATTCATTTATGAAGTGCGTTTTCTTTTGAACGGTTTCGTGCACAAGCAGACTTGCAGGATTTAGAGCACCCTCGCGTAATTATGGAGGTGTCATTACATCTGCAACGAGTGAGTGTGTTGTGTGGCATTTCGGCTGAGGACGAAACTGCGCCTCACTTCTTCGAAGACGACACCACAAGCGCGTTAACAGTTGATAGCGAAGACTACAACAATATGGTTAAGAGACTTTTCGTGGTTTAAACTGGATTGTATGAATGCTGAAGAGGTTTGGTTTCAACAAGATGAAGCAACCTGTCACACATCGATTTAAATAATGAATTTATTACCTGACAGTTTCCCTAACCGGGATATTTTTACAACGGTGACGTGAATTGGGCACGCAGATCTTGTGATTTTACACCACGTGAATTCTTTCTGTGGGGGTATTTGAAATCTCCTAGGTACTCAATAAACCACCATTACTCCCAGAGCTCAAGGCAGAGATTCAGAACTAGAGGCGCAGGTATGCCGTAAAGTTATGGAAAATTTCACCAAAAGAACGAGTGTGTGTTTGCAGAGTCACGGAGAGCATTTGTGAACTACAATATTTCATACGCAACCATAGATAGCACACATTGTAGTAATAAATAAATTACTTAATTTCATCAATAAATTATCCATTCAGATTTAACGCCCTGTTTCAATTCTAGTCTTCAGATCTTCTGAGCTCTATCGCAAGGAAGTAGCTTCTTGTAGCGTGTTGCAGTTGCAACATCGAGTGGAATATTGTGCGAGAGCTATAAATAGCCTTATAACTAGTACGAGTTCAGCGCAAAAACTGGCCGCCTTCCAGCAAACGCGGCGGCTATTAGAGACGGCACGTATAATTTGGATTTACTCGCGTGCCGCGGTGTATAATTCAAGAAGTGCCTCCGCACTCAAGGCTTTTCGTGGCCTTGCTATGGCATTGCTAGCTGGCTGGCTGTAATAAGCGTTTGCTAGGCCGCTATCCTCTTGTTACAAGGCCCTGTACCAACCATAACTACAAGTAACGAAAAATGATTCCCTATTTTCTATTTTTTCTTCATTTTTAAGCTGAGGAATTTGTGAGAATGAGGTGTAATTTCGATACTAGGATTATTAAACCATTACATCATTGTAGTGTCCGGAACGAAGTTTATACTGGAATGTGCCAACATATGCTTAATGCGTGGGCTATATACTCGTCTGATGTCCTCACCTCTCCGCTCCATCTGTATTTCGTGTGCAGTTTAATCGATAAGCATACCACAGCATACTTCCAAAACGCTGCGCATAAGAACGGTTTTTTTTCTGGGACTCATACCTCGGGTTATATTGGTGAAAGAAAGATAGGGTCAAGTGTTTCGTATAGCCCATGGGCTAAGATCATTTGTATACCAAGTGGAAGGATCTAGTTACTGTAACTATCTTACAGTACAATGTCAAAGTTCGAATGTTTCACATGCTTAGGCAAATGGAGCAAATCGCTTGGTTCTTTTTGCACTATATGTTGTCGACGGAGCGCTTTAAGAGAGGTATGGAGGCACCATTTAATTCATGGGGGATTCCTTAGAAAAACCGAGAAACATCGTTTTTGGGTGCCAAATCCAAGACGGCTGTACACAGCAAATAGTTGAGATCTTTACGATATATTCCTAAGATCCCGATCACGAATAACCTTGAAAATTTTCTTGATATATTCATACGTTTCCGATATACAGAGGTTCAAAGCTACCCTGCTTGTACACGTAAAATACTCATGTAAAATAAGGTGTGACGCGAAATCTAAATAATAAAGAACCGCAGTAAATTGCTCACATTTTTATGGTGTATTCTCTAGGTATTTATCTAGATGTGTCAGCTTACTGTTTTAAAAAACGTAGTTTTTGGGTACCAAAACCTAGCCGCGGATTCCAAGGCTGCTATGTACAGCAAATGGCTGCAATTTTTACAATATGATCCCAAGACAGCAATCTCGAATAATCTTGAAAATTTTTTTGATATCTTTTATCTGTTTCCGAGATAATGAGGTTCAAAATCTCCATAACTGTACACGTAAAATATGCACGTACGGTACAATAAGGTGTGAGACGAAGACATAGTTTATAAAGTGAGAAATACGATGTCAAGTGTCTCCTTTATCATCAGAAGGATTCTGGCAACCCGGTGTTGCAGTAATGAAGCACATGCAAAATATATGTGCACGTAAAATCTGGTGTGAGATGTAAAATTAGTTTAGCGTTATTTCAATTTCTCATAAGTAAACAATCAAAATTCAACAGATACGTAAAGTTGTTTTCATATGAGAGACATGCCGCGCTGTAGCAGGGAAAAGAAGGAAACTTGCGAAAAAATATTTCTATCGGAGCACAAAAATGACTAATATGCTCTTGTTTTAAAAGACTCTGGCTGAAAAGGGGGATACCAGCTGCCTCATTCTACCTTTTAAATTTTTTAAATGTTTCTTTTAAATTTTTCTCTTACGGATATAGACTCACTTTCTTGTGCTGAGAGGAGACAGTGCCAGTGACAAAGAGACGAAAAATTAATAAACACTGGACGATAGCCAGTGGTTATAGTATAGAAAGAGTGAAAGAGACTGTGGCAGAGAAACATAGTTGACAGTGACAAAACAGTGTTTGGAAAAGAGTAAGGAGAAGTGCAATGAGAAAGGAATAAAGAAAAGGAAGTAGTGGGTGGAATAAAGTGATAATGAGACAGAGTCTGTGACAATTATCACGAGGAAAAAGAGAGATAGTGACAGTCAGAAAACACAGCAGCAATGGAAATGAATGAATGAGTTTGTAGCAGTAAGAGAGAGCAAGAGGGAGACAGTGGCAATGAGAGAAGGCAGTAGTAGTAGGACAGAATGAAGGAGACCATGACTGTGACACAGGAAACAGTGACAGGGAGACACAAAGAGATAATGACATGAGTCGAGCTATATGACTGAGTAAGAATGAGCCACTTGGAGTGAACAGGTATGAGCGACTTATAGCGATGCACTATTGGAGTATGGGCGAGGTACAGTTACGGGAGCTTGTGACAGTGAGAGATGAGTTGCCCGTTAAAAGGAGCACGAATAACGTTCCCGTGCCAAGATTCTTGGGAAAATTATTAAAGGTGCTGAGGAAGATGCAATGAGGCAGCTGGTACGCTACTTTCCAGAGCCTTTAAGCAGGAACATGTTCTCCTTTTCGTGCCCGATAGGTGCATTTTCGCCCTGGTACAATATGTTTCAAAAAGAAAAGCCATGTTTCACACATTATTAAAAATAACTGTAGGCCCACAGTGTGGAAACATACTTTACACGCCATGAAGCAGCTAACACGAAACAATTAGTTCGCAGCTACCCGTATAGTGATTAGCGTCTATTACTGTAGATCTTGGGGGTACTGGGTTCGATTCCGCGGTATTTGTGTTGTCATCTCGTCTTCATCGATGCACAAGTGTCCAAAATGGCGTCAGATAGAAATACTTGCACCAGGCGGCCAGACAACCCCAGGTGGTCTCTCCCGGCCGCTAATGCCATACGGTCATTCATTTATCACATACCCAAAACAGATTTGTTAGGAGTTCGGTTAACCGCAGCGTGGTAGCGCGTAGCCGATTATTAGCGTTCCTTCCACTGTAACACACGAACGCCTGTTTCGTACAGTGCACAAAAAAGGGTGTCATTCAAAATCTGTATGACTTTTGTCCGCATTTTAAGGAAGAGACTTCATCATACAAAGAGAAGTGGGAAAACAAAAAGCTGTAGCTAAACGTGGCATTTGCTTCACGCAACAGTTCTGAACGTCTGCGGAAGAGCAGCATGTTCTAAAAATATACATCCTATTTTACAAGAGTGGGTGAGTGCAGAAACTCGCCGTACGTTTTAACTCCCACGTCAGGACCTCATCGCACGGAGCAATTCTAGAGCAAGTCGTTGCCGAAATGTTAAGTTGCAGGGGCTCCACAGACTGCAGAGTGACTCCCCAGTCAGTCGCTTGCAGCACGTTGGCAACCAGTTGCCAGCATTTCTGCATTTTCGATGCCAAACGATTTGAGTTAGGTCGTGTTCTCGAACGCTGCTGTGTGTCGGTTTAATGTGAAGATGAACGAGCAGGCTGTGACCTTTAGCTTCGTTCGGGAAGTGGAAAAACATCCCACTTTAACAACTACATGCTCCCAGGCTACTGCAGGAGAGATATGCCAGAGAAATCAGAGTCTGAAGCGCGAAAAGAATTATATATTACACGCGTAGTATGTTGAACATCTATTGTTTAAAATAAAATTACCAGTACATCAATGATGGCAAATGGAAAAAAATTGTAAATCGTACGCTACCGATAGGTTTCTTTTGTGTGACTACCAGCCTTTGTCATTCCGTAAAATCAAGTGGAGACAAACAGTGAAAAGCCAAAAATGTGTCAATACAATGGTGTTCACATAAAAATGATTTAGCGGGCACAACTTACCATCACCCCATTTTCGTAGCCCGTGTATATAAATGTCAAGATAACTGTGTTTTCGAAATAAAAGTAAGGCTTCGCTATGGCGGAAAAAGTCAACTGCACCAAATCACTGTAGCACTATTTAGTCGTTCCACAAAAAGCTCTGAATTTCGATTCTGTCTCTTACAGCTCCTCGGCTGTTACATACAGCTTGCTGTTTACACTTCTTTGGATGTACGGATGAATTAAAAATGTTCTTAGTTTTCTTATTCGCGAGTAATAATAAATGAGAACCACATCTTCCTCTTAGCCTGAATCTGTGCTCGACATGCCGATTGTAAGCAAAAGATGCTCGGGTACAACAAACAGTATCCCCCCTCGACGCTCGCGCATGGCAACTGCAGTTTATCTTTTCTTAGTGCGGGACAATACGTTGAGAATGTGGGTTTCGCGGGATGCGTGCCAGAGATAAGTCCCTGCAGTCGCACTATGCTCTGTGTCCTCGGTGGCTCAGATGGATAGAGCGTCTGCCATGTAAGCAGGAGATCCCGGGTTCGAGTCGCGGTCGGGGCACACATTTTCATCTGCCCCGGTGACGTATGTCAACGCCTGTAAGCAGCTAAGGGTTGTAATTTCATTTCTTAGTTTCCCCCTGTGTGGAACTGCGCTGCCAACGATTCGGGAACCAGTTGCCGATGTAGATCGCCTATCCGTTGCGTTTCTTTTCAGTCGCTCCGTATGCAGACGGCCTTAAAACTTACCTTCCGCCAGTTTCAGTTGGTTGCCGGTAAGGATCTACCTGGTGCAAGTAACTCGGTCGTTCGCTATCCAGTCTCCGTTGAGGCGAGGCGGCGATCACACACCAACAAAAGGCGTTCTGCGCATTCCGTTTCAGCAGGTACAATCCAGCTGCAACAGTGCGGCGTGACGCCTTTCGAGAATATGTTACTGCAGCTCTTCACTTTGTCAACAGTGAATTACTATTAAGGGGCGAAAGAATCTCGCATTGTGTCATTGGCCTGCAGACCAGACGAAATGCGGTATATTGGCTTTATCCGCCGACTGCACGCAGTTTCTTTATTCTCTGTGATGTTAGTGTTCGGCGTTTTAGAATAGTTTCTTCAGATGTACCGCAAGTGAGAAGTGCTCTCATAACAGGCTTGGTGGGATTAGTTCATGGTGTAAGGTAACGAGATCATGGGGCAGCCCATTCCAGAGGTATTTTTCTCGAAAAAGCAGTTGCTGGAGGGACAGGTAGGCACATTGTCCCGCCCGCTAACTCTCGAGAGGAATATTTTCGAATGGATAATGTAACCGCAGAACCGAACCACGGCGCGGAATGGCAGGTCCTACAAATACAAGTAATTAGAGCAGTGAGTGATCTGGTCTAATAAGAAAGTCAAAAAATGGAAAGATGACGACTCCTATTAAAGGCAGACGTGTGTATGGAATTGAAAGTAATAAAATATTATTGTTTTGTCACAAAGGAAAGAGGCGTAATTTAGACATTTTTTTAGGAAATCTTTCTGGGGTAATACACTGAGTCATGGGATAGCGATATGCACATATACAGATGGCGGTAGTACCGCTTACACAAGGCATGACAGGGCAGTGCTTTGGCAGAGCTGTCGTTTATCAGACGATTCATGTGGAAAGGTTTCCAAGGTGATTATGGCCGTACAACGTGACTTAACAGACTTTGAATGCGGAATGGTAGTTGGAGCTAGACGCATGGGATAGCCCATCTCGGAAATCGTTAGGGATTCAGTTTTCCGAGATTCAGAAGAAAGCGCCGAGAATACATATTTCGGGCATTACCACTATTACCTCTCACCACGACAACGCAATGGCTGACGGCCTTCATTTAACGACTGAGAGTAGTGGCGTTTGCATAGAGTTGTCAGTGCTAACAGACAAGCAACACTGCGTGAAATAACGGCAGAAATCAATGTGGGTCGTACGACGAACATATCCGTTAGGACAGTATGGCGAAATTTGATGTCAACGGGCTAAGGAGCAGACGGCAGACGCTAGTGGGGTTGGGTTGTTTGGGGGAAGAGCCCAAACTACGAGGTCATCGGTCTCATCGGATTGGGGAAGGACAGAGAAGGGAGTCGGCCGTGCCCTTTCAAAAGAACCATCCCGGCGTTTGCCTGGAGCGATTTAGGGAAATCACGGAAAACCTAAATCAGGATGACCATACCCGGGACTGAACCGTCGTCCTCCCGAATGCGAGTCCAGTGTGCTAACAACTGCGCCACCTCGCTCGGTAGACGCTAGTGTCTTTGCTAACAGCACGACATCGCCTGCAGCACCTCTCCTGGGCTCGGGACCATGTCGGTTGAATACTAGACGACTGAAAAATCGTGGCCTGGTCCGATGAGTCCCGATTTAAGTTGGTAAGAGTTGATGGTAAGGATGGAGTTTGGGACAGACCCCACGAAGCCGTGGAAAAAATGGTTCAAATGGCTCTAAGCACTATGGGACTAAACATCTGAGGTCGTTAGTCCCTTAGGCTTAGAACTACTTATACCTAACTAACCTAAGGACATCAAATACAACTATGCCCGAGGCAGGACTCGAACCCACGACCGTAGCAGCAGCGCGGTTCCGGACTGAAGCGCCAAGAACCGCTCGGCCAGAAGCCATGGACCCAAGTTGTCAACAAGGCACTGTGCAAGTTGGTGTTGGTTTCATAATGATGCGGAGTGTGTTTACATGGCTGTGGTTGCAAGAAAACGGAACCGAAAATTTGTGAACAACTGCGAAAGTCGTTTAGATGCACTGTATCATCCTTAAAGATGGCCATCTGGATGACTTGACATTATATAAAACGTAATGTGATTCATAAGACAGCTCGTAATTCTAACATAGACCTAGCTTGACGTTGTGGGAAAGATGTCACAAGTCATCAGAACGAAAAAAAACCTTTAGTGAAGGTGGACAGTTGTGGAGAGTCTTGGCACAATATCGACGAGAGTAGCAAGCAGATACTTTGACAGCCACAGATGTGTATATTTTTCAAGACGGCGCTCTATTGTTTTTGATTAGTGTGAAGGTGGCAATACTGATGCAACGAGATAGTTAAGCAGGTCTCATTTGTTCGGTCGTTTATGTATGTATTCGATGTCAACGTGGCGTTA
Organism: Schistocerca piceifrons; assembly: GCF_021461385.2. Taxonomy (NCBI): domain Eukaryota; kingdom Metazoa; phylum Arthropoda; class Insecta; order Orthoptera; family Acrididae; genus Schistocerca; species Schistocerca piceifrons. The sequence goes on from NC_060138.1 coordinate 185,991,639, forward strand.
AACCGTAATCTTCCTTCCTTCCTTGTTTACGAATGTAATTCAAATAAATAAATGTTACGTGAAGTTTTTGTTTATTATTAACGAAGTCAAAAAAGCTCAAACAACAAAATGAAACTTTGGACCTTCAAGTCTGGACGACCACCAATCATAAGAGAAGTATATACTATCCACGAGAGATTTGATTCTATATTTTTAGCGAGGGCTCGTACTAACGCCATTTAAAAGAAATATATGCAGATCTGGACACGTAAAGACTAATTTTTTTTAAAATCTAAGGGATTTGTAGTCGATTCGTAACGGCGCGGAACATAAATCCGCTAAGCTGGATGTGGATGAAAGCACGTTGTAAAAAAGGAGGATAGCTATGTCGAACGCAAGTATTACAGTTACAGTGTTTTGAAATTCGCAAGGTTCACCGCTTTCTAGAAAGAAATTTTAATAATAATAATGCAACAAATTAAGTTTAAGCAACGCGATTGTAACGAATATTTGATGACAGATGAGAGCAACAATTCAGTTCACACTTAAATTGTAGGAATGAAAAAAAAAATGCACGAACTGTGAACCATATTACTGACTCATACACGCTTCTTTTCGGATTTAGCACACAGTAATGCATTGCTGGAATTTCCTTGGGGAACAGAAAATACACTAAGCTGAAAATTAGAATTAGAGCTTACGAGAAAGTTATTTCTTCATTATACGTCTTTGCTTGCAAAACTAGAACAAACACTATAAGGTCGGTAGTGCAGAACCTGTCGTTGCCTAGTCAGAGTGTCACGGCTGACTGCACCTTTCCGAGCCACAAGGTTGTGGGTACGGACACGAGTGGAATATCATACCGTACCTACAACTTGCACAACTTGCACTCCTCTTTCTTCGTCTGTGTGCCTATAGTGTTCGTAGTTGCTTTATAATTCTGGAGGGTATTTTGAGTCTGTCGTTGTGGTGAAAAAGTCACACATTTTTGTAGTTGCAACGACAGACCAAAAATACCGTCAAGAAACTCCTCTTTGTTTTGCCTCTCATGTTATCGTTAATGGGTAGTACAATTACGCAGCGTTACATCATCAGAACAGACACACAGGATACAGCTCAATGTGATGTGTAAGAAGAGCAGTAAGTAGGTCTACATAAGGAAGAGGACGTTTTAAGCTGAGACAAAGATCTAAGGGCATACTCTGTAGCTTAATTTACAATGTCTGTATCAATCTGTAGGGTTAGCATCTGTAGAAAGTAAGGTGGAGAGACTTAATGAAAGGAAGATTATCTGTAACAAGCGGATTACATGAACAAAGAATCTGATATCCTGCCGTAAATTTGAGGCTGGTGCCAGAAAGACACATTTCTTGCCGTATTATGAAGAAAATTCTCGCGAGCGACTGATATATTGTTTCGAGTACAAAAATAACGCATCACGGTCGTCATTAATGTTCGTTAACTGATTTGATCCTTTTGCTCCGTACCCCTATAATTTGTTACAATTCGATTTTTAGTCTATTGCAAACTGAACACTTTGGGCAAATAGTACGATAGACTGTTTTTATACAGCGTATATAAATTGTGTCTATCTCTTGCAGCGCTGTCAGATCTTCCTCACTGGCTTCCAAAATACATCTTATTAATACTAGCGAGCAGTTTGAGTCTATACAAATCCGTAAGAAAACAAAGCTGACGTCTTTATACCTTTTTAGCCTCCAAAATGGAAGTTTATATCGATATAGCTGCACCTGATACAATGTTTGTTGCACTTTTAATTTTTGCACTCGAATAAAAAATAGGTATTCCAGTGCACAAGCACGTTACCAAATGATTCATCTACGGACAGATCCACAAGCGATGATTCTGCAATGTCCATATTCATATGCGCTGTCTGTAGAAACGTCGAGTCCAGAATGTCATGCGTAAACAACGACGGGCATCTGAAATATTTCAAACTTGTACGCAGATTTTTATGTGGCCGTCTTTACTTGTACCAAACACTACCAAAGTTCGTGATTTAGATGGAGCTTTTAACATTCAGTAATTAAAATCTCACGTTCATTAGCATTCACTCTATTGTAATTTACTTCAATTTCTCACCAAAATTAGTTTTCAGCCGTGCTCCATTGAAGTGTGTTGGGACTCTTGCAGTTCATGTTGTTTATTAATGACATAGGAGGCAATATTGATAGTAATTTCAGACTTATCGCAGATGATAATGCCGCTGTCTGTTATGAAGTACTATTTGAAAAAACTGCTAAGATATGTCAGATCTTGATAAGATTTGAAAATGGTGCAAAGATTGGTAATTTTATTTAAATATCTAGAAATGTAAAACTTTGCACTTCGTGACACGCAGCAAAGTAGTATCATGTGGCTACTACATCAATGAGTCAAGTGTAGTCAGTGAACTAATACAAATATTTGAGTGTAACAGTTTGTGAAGGTATGGAAATGTCGTGTGGCTAGGGCCTCCCGTCGGGTATACCGTTCGCCTGGTGCAGGTCTTTCGCTTTGACGCCACTTCGGCGACCTGCGCGTCGATGAGGATGAAATGATGATGATTAGGACAACACAACACAACACCCAGTCCCTGAGCGGAGAAAATCTCCGACGCAGCCGGGAATCGAACCCGGGCCCTTAGGATTTACAGTCTGTCACGCTGACCACTCAGCTACCGGGGCGGACTGTGAAGGTATGAAAAGTAATGATCACATACACTCGCTCATAGGTAAAAGGGGTGGCAGTCTTCGGTTATTTGTAAGACACTGTACTCGGAATATACGTTCAGACAAAGACTGCGTGCAAAATACTCTTGTATCCTATTCTACAGCATTGCTCAAGTGTATAGAACCCATACCATATAGCACTAACACAAGAGGAAACTGAACGTACGTAAAAAAAGGTGTGCACGAATGTTCAAAGGGTTGTTTCACTCACATCACAGCGTCACGGAAAAGCATTAAGTAGTATACGTTTGAAGATATATGCCAGTTGTTGTGAATGAAGTGACAGAATGCTACAGTTAATGTTACAAAATGGTACTTAACTTTGGTACAGTTTGATACATGGCACTTGATGTCCTAAACCTAATACAATGATATCTAAATAACTTCGCTGTCATTTGGCAGTCTACACAGGACGTCTCAAACCTTAATTGCGTCAAACTGAAACAGGTGATAGTGGGTCCACAACTGATTATACTGAGATACGGAACCAATGGTCGGAAATACATATTTATTATGTAAGGGCGCACATAGCGCACACGACTTAACAGCAACATACATCATAGTAATCGTTCAAAGAGACGACCGCCAGTCTCAGTGCACGTATTGAAACGGCTCGTGCAGTTCTACCGGAATTTCGCGAAGATCCCAGGTGTTTCCAGAATGAGATTTTCACTCTGCACCGGAGTGTGCGCTGATATGAAACTTCCTGGCAGATTAAAACTGTGTACCGGATCGAGACTCGAACTTGGGACCTTTGCCTTTAGCGGGCAAGTGCTCTACCAACTGAGCTACCCAAGCACAACTCACGCCCCGTCCTCACAGCTTCACTTCTGCCATTACCTCGTCTCCTACCTTCCAGACTTTACAGAAGCTCTTCTGCAAACATTGCAGAACTAGCACTCCTGAAAGAAAGGATATTGCAGAGACATGGCTTAGCCACAGCCTGGGGGATGTTTCCAGAATGAGATTTTCACTCTGCAGCGGAGTGTGCGCTGATATGAAACTTTCCTGGCAGATTAAAGCTGTGTGCCGGACCGAGACTCGAACTCGGGACCTTAGCCTTTCGCGGGCAAGTGCTCTACCAACCTTCGCAGAAGAGCTTCTGCAAAAGTTTGGAAGGTAGGAGACGAGGCACTGGCAGAAGCAAAGCTGTGAGGACGGGTCGTGAATCGTGCTTGGGTAGCTCAGTTGGTAGAGCACTTGCCCGCGAAAGGCAAAGGTCCCGAGTTCGAGTCTCGGTTCGGCACACAGTTTTAATCTGCCAGGAAGTTTCATCCCGGGTGTTGTTGTACACTGTAACAGGCAATGGGTGATTAATGGCGTGCACCCCTGGCCTCCATAAGCTAAGATCACCTATAGGACCTCACTTGACGTCTCCCCGTTTGACAGATCCAAGTTACCAGGTATTCCTGCGAGATGTGCTGCCACAGTTCTTGGAGACTGTACCTCTTCTTGTCTGCGAAAGGATGTTGTTGCAACACGACGGTGCACCTGTTCGCGAGTACCTGAACAACACGTACCCTCATCGTTGGATTAAAAGGGGAGATCCTGTCCCATGGTCAGCGCGGTCGCCGGATCTCATGCCTCTGGAATTTTTCCTGTGGTGTCACGTCAAGACGTTGGTGCGTGAAATCCTCGTACAAACGGATGAAGGCGTGCTCGCTAGAGATCAAGCTGTCTGTGCCATACAACAGACACCAGGGATCTTTGACAGAGTGTGGCAGAACGTCATGCGGAGTTGCACGTATGCATTATGACTGGCGGTTGTCACTTCGAACAGTTACTATCAGCTACGGTGGACGCTGTGTACACTCACCAGCCAGAACATTATGACCATCTGCCGAGCAGCCGGTATATTCGGCCCTGGCACGGATAACAGCGGCGACGCGTCATGGCACGGAAGCAATGAGGCCTTGGTAGGTCGCTGGAGGGAGTTGCCACCACACCTGCACACAGGTCCCCAATTCCCATAAATTCCGGGGAGGGGGGCGATGAACTCTGACGCCACGTTCAGTCACATCGCAGATGTGTTCGATCGGGTTCAGATCGGCCGAGTTGGGGGGCCAGCACATCAATTGGGTCACTGTGTTCCGTGAACCACTCCATCATACTCCTGGCCTTGTGAGATGGTGCATAATCTTGTTGCAAAATGGCACTGCCGTCGGGAAACATCATCGTCATGAAGGTTCAAATGGCTCTGAGCACTATGGGACTTAACTTCTGAGGTTACCAGTCCTCTAGAACTTAGAACTACTTAAACCTAACTAACCTAAGGACATGACACACATCCATGCCCGAGACAGGATTCCAATCTGCGACTCTACGGTCGCGCGGTTCCAGGTTGAAGCGCCTAGAACCGCTCGGCCATTCTGGTCGGCGTCATGAAGGGTTTTCGTGGTCCGCAGCCAGTGAACGATACTCTTTGGCCCTCATGGTGCCTTTCACTAGCTCCATTGGACCCATGGATGCTCGCATGAATGTTCCCCAGAGCATAATGGAGCCGTTGCCAGCTTGTCTCCGTCCCGCAGTACAAGTGTCAAGTTGTTCCCCTGGAAGAAGACGCGCCCTCTCAAGTGCATGATGAAGAAGGTATCGGGATTCATCAGACTATGCAACGCTCTGCCACATGTGCCAACGTCCAGTGCCGATGATCACGTGCCCATTTCAGTCGTAGTTGCCGATGTCGTGGTGTTAACATTCGTACACGCACGGGTCGTCGGCTTCGGAGGCCTGTCGTTAGTATTTGGTGCCCTATGTGTTCAGACATATTCGTACACTGCACAGCATTCAAATCTCATGTTAGTTCAAAATGGCTCTGAGCACTGTGGGGCTTAACATCTGAGGTCATCAGCCCCCTAGAACTTAAAACTACTTAAACCTAACTAACCTAAGGACACCACACACATCCATGCCCGAGGCAGGATTCGAACCTGCGACCGCAACAGTCGCGCGGTTCCAGACTGTAGCGCCTAGAACCGCTCGGCCACCCCGGCCGGCCTCATGTTAGTTCCGCCACAGTTCGCAGCCTGTCCTGTTTTACCAGTTTGCCGAGCCTACGACGCCCGACATCTGTAATGAGGAGTGGCCGCCCCACCCCACGACATCTGGATGTGGTTTCACCTTGGTTTCGCCATGTGTTGAAGACATTTACCCATAGCACTCCTCGAACACCCGCAAGTCGTGCGGTTTCCGAAATGTTCGTGTCGAGCCTTCGGTGAAACTCAGATAGCTCGTGGACCTTCCCCATTCTGCACACGAGCATCAAGCTCACTGGTACACTACATGCACCGTGGTGCGTCTGACTAGCAGTCATTCCTCGCCCGATGATGCTGCTATGCCTGGACGGTTTTATATCGATAGTAGCTCGGTGGTCATAATGTACTGACTGATCAGTGTACATGCATAAGATAATAAATGTGCATTTCCGACGATTGATTCCCTATCTCAATATAATCCGTTGTGGAAGCACTATCACTTGTTTCAGTCTGACCCAAAAGGTTTGAGACATATTGTATTTTGTCACTATGACTGACTGTAAGTGAGCAGACCCTCTGTTACCGATCATATTTCTCAGTAAATGGTGAATGTTAAATCGCAAGGAAATACTCAGAAAACTGTACTGCGCTGATTACTGGTGCGGAAGTGTGTGAATGTCCGCAGTGCGTCGTGTCTTGGTGCCTGTCGGCGGAAGGATTTGCACGTCCGCCAGTACGGGCGAGAGCAACGTACTCCGCGGTTTTGACAGCGTTCTCGGTAGGCTCTCCTCACTATCGGCAGATATGCATGACGCACTGAAGGAAGAAATCCGGGGTTGAGAGCGCCACTTAGAGGCTGCTGCACGACACTGAGAGATGCCAGGCGAGTTGTTCAAATGCTTCAAATGGCTCTGAGCACTATGGGACTCAACAGCGCCTTATGCATCCTCATAGGAACTGCAAATACAAAACTGGACTCATTAGAGAGTGCACAGGGACATTTATGCAGTTTCTCCGGCGGCCCATAAGTGAAAGAAAGGGGAAAGAACCATAATATATGGTACCGTGGGAAGTACCATCTGCCATACTCTTCACAACGGTTTGCAGAATACGGATGTAATTGTAGATACATAAAACTTTCATCGAGCAGTACACAGAAGAAGTGTACACGTCTCCATCGGCATTAGCAGTTTAAAGGAAACGAACAATACCAGCCGTACATGTGGACAATCAAATGTACATTGATTAGGCCAGCGTTTCTCAACGACCGTCTCGCGACACATTGTAGTGTGACGAACACATGTCAGGTTTGTCGCGAGATTTTTATGTTTCTGCTTAAAACTAATACGTTTGTTTTATTGCATATCTTGTGTTTATGTTCATATGTTTCTCTTCAAGAGTATTACGTATTTAGTTGTAAGATACGGACACAAGTTCCGATATCTCTTCGCAGGTGGTTCTGATAAGAACAATTACTTTTTTGCTTTTTCATTTTCCTCTGTAGATTTTCTTGACCGTGAGAGAAATTCATTCTAGTTCGGTCGCCTAGGGTGTAGACTGTTTGCCGTTCCGTCGTCACGGAACGTTGCTCGGGGTACACCGTGTTGGAGGTCGTCTACACTGCGAGGAGGTTTGAAGGAGAATGGGGGGATATCATGAATGCTACTCCACATGCTGTTCAGTGGGTGACCTGCTTAGATGTGGAGTTGTAATGGCTGCAGTGGCTGTCTCCCTAGTCTTTCGCATAAGTTTGTATCTCTTAGTCAGTCCCTAAGTAAAAAAAAAAAAAAAAAAAGAATTGTATGTATTTTTCTTGCATCTAGGACAAATGTCACGTGTAGGGGTATCAGGAATGTTTGAAACGTACTTTGAGGTGCCCCAAAGAAAAAAGGTTGACAAACGCGGGTTTTTGCACAAACAGACATAATGTCTGATGGCATAACAGCAATCAGTGGTTTTACAATGTTATTTATAATCCGTCTTGATTGCATAAAATGTTTATTCACATGACCGGTTTCGGTTCCTCTAGAACCATCTTCAGATCTGCAATTTCGGCTACAGGAGTAACCGAAATTGCAGATCTGAAGATGGTTCTAGAGGAACCGAAACCAGTCATGTGAATAAACATTTTATGCAATCAAGACGGATTATAAGTAACATTGTAAAATGCGGGATTAGGCAACAGCAGTATTCTTTGATCACATACCTGTAAACATGCGTTGTCGCACAAATTACAGCAAAGTAGATAAAGCGAGAGCGTTACTGGCAATTCGATATTCGTCTTAACAGTATTACTCAGTAATAACACCGTCAGACAAAGTTACAACAGGCACTCGTAAACTCAGATAAGTGAATGAACTGCCAAAATGTTAACAATGCTTTCTCATCAACGTAACATCTTATAAAGATAACCTCGGTAGTGGAACAGTTCTATTTCCGACTAACTAACGAAATAATTAGCAATGTTAACAAAGCAGAACAGCACAAAGAATGCGATGCGAGACCTACACAGTCCTTATTATATAGCGCTGTCAGTTTCCCTACTTTCAGTAGCGTGATTCCATGGAGAAAACATTCTCCAGGTGAAACGAGGAAACCTCCAGTCACTGGGGAATCCTACAATGTTCTAAGCCGTCACGCCCCACAACGTATGTTTAGAATGCTTATCAGATCGGTTCTCGACTGTGGAAGCCTTCATTTATCACGATGGATCTATCAGCGTACTAAGACAACCACATCGTAGCCAGTGAAGTAGTTTTCGAATTTGCTTTGGAATTATGAGCAGTTAGCAGTTCAACACTTTACTCGGTGAAACAAGGAAGTTGCCTCTCCAGTTCCCACAATAAAATTTCTGATGTGGCAGATACCGTTTCATCAGGAGCACACGATAGACGTGTGATGTTTCTACGTTATGTGAAGAGGCAGTTTTATTTATTATGTTTGTCACAAAGGAAGTCTTTATATACCTGAGCACATGGTTGATATCTAATTCCTTGGTAACCACATGTTGTGTTAGGAGGTGATGACGTCTCTGTCGTTCTTCCGCGATCGGTGATGAGAGAGCAGCGTGAATGGAGGACATGACGAATAAAAGATGATGTTTTGAGATACTTTCTGGTGTGACGGTTCGTTTGGAATGAGGTAATATGAGCGAAGCTCTTATTTGCTGCGAGTGCTAAGCATAACACACGCACCGGCTGATTAAATATCAATATCCATTTGCAAACTACATGGTTCAGTCACAACAATGCGACCGCGTTTCAGAACCCTGAATAACCACCTCCTGCAGCGCGGACGTGCAGGAAGGGGGTCATTGAGGTTCTGGAAGGGAAGTGGAGCCATGCCGACTGCTTTGCCTTGGCCAGCTGCTCCAGGTTCCTCAGTTGAGGCTCCGTGGCGCGAACATCCCGATCGATGTGGTCCCACAGATTCTCGACTGGGTTTGTATCCGGGAGTTTGGTGACCAGTTGAGTATGGCAAAGTCATCATGGTGCTCTTCGAACCATACACGAACACTGCGAACGATGTGACACGTTGCATTGTCCTGCTGATAGATACCATAGTGCCGAGGAAAATACAAACTGCTTTTGTAGTGGAGGACATGGTCCCCAACGATGATTCATACGCGTATTGGCGCTGTGTCTTCCAGAATGACGAGATTAGCCAGGGAATGCCACGAAATGCCATAACCCACCCTCCTCCGGTCTAGGCCCTTCCGAAGATTCTTGCAGGACCTTACATGTTAACGGCCATCTGTCCGGTGGAGCATAAAAGATGATTCATCTAAGAAGGCTACCTATCGGCCTCTGTTCAAGAATGACAAGATGTGGAAGTATGCCGGCCGCTGTGGCCGAGCGGTTCTAGGAGCTTCAGTCCGGAACCGCGCTGCTGCTACGGTTGCAGGTTCGAATCCTGCCTCGGGTATGGTTCAAATGGCTCTGAGCACTATGGGACTTAACTTCTGAGGTCATCAGTCCCCTAGAACTTAGAACTACTTAAACCTAACTAACCTAAGGACATCACACACATCCATGTTCGAGGCAGGATTCGAACCTGCAACCGTAGCGGCCGCGCCGTCCCAGACTGTAGTGCCTAGAACCGCTCGGCCACCCCGGCCGGCGCCTCGGGTATGGATGTGTGTGATGTCTTTAGGTTAGTTAGCTTTAAGTAGTTCTAAGTCAAGGGGACTCATAACCTCAGATGTTAAGTCCCATAGTGCTTAGAGCCATTTCAACCATATTTCGTCCTCCAATTCGCATCCCACCAACTGATAGTGATATGGCCATTGAGGTTGAAATTAACTTACTGCGATGTATGGTTATGGATAAATAATATGGCTACCCAGAAAACATGTCCTCTTCCAAAAGGTTTCTACGAACTACAAGAGATGCAGTTCGGAGTAATTCTCTTACAAAAAACACAGACTACTACTCCTACTACATCTTACCTTTGAATACTTCTCCTTCGATCGCCCCTACCCGCGTGACTAGCAATCATACTTTTTACCGACTACTTGCACAGTTTCCGAAGCTCTCACGGGTCCCTTACACCACAAAACTCAGAAAATTTCCATAATCAGACTCTCAAATTTTATCGTGCGCATTGACCCCATCTACTGGTAGGTTGAACTGGTTATCACCTACTGCTCCACGCCATATTAATTTGCGAAACTTATTGTCACAGTTTAATTTAGCATCACAAAGAGAGCTCACGGTAGTTGTAATTGGCTGATGTCCAGTAAGTATGTTTAATTATGGTTTAACATCCCGTCGACGAAAAGGTGATTAGAGACGGATCACAAACTCAAGTTGGGAAATGATGGTGAAAGAAAGCGACCGTGATCATTTCAAAGGAACCTTCCCAAGATCTGCTAACTGTTTTAGAGGAATCACACAAACCCGCACAGAAGTGGCCGAATGGGGCTTTGAATCCTGCTGGTCCCGAATACGAGTTTAGTATTCTAATCATTGCCACACCTGACATAAATACAGTTTCACGCGATCCTTAATTTTTATACGCAGCTGAATCTGAACACCGAAAACTCTGGAGGTTGTCGAGCGATATCTTCTGAGAATTTTAGTACAATATAAGAAACTCACGGTCTCCGGCGACTCGTTTCAGAATAGCTGCATTTTGTTTGATTTCTTACCCGCCCCCCCCCCCCCTCCCATTTCTATTTACATCTAAACTGGACTGGTAACATCTGCAACAGTGCAAATGCCGTCGGCATGCGCTGTGTTCCATTTTCGGGAACAAATTTGCTACAACCGCGCTCGGTGCCTGCTGTTGACAACACTCTTTCCCACTTCAGCCTTCCTCCTCAAGCTTGTAAACTGCTCAGTTATGTCTCGAGTCCGTTTTTCTGGCAGTATTACTCGCACGTTAACAGATATATACGGCAGTAGGCCTATGGGTAGTTTTAATAATGAAGAGCTGGCTTATATGTACCTTGTGTATGGGTTCACTGAACTTACTGGAAGAGCGGCACGGCAACGCTATGCTGACCTCTATCCGCAGCGACGACAACCATATCACTGTAGTATTGCTTCAGTTGCTTTCGGAGTATGTTGATGCAATAGTGCCATACTTAACAATCATACGCAACCGCTCATTCCGAGTTGCACAGTTCACACCAATATTCAAGAAAGGTAATAGGAGCAATCTTCTAAATTACAGGCCCATATCATTAACGTCGATACGCTGCAGGATTTTGGAAGAGGCCCTCTGCGGTTCCTTATCTATACAAACGATTTGTGAGACAATCTGAGCAGCCGTCTAACGTTGTTTGTAGATGATGCTGTCGTTTATGGCCTAGTAAAGTCATCAGAAGATAAAAAGATGTTGCAAAACGATTTGGAAAAGCTACCTGTATGGTGCGAAAATTGGCAATTGACCCTAAATAATGTAAAGTGTGAGGCCATCCGCATGAGTGCTAAAAGGAATCCGTTTAACTTCGGTTACACAATAAACAGTCAAATCTTAAGGCCGTAATTCCAATTACACAACTGGCCGTTAAAATTGCTACACCAAGAAGAAATGCAGATGATAAACGGGCATTCATTGGACAAATATACTAGAACTGACGTTTGATTACATTTTCAATCAACTTGGGTGCATAGATCCCGAGAATTCAGTACCCAGAACAACCACCTCTGGCCGTTATAACGGCCTTGATACGCCTGGACATTGAGTCAAACAGAGCTTGGATGGCGTGTACAGGTACAGCTGCCCATGCGGCTTCAACACGATACCACATTTCATCAAGAGTAGTGACTGGCATATTGTGACGAGCCAGTTGTTTGGCCACCATTGACCAGATGTTTTCAATTGGTGAGAGATCTGGAGAATGTGCTGACCAGGGCAGCAGTCGAACATTTTCTGTATCCAGAAAGGCCTGTACAGTACCTGCAACATGCGGTCGTGCATTATCCTGCTGAAATGTAGGGTTTCGCAGGGATAGAATGAATGGTAGAGCTACGGGTCGCAACATATCTGCAATGTAACGTCCACTGTTCAAAGTGTCGTTAATGCGAACAAGAGGTGACCGAGACGTGTAACCAATGGCACTCCATACCATCACGCCGGGTGATACGCCAGTATGGCGATGACGAATACACGCTTCCAATGTGCATTCATCACGATGTCGCCAAACACGGATGCGACCATCATGATGCTGTAAACAGAACTTGGAGTCATCCGAAAAAAAGTTTTGCCATTCGTGCACCCAGGTTCGTCTTTGAGTACACCATCGCAGGCGCTCCTGTCTAAGATGCAGCGTCAAGGGTAACCGCAGCCATGGTCTCCGAGCTGATAGTTCATGCTGCTGCAAACGTCGTCGAACTGTTCGTGCAGATGGTTGATGTCTTGCAAAGTCCCCATCTGTTGGCTAAGGAATCGAGGGGTGGCTTCACGATCCGTTACAGCCTTGCGGATAAGATGCCTGTTATCTCGACTGCTAGTGATACGAGGCCGTTGGGATCCAGCATGGCGTTCCGTATTACCCTCCTGAACCCACCGATTCCATATTCTGCTAACAGTCATTGGATCTCGACCAACGCGAGCAGCAATGTCGCGATACGATAAACCGCAATCGCGATAGGCTACAATCCGACCCTTATAAAAGTCGGAAACGTGATGGTACGCATTTCTCCTCCTTACACGAGGCATCACAACAACGTTTCACCAGGCAACGCCGGTCAACTGCTGTTTGTGTATGAGAAATGGGTTGGAAACTTCCCTCATGTCAGCACGTTGTAGGTGTCGCCACTGGCGCCAACCTTGTGTGAATGCTCTCAAAAGCTAATCATTTGCATATCACAGCATCTTCTTCCTGTCGGTTAAATTTCGCGTCTGTAGCACGTCATCTTCGTGGTGTAGCAATTTTAATGGCCAGTAGTGTAGTAGAGAATTATCGTGAATATGGTTCGAAGGACCCTCTGCCAGGCGCTGGCGTGTGATTTCCAGAGTATCCATGTAGATATAGATGTATATGTGAATGTAGTCAGAGAACTTTTTCTTTACCCTGTGTTTTGTCTTGTACGGTTTGGTGGTTGCATGTTACAGGCGTCTTCACTGTTGTGAAGGTATTTTGACAGAAATAAACGTAGTTCGGGTCACAAAACGAATGAATCATAATCATAGGTTATTAACAGTTGACAAATGTGGAATTGCCCGAGTATTCATTTTGCCAATTTTCTATAGAAACAAAAACAAGAACTGAACTATATCTGCATTCCCATGTATTCGTGAAAACACCTTTGAAATTATAAAACAGTCGCGAAAGGAAATATGCATAATGTACAAATGTGTGATTACTGTATCCCGGACAGTTTGTGTAAGCTGGGTGCAGATGCTTCGCGTCTCTACAACGATTTTGTGAACGTCTCTATGACAATGCCTTTCATAGCTCTAAAGACGGCTGTGGTTTTCGCCTAAAGCCGTTTGCGCTTCGTAGATGAAAGCTGTCAAAAGCGCTGCCAGTGTAAGGGATTTCCTTACGTTAACTCGACTGAAGAAGCGTATTAAAACTTCATTCATGGTGGGGCATGTGTAGTACAACGACATACTTGTTAGGTACATTCAGTGCCATATGGGGCACTATCTGTGAAACATGTTGCGAATAGAGTTGGTAACAAAGAAGTAATGAATTTAAACGTCTTGCATGATGCGGTAGTTTTCCACGCATCTCAGTGTTTACGACGTCATGTTTCTTGTCCTGTATGTGTCATACAATGATAGAAATCTGCAACTCAGCGGCATATGTGGATACTGTCTGCAAAATGTCTTGCGAGTAGAGTCAGTAACAAAGAAGTAAAAAATTTAAACGACACACACAATGCGGCAGTTTTCATGTAACTCAGTGTTTACGACGTTATGTCTCCTGAACCGTGTGTGGTGGCACGATACCATTACGTAGGTGCATTTAGCGGCATATGTGCATACAGCCTGCAAAACTTATTACGAATAGAATTAGTAGCACAGAAGTACTAAATTTAAACATCATGCATGATGCGCAATAAACACATCTCATTGTTTATGGCGTCGTATCTCCCAATCTGGATTACTCTGTAACGAGTCACAATAGACCACGGGTTCTTTACGCGAAAATACTCAACAAATTTCCATTAACTCTCAAATTTTATCAGTAGAGTTCGGGTTCAACCTGTATAGTAGGCTTAGCGATCAGCACAAAGAGGTTGTCGGGACTATGGAATCCTGTATCTCCTGTTTTGGGTGACGGCGACCTTTACCTTTCTCGCGGCCACATTCGATTCGCGTGTGAGGAAAACCAGTTTTCGACAACAGGATTTTGTCGTAACTCTTCAGGCTTTCCCGGCGAGATCTTGACATGTGAAATAATCGGGTCTCCTGCCATCCGGTAGTAGACCCGATTATTCCACATGTCAGGATTTTGTCGTTTGTGCTTTCGTTGCTGTTGGTGTTTTCACGTTTGCAACGCAGTATTAGGTGGCCATTACGAGCTAACACACCTGCACACAATGCAGAGAAACGCAGAAAAATGGTCAGGGAATTTACTGTCGTCGATTGGGGCTTGAATTACTGACACCGTTGTGAAAAGCACTTCTTTTTTTTGTCCTCCTTTCATGGGCTAGGTTCCGGCCGCTGTGGCCGAGCGGTTCTAGTCCGGAACCGCGCTGCTGCTACGGTCGCAGGTTCGAATCCTGCCTCGGGCATGGATGTGTGTGGTGTTCTTAGGTCAGTTAGGTTTCAGTAGTTCTAAGTCTAAGGGACTGATGACCTCAGATGTTAAGTCCCATAGTGCTTAGAGCCATTTGAACCATCATGGGCTAGGTGATTTCAAACTTTTCGTCCACAATGCCAAGCCATCTCTTACATGGTCTTCCCTCTGTGTTGTCCCTCTGAGTGTGCAGGCAAGAACTTGTTTTGGAAGTCTGTTTCATGCATTCCATTTACATGTTGTGCCACGGCGTCCTGTAGCAGAGGTGGCTGAATTTGATGGTACGCGTTGTTTGGTTTATGAGTGCAGAAACCGGCTAGCACTGTACTGACAGCACGGAGGCAGGGCATGGTGGACCCGTCAAGGCTGCGACCACGCAGGACTGTCAAACGCTAGACGCCCTCTACACATGACATCATATCCACTCGGCAGCGCTCACAAACAACAGCGAGGGGCGTTTATTAAGCAATGGACCACTTTTTTTCTCCGCCAATTGCGGTTGGAAAAAAAGCGGGATTTGTTTGAGACGTCGTAGAATATTCTTGCTTCAGCCCCTATAGTTTCACGAAATTCCGATAGGTACCGGCGCTGTATGTTGAAAGGTGACTACACTGAGCCACTGCGCCAGAGATTGCGCCAAAGAGTATTATTCAGCCGCCTCCACTGGCAGTGCTTGGGGAGAAGAAGTAGTCAGTGCTTGTTGAGATGTGCTAGTGAAAAGTGCTTGTTGAGAACTCGTAGCAGGGAGTGCTTGCTGAGATGTGGTACTGAAAAGTTCTTGTTGAGATGTGGAAGTAGCGAGTCGGTGTGGAGATATATTGTAATGATTAGAGCGCTTTTCGTCAATATATGAAAAGAAAAAAAAAATTTCCTTTTCTTTTTATTATCTCAATGTCTTAAATAATGTGTCATTACAGGTTCAGTCAACAAAGCATCTGGCTTGTGTTCTTGTATTAGAGTGTAATTCTGGTTTTCTTGCGCAATTATAGTATTTCTAATTTATCACGTCAGTATAAATGGTATTTGAAATTTCTTGTCTTATTGAAGAAGAACCGTGCCAGATGTGTACGTTGAGTCATACTTCCACACACAGAACAGTTATACTTGTGCTTTGGTTTCGTAGGTTTTATAGTTGCTGGGGACTTAATTAATTAATTGTCCTGACGAAAATTTTCATTTCATTCTTTGTTGTTGTTCTATGCAGTCAGATTGCGTACAAATACTAACTAATCAGGGCCAACCGTTTGCGAGACAAAGCGTAATCGGACATACAGCACCAAAATTAAAAATTATTTTCAAATTTAATAATAATTAAGCCCCCATGCACGTGGCGACCGCTGCTTCGGATCGTCCCTTGGAATCTTCTGATTGTAAAAATAGTAGACGGTAGTATTGTTGTAGTAATTTGTAGTTTAGTAATTGTAGTCTATATTGCATGTGTAGATTTGGTAATTGTCATTCTTCTAATGGTATTTTTTTCAGAATTTAATTTTGTTGTCTTGTATACGCGTTTGACAATTTAGGGCAATTATTTCAATTGTTCGATTAATCGTGTTTGAGGGAAACATTTCATGTGAATGATATTGTTGATGATAAAGTGTCATTGTGTGTAATTTTCATATAGTGACGAGTTTTGTATTGTTTGTAAATGATTACGCGATCAATGAAAAAGGCAAAAATGATGAATAGTGAGAATAACGAAATTGTTAACATGGCGAACTCGCCAACAGAGGAAAACAGTATGATGGATAATGAAATGGAAAACAATGTAATAAGTCGGGAAAATAGTCCGGAACCATTTCAAAATTTTTCTCAATCAGAAAATTCATAGAATACGAGATTAACGACAGAAGATTCTGTAATAGTATCGAACACAGATGGCCTTACAGCTATGACGAAGGAAGCTGGTTTTGTGGGAAATGTTAGGGGCGAAAGGAATTTTGAACTAGTTCATACGGAGCTTTTGATGAGTGCAATATTAAATTTGGGATCACAGTTACGATCTGAATTAAAAACAGATAGGGGAACAATGGAGCAGTTTCGATCTGAATTTAAAACAGAGATAGGAACTACGATCTGAATTAAAAACTGATATGGGAACACTGGAAACACGGTTAGACTCACGAATAGGGACATGTTTCAAAAATATGAAAGATGAGTTAAAGAAAGAAATCAGAGAAGAAGTACAACCGATTTTGAATTCTCATAATAATAGATTAGTTGCAGTAGAGATTAGACAAAGGGAACAGGATAGAGAACAGGAGGAAAGAGATCGCGTGATAGTACAGAAATTTTCAGAGTTAAATTTACAACGTGCACACAATAAGGAAGAAATATTTGAGAGAATCGAGGAATCCATACCAAATGACAGATTAAATAACCTAACACAACAGTATGAACAGTTAACTACTAAATGTGTTAATACTGAAACGCGAGTCGCGACACTTACGGAAGACGTAAATAAACAGAAAGAACAAATAGGTGATTTATCGGAAAGAGTTGAGGAGATTTCAGACAAATTGACAAATCTTAGTTTAAATGGGACAGAGATTCAGATGATACAGCACCATTGCCATTTGCAGAAACCGAAGAGTATCAGAACATAAATAAATATGTTGAAAATCAGGGAAAATTTAATGAACGCCTTAAAAGGGAAGTTGAGGCATTACGAAAGCAAGTTAAACAAATCGAAGGCGAAATTGTAGGAAAAGACAGCAAAAGAAATTTAGAATCACAGATACCAGAGGGGTTTGAAGAAAATAATTTGTTTCATTTACGAGAAGCAACAAGAGAGCGCCAGGCGCGCGAACTTGACAATAATCAACATTGGGACTGGGACAGACGCGGTAGGTCTTTGTCGCCACGAGGCGAAAACTTTGACTATAAACACTTTTTGACTGTTCAGAAATTTAAGATCTTCCGCAATTCTAAGAATGACATACATCCATGTGCATGGTTAGATCAATTTATGTACGCACTTCCACCGAATTGGCCACTAAGACACAAACTGGAAATTATGTGCGGCTGTTAAAGTCCTCAGGGGATTCACTACTCTAAGTGAATATGTGCCGTAGCGTGCATAGGGCCCCGAGCTGTAGTGGTGCTATTTCCCTTTTAGTTTTCTGCACCGCTGCCTACTCTTTTACTATTCTTTGCATCTGTCAAAACAACTCTTCGACTATCAATCTATCTAGAGAGTAAGTAAACAATAACCGGATATGACGATTTTACCCAAAGGAGATTTCGAAAATTACTGTTTGGACTTACTGTATCTTCAGCAGCATTCATTCGTAGTTTAAACGAAATTTTACCTGTTTATCTTCGTGACAATATTACTTCATATGTTGACGATATTCTTATTGCTAAACGTTCTTGGAGTGAGCACAACAAAATTTTGGATTCATTTTTAAGTATTTTTGCAAGAGTTGGCATTACAGTGAACTTGGAAAAATCTGAATTTGGTCGTTCTCAGGTGAAATTTCTCGGTCACATTATTTCTACAGAAGGTATTCTTCCTGATCCAGAAAAATTAGACGCTATTCGTAATTATGCTGTTCCTACCACAAAACGTGAGGTTCGTAGTTTCCTTGGTGTCTGTAATTTTCTTAGACGCTTTGTTAGATTGGACGATTTGGCCACACCTCTTTTTTGCGATCTATCTGGAAAGTTCTTTTTAAACGAAAATCGGTCGACAACTCTGTTTAGTTAGTTTGTATTCCTGATGAGTGGGTTAATAAGCTGATTTGGTATACGCGTTTCAGTTATGCACACTTTGGTATCAGAAAATGCTTTCATAAATTACGGGAAACTTGCTACTTCAGTAGTATGGAAAAACGTATTCGATCTGTTCTGGCCAAATGCAAATTATGTCAAAAGGCTAAGCCGCCAACAATTTCTCACAGAGCACCATTGTTTCCTATCATTCCAGCGAAATTAAAGGAGATGGCTGCAGTTGATTTGTTCGGTCCAGTGGTTCGTTCTACTAATGGTTTTGCGTAGATTTTCGTAGCAGTGGAATTGACATCAAAATCTGTGTGTTTTACACCTTTACGCAAAGCAACAGCTCGTTCAGTATCTAATGCTTTCATCAAACATTTTCTTAAAGAAGTGGGTCATGTTGATAAGGTTATATCAGATAATGGATCACAGTTTCGTTCTAAAATTTGGCTTCGTACTCTACGGCGTCGTAAAATTAAACCAATTTTCATTTCTCTTTTTCACCCACACTCTAACGCTTCAGAGAGATGGATGAAGGAAATCAATAAATTGTGTCGTCTTTATTGTCATCAGAATCATAGAACGTGGGACCAGTATCTTCATATTTTTCAAAACATTCTGAATGAACTCCCTAATGATTCAACTTCTTTACCGCCTATACTGTTATTAAAAAACAAAGCACCGACAAATCGCATATCTGAAATCGTTCCTTTTCCGCCTTCACGGAAACTGCGGCATTCTGAAGTTGTCAGCCTGGCTCTACAAAATATTGCCTCTGCGGCTGCTAGAAGAGAGAAATCAGCTAAACATCCTGGTCGTTTAAAAATCTTGTCAGTTGGTCAGAAGGTGTTAATTAAGTCTCATCGTTTGTCTCACAAAGGAAAAGGCTTGTGTCGCAAATTTTTTCTGCTTTATAACGGTCCATATAGAATTCGCAAAATTATTCATGATAACACTGTTGAAGTAGAAACTCTTAAATCACGACGCTCTAAGGGAATACATCATATATCAAACGTTAAAATTTTTGTGGAATGACATACTTTAGAGAAACTAACAGCTACATGTAAACATGCTGAGAATACAAGGATACCGCGCTGTGTTTCGGCGGCGGCACATACTCAAAGCAACAGTCAAGTCTGCGCGCCGCACAAGGCAGTCGTTGACCGCAAACAATTACTTCCTACGTCACGCGCCTACAGCTGATCGAGCGCTCAGTGCGAATGCACTGACAGCCGTGAACAAATACACAGTCTAATTTCTCCGATTAATTTCAGTATAAAGCCATAGTGACTTGAGGAATTATGTTATTAACATTCAGTATTTTTCAGGATACGGTTCTATAAAATATTTAAGAACTTTAGGTAAATTCTGTGTGTCTCCGACGTTAAGAGGACTTGCTATCGAGAAAATTTCAGGAAGAATGTAATTTCGAAGAAGAAACTAATAAACTAAAAAAGGTAACTATTAATTGAGTTCATTTTTCAGGTAACATATTTCCACTTAGGTGCGTACTTTAGATGTAATTTGCTGCTCGCAATTACGTGATTCATACTTTGTGCTAAATTTCATCTTCTATGAAATTACTTGTGAAGCGACGTGCTTGCGTACGTTAACTGATTTTGACAATGATTATTAATGAACTGGGTTGTAACTTGTGTATATTATGCATCGCTTGGCTGCACTGCTTTTTCACTGATGTCATATTTTTCTATTATGTGCCTGCTGTGCTTATTTATTTAAATTATAATTGTCACCTGATTAATTGTGCTGAAGTGGTTAGGTATGTAAGTTATACTTTGTGATTTATCTGCTTGCGCCTTCATGTTTACTTATTAAGATTACATATGAACATTTATTTGCTTATGCTGATATGATGCTAATGACCTGTTTATTATGTTAGATAACATATTTGCTGCCTTGCTTATGGATTGCATATTTACACATTTCTGTTTTGTCATAACTACTCTTTAATTTGGTATATAGAAATGCTGATATACTGTGAATGAACATAGAGTTTAGGTCACACTATTGTATTAATTATAGATTGTTCGCTTGGCAGAGCCTCGTTGTAAGAATTGTGCTGCATCCACTTGTTGACATTCTGTTCTCTACTGGTATATTTACTCGCTATTGCTTGTTTTGCTTACGCTCAGTGCCTTATATTTTAAGATAAGAAAATGAACTGCTATAATTCGACGAACGACATTAATACAAGAAACTTCATAGAAGTCACATGAGCTGGAGGTTTTATGAAAGCTGTATAAATGTATGCTAATAGGAAGGAAGCTAACGACATGACATACCAAAACTAGGTTTAGACCATTGACAGTTATTACACTGCATTTTTCGTGAGCAATTGAAATAGGAAGTGACACTTGACACAAGAAATACTCCACATGTTTGCTTCTGTTTGCCATAATTCTTGAAGTGGTGTACACACTGTGAAATATTATGATCATTCACACTCCGTAATCGTACTTAATTACTGAGAGTTATTCGAACTAAGTCTGTTGGAGGTCATGTATGCATTTCTTTTGTTTATAATTCATAATGAGTAGAAGATTTGGGTTAGATGGATTACACAGAGGTTGTGTGTTGACAGTGTGTCTTCGGATTGTATAGGATGATGAGGTTTGCATTAGGATTTTATCTGTACTTGTTCGAGGAGACTGACTAGAGGAAAGAGTTGTTATGGAAGTGAGATGATATTGGCAATAAGGTTCATATTTATCGTCGTATTAAAGAGGTATTATTGAGGTATAGAGATTATATGAAGTTGATGATTATTGGAGTTTTTGTGGACAAGAGGTAAGGTAAATGATATTGATGATAAGATTTATATGTATCGACGTAAGAGGTATTATTGAAGTATTGAGATTATGTTATGCTGATGATTATTGGAGTTTTGGTGGATAAGAGGTAAAGTAAGTGAGGTGCATATTTTTTTTGTTGGTCTATATGGAACAAGGAGGATGAAGATAGCAGACTAGAACACTCAAGTAGAAGGAAGATTGTCTACACACACTTTGTTAAATCAATAAGCAGTACATTTTTTTTTTTTTTTTGGAGAGAGGAAGTATTTGCATATCTTGGCTCACTGACAGTTGTTCAGCAACAGTACATTTGATCTGGCTTGGCAAACATTGGTCTTGACATAATGACTATGACGTTGACTTAACTATTATTGACTGTTATACATTGCTGCCACTCCTACTTGATACACATGTCGAACATCAAATCTTGGACAGAGTTACATTTACACAGTTAACACTATTCAATTACACAGTAGTACTTAATGTGGATGAAAGATGAGTGAGTGTGTTTTGTGTGCTTTCCTTTCCTAATACCAAATAATTAGTCCCAACCTATCTCCTAAATATTATTTTACTTGTTTGTTGTGGCTTGCACTGACACCCATAAATATTATAGGCTTACTGATTTTTGAGTATTTGTAATAGTTAATATGACAATTATCTGATATCATTTGTGTGTTTATTAGAATTTGTATGTAACTGTTACCCGCACTCGTTCAACATTGATGTGTGACACTTAGAAATATTTAATTTCTGCTGATGAACTGTGTGATTAGTGATGGTGAATATTATGAACTGTCACCTGCACTTTTTCAACATAATGGGTGCCACTTAGAAATGATGCAGGCAGGGCATGGTGGACCCGTCAAGGCTGCGACCACGCAGGACTGTCAAACGCTAGACGCCCTCTACACATGACATCATATCCACTCGGCAGCGCTCACAAACAACAGCGAGGGGCGTTTATTAAGCAATGGACCACTTTTTTTCTCCGCCAATTGCGGTTGGAAAAAAAGCGGGATTTGTTTGAGACGTCGTAGAATATTCTTGCTTCAGCCCCTATAGTTTCACGAAATTCCGATAGGTACCGGCGCTGTATGTTGAAAGGTGACTACACTGAGCCACTGCGCCAGAGATTGCGCCAAAGAGTATTATTCAGCCGCCTCCACTGGCAGTGCTTGGGGAGAAGAAGTAGTCAGTGCTTGTTGAGATGTGCTAGTGAAAAGTGCTTGTTGAGAACTCGTAGCAGGGAGTGCTTGCTGAGATGTGGTACTGAAAAGTTCTTGTTGAGATGTGGAAGTAGCGAGTCGGTGTGGAGATATATTGTAATGATTAGAGCGCTTTTCGTCAATATATGAAAAGAAAAAAAAAATTTCCTTTTCTTTTTATTATCTCAATGTCTTAAATAATGTGTCATTACAGGTTCAGTCAACAAAGCATCTGGCTTGTGTTCTTGTATTAGAGTGTAATTCTGGTTTTCTTGCGCAATTATAGTATTTCTAATTTATCACGTCAGTATAAATGGTATTTGAAATTTCTTGTCTTATTGAAGAAGAACCGTGCCAGATGTGTACGTTGAGTCATACTTCCACACACAGAACAGTTATACTTGTGCTTTGGTTTCGTAGGTTTTATAGTTGCTGGGGACTTAATTAATTAATTGTCCTGACGAAAATTTTCATTTCATTCTTTGTTGTTGTTCTATGCAGTCAGATTGCGTACAAATACTAATCAGGGCCAACCGTTTACGAGACACAACGTAATCGGACATACAGCACCAAAATTAAAAATTATTTTCAAACATAATAATTATGCCCCCATGCAATGTTGCCTTTAGAATGGCATTCCCAATGGAGGCGCGTCCAAGGAGAGAGATTTCACTGACATACTTCTGTCAGAAAGCCAAAGTGTAGCAGATATTCACAGTTCCATGCAGAATGTCTACGGGGACCTAGCAGTGAACAGAAGCACGGAGAGCCATTGGGCGAGACGTCTATCACCATCCCAATCTTCTTCTTCTTTATCGTCGCCTTGTCCCACGTCACGTAGGGTCGGCGTTGCTCTTCTGGATCCTCCTCCTCCATAGTACTCTATCCATTGCCTCTTCCTTCTTCCATCCTTTCTCCCTTAGGTCCCCGGATATCTTATCCTTCCACCTCATCTTCGGTCTTCCTCTCCTTCTCACTCCTTCAATCTTTATATCTTCAACTCTGTTTCCGATATACTCTTCCCCCTTTCTCTGTAAGTGTCCGTACCACCTTAGTCTGCTCTCTTGTATCTTCTTCCCCATGGGTTCCACTTTCACAGCTCCTCTAACAAATTCATTTCTAATCCTGTCAGTCCTTGTTACCCCACACATCCACCTCAGCATCCTCATTTCCGCCACTTCCATCTTCCTTTCCTGGGCTACTGTGCTTGGCCATGTCTCTGCCCCGTATGTCATGGCAGGCCTTACGACCGACTTGTACACTTTCCCTTTCAACCCAATGCTCACCCTCTTGTCACACAACACTCCACTCATTTTCCTCCAGTCGTTCCAACCGCAATTTATTCTACATCTACATCTATATTTATACTCTGCAAGCCACCCAACGGTGTATGGCGGAGGGCACTTTACGTGCCACTGTCATTACCTCCCTTTCCTGTTCCAGTCGCGTATGGTTCGTGGGAAGAACGACCTCCGTGCGCACCGCTCGAATCTCTCTTATTTTACATTCGTGATCTCCTCGGGAGGTATAAGTAGGGGGAAGCAATGTATTCGATACTTCATCCAGAAACGCACTCTCTCGAAACCTGGACAGCAAGCTACACCGCGATGCAGACCGCTCTCTTGCAGAATCTGCCACTTGAGTTTGCTAAACATCTCCGTAACGCTATCACGCTTACCAAATAACCCTGTGACGAAACGCACTGCTCTTCTCTGGATCTTCTCTATCTCCTCTGTCAACCCGACCTGGTACGGATCCCACATTGATAAGCAATACTCAAGTGTAAGACGAACGAGTGTTTTGTAAGCCACCTCCTTTGTTGATAGACTACATTTTCTGAGGACTCTCCCAATGAATCTCAACCAGGTACCCGCCTTACCAACAATTAATTTTATATGATCATTCCACTTCAAATCGTTCCGCACGCATACTCCCAGATATTTTACAGAAGTAACTGCTACCAGTGTTTGTTCCGTTACCATATAATCGTACAATAAAGGATCCTTCTTTCTATGTATTCACAATACATTACATTTGTCTATGTTAAGGGTCAGTTGCCACTCCCTGTACCAAGTTCCTATCCGCTGCAGATCTTCCAGCATTTCGCTACAATTTTCTAATGCTGCAACTTCTCTGTATGCTACAGCATCATCCGCGAAAAGCCGCATGGAACTTCCGACACTATCTACTAGGTCATTTATATATATTGTGAAAAGCAATGGTCCCATAACACTCCCCTGTGGCACGCCAGATGTTACTTTAACGTCTGTAGACGTCTCTCCATTGAGAAAAACATGCTGTGTTCTGTTTGCTAAAAACTCTTCAATCCAGCCACACAGCTGGTCTGATATTCCGTAGGCTTTTACTTTGTTTATCAGGCGACAGTGCGGAACTGTATCGAACACTTTCCGGAAGTCAAGGAAAATGGCATCTACCCGGGAGCCTGTATCTAATATTTTCTGGGTCTCATGAACGAATAAAGCGAGTTGGCTCCTACACGATCGCTGTTTCCGGAATCCATGTTGATTCCTACAGAGTAGATTCTGGGTTTCCAGAAATGGCACGATACTCGAGCAAAAAACATGCTCTAAGTCTACAACAGATCGATGTCAGAGGTATAGGGCTATAGTTTTGCGCAACTGCTCGACGACCCTTCTTGAAGACTGGGACTACCTGTGCTCTTCTCCAATCATTTGGAACCTTCCGTTCCTCTAGAGACTTGCGGTACACGGCTGTTGGAAGGAGTGTTGTACTCGCTTTCCAGTCCTCCGTCCCTCTGTATGTACGACCCCAGGTATTTAAATTTGCAGATTGATTTCGGCTCATCATCCTGGATCTTGCAAGTCCTCATCTACCCATCCTTCAGTCTGTCACCATCCCAATAAGGTGGCGCAAACGTATGCCATCTCTCGCGTGTCGGCCAGCCGCACATATATGTAGCTCCAGCAGTGTTGGAACTTGCGCACACTCTCATTCGAGGTACTCGGCGGATCACAAGCACCTCTCTGCTGAACTGGACGTCTCTGTTCGTAGCGCTGACACACTCGTTCACCAGCTGGTATACTCAAAGGCGTGTGCCCGCTGTGTTCCTGGCCGACTAACAGAAGACATAAAGAGCTCCGAAGGACCACATGTGCGGAATCGCTTGCGCGTTACGAAACTGACCGTCCAACATCGTCACAGGTTATGAAGCGTGGGTTCATCACTTCGAATCGAAAACAAAACGCGTTGAGTGACGACGCACCACCTCTCTTTTGAAGAAAAAGTCAAAGCCGCAACCTCAGTCGGTAAAGTCAGGGGGACTGTCTTGTGGGACTCTGAAGGTATTATTCAGTTTGGTGTCCTCCCTCATTGCGCAACGGTCAACTCTCAAGTTTATTGTGCCACTCAGAAAATTGAAGCATCCTCTTTAAAGACAGAGCGAAACGAAAAGACTGTCTGCAGAGCCTCACAAATAAGTACACCTTGGGATTATTATTATTATTATTATTTCTTTCCTTTCTCAGACGCTATGTCTGGTTAAAAATGGAAAGTGACGCGGACCTTGATCAAGCGTCACTTCCTTTTAACTGTACGGTATATGTTACATTGCATTTAGGAACTTTCGGGTAATTGAACATGTATCAATAATTACAGATTTCTGTAGTGGTATATATACGTTTGCATGTAGCTGTATTGCGTTGATGTACTGGTGGATATTGTGTGGTATGACTCCTGTGGTTGATAGTATAATTGGTATAATGTCAACTTTATCCTGATGCCACATGTCCTTGACTTCCTCAGCCGGTTGGATGTATTTTTCAATTTTTTCTCCTGTTTTCTTCTGTATATTTGTTGTATTGGGTATGGATATTTCGATTAGTTGTGTTAACTTCTTCTTTTTATTGGTGAGTATGGTGTCAGGTTTGTTATGTGGTGTTGTTTTATCTGTTACAATGGTTCTGTTCCAGTATAATTTGTATTCATGATTCTCCAGTACATTTTGTGGTGCATACTTGTATGTGGGAACGTGTTGTTTTATTAGTTTATGTTGTATGGCAAGTTGTTGATGTATTATTTTTGCTACATTGTCATGTCTTCTGGTGTATTCTGTATTTGCTAGTATTGTACATCCGCCTGTGATGTGATCTACTGTTTCTATTTGTTGTTTGCAAAGTCTGCATTTATCTGTTGTGGTATTGGGATCTTTAATAATATGCTTGCTGTAATATCTGGTGTTTATTGTTTGATCCTGTATTGATATCATGAATCCTTCCGTCTCACTAAATATGTATTGCCTTTTCTTAGCCATGTGTTGGATGCGTCTTGATCGATGTGTGGCTGTGTTAGATGATACGGGTGCTTGCCATGTAGTGTTATCTTTTTCCAATTTACTTTCTTTGTATCTGTTGATGTTATGTGATCTAAAGGGTTGTAGAAGTGGTTATGAAATTGCAATGGTGTAACCGATGTATTTATATGGGTGATTGCTTTGTGTATTTTGCTAATTTCTGCTCGTTCTATAAAGTATTTTCTTAAATTGTCTACCTGTCCATAATGTAGGTTTTTTATGTCGATAAATCCCCTTCCTCCTTCCTTTCTGCTTAATGTGAATCTTACTGTTGCTGAATGTATGTGATGTATTCTATATTTGTGGCATTGTGATCGCGTAAGTGTATTGTATTCATCATTCTCCAGTACATTTTGTGGTGCATACTTTTATGTGGGAACGTGTTGTTTTATTATTTTATGTTGTATGGCAAGTTGTTGATGTATTATTCTTGCTACATTGTCATATCTTCTGGTGCATTATTGTTATTATTATTGTTATTTTTCCAATTAGGTGAATATCGAGCCGGTACGCACGTCCCGCCTGACATACATGCTACGCAGACATTTAGAATACTTCCTCACACTTCCACGTTGAATAAACTGTCCGCCACCGTAGCGCAGCGGTAGTGTTACCGCCTACCACGCAAGGGGGCGCGGGTTCGATTCCCGGCAAGGGGACTCTGCGTTGTGTGTCCATCATCATTTTCATTACCATTGACACGCAAGTCGCCGAAGTGGCTTCAACTAAGAAGACTTACAATACGGCGGCCGAAGCCCGAAGAGGATATCCCGGTCAATAAATGCCATACGATCATTTAATTTCACAGAATTTACTCTAGATGCAGAGAGTTGGGTACACATGTTCCAACCCGGGGAGGGGCAGGGGGGTGGGGCGTGAGTAGGAGCCTGGTGAACTTACATTTTTAGTCTACTTAACGCATAATTAGCAACATCTATGATACTCCGATTTAACAACGATAAATAGGAAAATGCACAATAATGCTCTTCAAATTCCGTGTGTATCTCGTTAGGTCACTTGACCAAGGCGCTGACTGCAACATATTGTGGACATCATCGTGATCAAATACAACAGCGTAACCGGCAGGCTTGGCTACCATCTGCATTTATGTTCAAGCGCGCGCTTTTCGCTGCGTTTTCATATTTTTGTCCAGTCCCTGCATAATGTGGCGCACATACTGTAGTAGTTGAAATAGCTTTATGCGATCTGTAATGAATGCACTGTATAAATGTTGTCTGTGTAATGTCAACAGATTTCGAGAATCCTTTACTTCCTTAACCAACGCTCTTCGCTTAAGTTTTATCCCAAGGGTGCTAATTACTTCTCCAACTGAATCAACAGACATAGTAAACACATCAGCTGGTAATGTAAGCAACAAAACTTCAGGAAGTGTCACTGCCCGCCTGTGTCTTGGGCAACGTAACTGCCTGTGCTACAGTCGCTTCCCAGACTTCGCATTGTCGTAGTTAATTGCTGCTGTAATTGTGGAGAGACGCAAGTTCTCTTTCAACAGTAGTCTTAGTAGGACGTAGTTCCGCCAATTACTTAAACGCTCGGAGAGTTCAATGACTAGCTTCTTGTAACTGTTCCGTGAGACAGTCACACTTCTTACCAACAACGCTGGCGCCGTCGCAAGACTCTGGATTCGCATTTGGGAATCCGGCCATCCGTGATTTAGGTTTTACGTGGTTTCTCTAAGTCACTTTGGGTGGATATCGGATATTTTCCTTTGAAAAGGACACACAGAGATCCCTTTCTCATCGTCCACAATTCGGCCAACTGCCCTGTGTCTTATGACCTTGTCGTCGACGGGACATGTTGAACACTAATCTTCGTTCCTCTTTTGAATCACCAGGAGACAGATCAAAAATGAAGTAAACTTACAATCAATTTGCTTTACAATACATTTAGCTTAGTTAGTTTTCTTTGTCAGTTAGCACTACAGTTGGCCGGAGTGGCCGAGCGGTTCTAGGCGCTTCAGTCTGGAACCGCGCGACCGCTACGGTCGCAGATTCGAATCCTGCCTCGGGCATGGATGTGTGTGATGTCCTTAGGTTAGTTAGGTTTAAGTAGTTCTACGTTCAAGGGACTGATGACCTCAGAAGTTAAGTCCCATAGTGCTCAGAGCCATTTGAACCATTAACACTACACTCGTGAGCAACCGAATTATAGACACCTGCCACAACTTCTTTGTCACACAGGCAGGAGACAGAGTAAGAGTAAAGTGTCCTGTACACGAGAAGCCATGTCCTAACGATAAACTAAACCACACATTGTTAGTGTGGCAGGTGGGTCAATGTCGGTAGCTGAGGCTGTGGCGTCGGTGCCAGCTTACATTCTTGTAAGCTGCTGCGATTTCTGTACAATGGTTCCACTCATACCTTACATTCCGCCAACAGTATGTAATAATTGGTACTACAATGTCGCAATGTAGTGATGTAGCATCAAGGTTCCCACAAGGATCCGTATTGGGCACATTGTTTTTCTCATTATATGTTAATGACGTGTCAACTATTATTTCTCACTGCAGATATCACCTATACGCTTCAGCTATATATACGTGGAAGTCCGAAAAAATTGTGCACAGCCATCCACCATGTCAATGCTGATTTATTTTCCTTATCTGAATGGTCGCAGAGCATAGGTTAGAAACTCAGTCCATCGAAAACACAAGCAGTCTTAGTCACCCACAAAAGACTATTACCACGCAGTTAAGAGAATCTCTCCCACACTTAATTCTAAACGGCACAGAAATATTCTTTTCCTCAAAGACTTTTGTAGGAAAGCTCCCGCAGGCTAGAACTGGCGATGAATGGTTGTGTGCGGCACATTTGTGACGTACACTATAACGACCATGTTACACCAGCCTACGAATAATTATCATGGCTACGTGCCAATAACCGTGGAGACTATCACACTCCATGTCTGCTCTATCTTCTCAACCATTGCACTCCGTCTTATTTACTTTCAACTCTTTACTATTTGAATAGCACAGCAGAAATACTCGTTCTCAACGCAGTAAAACGTTCTCTGTACCATCACACAACACTGTCATGTTCTCTAAATCATTTTCTGCATCAGGAATCCGGCTTTGGAACCATCTTCCTCAAAAAATCAGAGAAATTAAATTCCTTGCAAACTCCAAAAGAAAGTTAATGTCCCATCTATTATCACAATAACCATCTCTCCCGCATACAGTCTGCAGTTCGCTTTTGTCAGTCCCCCTTCCCCCACAACTTTTCCCTCCCCCATACTGGCAGAGGTCTTCATTTAAATTCTGCTCTTTCATAAAGGCCACTGTCGCTGTCATTTCAACCTTCTCCTCTTTTTTTATTATTTCTGCTTCTATAATACTAAACATGTATTCAGTGTCGGATACAGAAAAACCTCAAGGAGGGGGCGCTAAAGATATCTTGAACTACCTTTGCTTTTACAGTAATAAAAAATAATCAAGTCACATGCAAAGTTTAAGAAATGCCATCTTATGACATAAATAAGTTACAATTGTGGTTCTCTTCCTTAAATGATGAATTCTACGCGTCTATTCACCCTGTCAAATTGGTTAATCACATTCTCAATAGGACAACCAATGTCAGGGTGTGTATTCAATAGAGCTAAGCCATTAAGTCGATCCTACTTCATTGTCGACCTCAGCCATGTCTTTGTACACCGCGACGTTGAAAAACGGCTTTCTATTGTAGCAATAGATGCAGGGAGACAAGCAGATATTTTGTACAGGGTGTGCAAAGTAGCTAGCCAGATCTAGAACAAACAGACAACGCTTACATAACAGAATCACGATCATTAATGGCGTTTATGCTCGTTTGTTTGTACTGAAGAATCTCTCCCATTAGTATAATATACGGTGACGCGGACGCGAGTGCTACATAGGAATGTACAACTATTCGATAACTCGATTCAGTCGAGTCGACTGACGAGAGAAACGAACGAATTGCTTGCAGGCTGACTGGCGTGGGCGGCGGGGGGTGGTACTGCGGGCGGCCCCGCGAGGGGCCTTGAAGACCCTAACCAATCAGACTAAATAAGGTATAAATAAATAATAAATATACTGTATAACACTACATACTGGCCTGCTGACAGCAGTGATGTGCGCCTGGCCCGTGTCATGGATTTCACTAGACATCGAAAGCCTTATGGGCGTCAAGGTCAAAGGTATACGTATCACTTCTGGCAGTAACCCAGATGTGCTGAATGCAATAGCGATCAGCGGTCCAATAAGCACAGTCATATCTTCGTATAATATTGTGAAGGCATTGAACAGCTTAAGACTGGTACGCTGCTTCGTCTTGCTGGCATTACAGCTGATGGCGAGCAAATTGTTGAATTTGTTCACACGGCAGGTTCCTGCATCTTTCACCAGTAAGAGTTGATTATAAGCACACAAGAATCCCATTTCATCCCACATAAATATCGCAGGGCCAGACGTGAAAGAATGTATGATGGGATAAAAAAATATTCAATTAATTAACGGATACGAAAATTTAATTGTGATGGAGGACTGGAATTCGATAGTAGGGAGATGATGACAAGTACTTGAGTATTTCTCATCAGTGTGTGATCCATACCAGGTCGGGTTGACGAACGAGATAGACAAGATCCAAAGAAGAGCGGCGCGTTTCGTCACAGGGTTATTTGGTAAGCGTGATAGCGTTACGGAGATGTTTAGCAAACTCAAGTGGCAGACTCTGCAAGAGAGGCGCTCTGCATCGCGGTGTAGCTTGCTGTCCAGGTTTCGAGAGGGTGGGTTTCTGGATGAGGTATCGAATATATTGCTTCCACCTACTTATATCTCCCGAGGAGATCACGAATGTAAAATTAGAGAGATTAGAGCGCGCACGGAGGCTTTCCGGCAGTCGTTCTTCCCGCGAACCATACGCGACTGGAACAGGAAAGGGAGGTAATGATAGTGGCACGTACAGTGCCCTCCGCCACACACCGTTGGGTGGCTTGCGGAGTATAAATGTAGATGTAGATGTAAAAGTAGAAGGAAACGTTGGACTGAGGGAGATGAATGAAATGGAAAGCTGCCTGCTAAAGTTTTGCACAGAGCACAATTTAATCATTGCTAAAACTTTGCTTAAGAGTCTTGAGAAAAGGTTGTACACTTTGAAGATGCGTGGAGATAACGGAAGGCTTCCGGTTGATTACTGAAAGAAGTTTTTATACGAGGGAAAGACCTGGAGATACCGCGAAGTTTGAACTCGATTACGTCATAGTAAAACAAGGAATTTAAAATCAGGATTTACACTGTAAAACATTTCCGTGAGCAGATGTCGACTCTGACTATAGTTTATTAGTTATGAACTGCAGATCAAAACTAAAGAAATTGAAGAAAGGTAGGAAATTAAAGAGATGGGACCCGAATAAATTGAAAGAACCAGAGGTTGGTGAAAGTTTCAGAGGGCGCGTTAGGCAACTATCGACAGAGACAGGGGATAGAAAAGCAATAGAAGATGAAGGGGTTGCTTTGAGTGATGAAATAGTGAAAGCAGCAGAGAATCAAACAAGCAAACAGGTAAGGCCTAGCAGAAACCTGTAGATATCGAGAGGAATACTGACTGAGAGAAATCGCAGAACATTCTACAGCAGGCTGGTCTGGCCGGATTCTGAACGTGGTGGCTTAGCCAGCAGGCCGCTTCGCACGGATGGATCCTAAAAAGCCGACCTTGACACGTCAGCAGTGACATTCTAACTGCTGCTTAACCAACTCTCTGCGCTGCTGCCTGTGATTTAACGAGCATTTCGCTCTCGTTTAAGTACATGGCCGAAAGAGTCAGCCTTCAGGAATTGTGAACCGAACCCTGTCGTCTAGGACCGGGTGCCACAAAGGGCGC
Organism: Schistocerca piceifrons; assembly: GCF_021461385.2. NCBI lineage: Eukaryota > Metazoa > Arthropoda > Insecta > Orthoptera > Acrididae > Schistocerca > Schistocerca piceifrons. Next base: position 186,024,447 of record NC_060138.1, read on the forward strand.
AGATTCACTGCGAGATGAGGCAACTCACAGGCGTCTATTGTCTATTGAGGCCTAAGCGCTATAGTGTGCGAGTGAGACAGACGAGAACCTACGTCATAGGGAAACACAGTAGAAGCCCTTTGTGGCCAAGGAAAGGTAGTAGTGTTAAATATGGCGGACCTAAGATCGGCCATAAAGGGAAACATTCATGGAAACTATTTAATTCTGTAGTAATGCAGGGAATCAAGCCATAGTAATTTTAATCTCCCGTCATCCATAAATTTTCATGGAGATCCCAATAAAACTTGAATACTGATCATAATAGTTTAGGATTTACTGTTAAAGTGAAATTAACAAGTTTTATAACAAAGACCTGAATGCTATAAGTCTGAACGCTCCGGTCGATCTTAACGATCGATATTTCATACAGAAGAGCATCATTAAAATGACAAACGTTGTACAACTCTGTAACTTTATTTGTTTAAAAGATATAGTAAATTTAAATTACCAGTATTTACAGTTAAGCATCAGCTCATCATTTCCTCCATAAAAAACACGTTGAACGATGACAGCATAACACCTTGTTGAATCATTAGGTAATAGAATATTTGTTGTAAAATTTAGTGCATAATAGTTACTTTTGTTCTTTATTTATTTATCAGAAAGCACATTGGTGCTAGACTACTGTCCTTGACATTCAAAATTAAGAAGGAAATTGTATTGGTTTTATGTAAAAGAATTTAATGTTTATTACGTAATGGATATTATGGTTACTTTATTTATAACGTTAAAGTGGTCTAACTTTGATTATTTATATATGTTAAAATGTAAAATAATGTAGAATAAGCTGTAGCCAATCAGATGGACGGCTTCAGGAAAGGGAACTACCCTAGTCAGTTGAGCGAGGATATTCGGCGCGCGGGGAAACGAGACCGGGGACGGGCAGAGAGACAGTGCTGGTGGAGACGCGGAAGCGGACGATAGGTCTTTTAGCTAGGAAGTGAAACGACTTACAAAATGTCGCGTTGTGTGGTATCTCGGAACTTAGTCTCTGAGCGGTGAGCAGCCGCGCTCTTGATGTGAACTCTAACTTTTCGTGTAGTTAACGAGGTCGAGTATCGAACTTGTAATCCGCGATGAGACTGTGAATGATCTAACTGTGTCGAATGGATATGCGCTCGAGTGTAGCTCTAAATACGACTACTTTCACTATTAGTTTGCTTTCTGAATAAACATTATTCTAACCAAATCGCAACCGTGTGGCTTACATCATTTAGGGGTCTTTAATTTGGTTCTCGATGCTATTACGAGGGTTGTCCAGGAAGTAAGCTCCGATCGGTCGCTAAATGGAAACCACGGCGAAATTCAGACTTTCATTTGCAAGAGTTAGCTACACTTTCCAGATACTTCTCTTCATAGTTGCCGCTCGGAGCGTTATACCAAATTTACAACACCGTCGTCATAGAAGGCAGCCGCCTGTGCTTTCCGATAATTCTCTACCCTGGTCTATAGCGCGTAGCCTGCGCCCAAGTGTTGTCTTCATATCCAGCGTTTCATTGAACAGAGATGATATTCAGGACGAGCCAATTAGAGCTGCGTTGTCGGTGATCGAACACTTCCCATCGAATAGGCTGCAAGAGCGTCTTCACTGCCCCTGCAGAGTGCGGCTGAAAATAGCCATGAAGAAAGAAGTGCGTGGCATTTGTGTTAGGTGGGCTGCATTCGTTAAGGAGAAGCCTCTCAGTGTGCCCTCCTACCTGGCGGGAGACATCGTTGTTCGAGGCACCTTTACTCGCTCACAGTGCGCTCACATCTGAAAAGAGCGTCGTGATGGGATCGATGGTCATACTAGAGCCACTACCAAACACATTTGTGCAAAGCTTCATCGGGTGTTCACTGTGGTGTCAATTTCGCGACCGACCGGAACTTACTTTCTGGACAACTCTCGTATTACAGTTCAAAAAAATTGTTCAAATAGCTCTAAGCACTATGGGACTTAACATCTGAGGTCATCAGTCCCCTAGATTTAGAACTACTTAAACCTAACTAACCTAAGGACATCACACATATCCATGCCCGAGGCAGGATTCAAATGGTTCAAATGGCTCTGAGCACTGTGGGACTTAACATCTATGGTCATCAGTCCCCTAGAACTTAGAACTACTTAAACCTAACTAACCTAAGGACATCACACAACACCCAGTCATCACGAGGCAGAGAAAATCCCTGACCCCGATGGGAATCGAATCTGGGAACCCGGGCGTGGGAAGCGAGAACGCTACCGCACGACCACGAGCTGCGGACAGGCAGGTTTCGAACCTGCGACAGTAGCCGCAGCACGGCTCAGGACTGAAGCGCCTAGAACCGAACGAGGACAGCGGCCGGCTATTATTGTTATTATTCGTTATGTTAACTTTGTATTTCGCAGACTTGCCATCAGCCAGACAATTTAACCAAAGGGACACATGTGTCCAATTTAGGGCGTGTAATGCGACACGTGCGGTCCTACCATAGACGCGTTTGAGCCAAGACATTTCGACGAAGAGGAACCGTATGCGAGCCCGAACATCTATGGGAAGTTACCTCGCATGTCCCAAGTCACACAATGACCTCTGAACAATTTAGTATGCATCTTGACAGATGTTAACTCTATTTTAGCTTAGTTAACACTGAAAATTAGCCCGTTTATGTTTAATATACATCAGCTTCCTACTCCGGGAAAAAAATTTGAAATTCAAACGAAGCTTTAGTAGTTCATCTGGTGCTTGTTCACATACGGAAGATTAATTAATATGACATACCTGGAATGATCAAGAGCCACGGTAGGACTGGCTTTCTAAAAATGACAAAAAATACAACCAGTAACAGCCGTAAAAATTGTTTGTGATTGAGAACCAAAATTAAAAAGTTTTATGAAAGTTTAGTGGTACAAACAATTAAAAAATCATTACAGAAAAGACCCTAATTCAACAGAACTACACCACTGAGGGAGAGCATTTATTTTTACATAACTAGATCTTGGAATGCATCGTGTTGCCGCCAAGTTCGTCCCACACTCACTAGTCAAGACCAGAAAGACGTCGCCTCGCAATCCGCAAAGAACTTTTGACTCGCACAATTGAGAACGAGATGTTCCTTAAGACAATCATTACTGCTGATGAGACATCGGTCTGTGGTTATGACGTCGAGACCAAGGTTCAATCGCAATGGGTTGGGAAAGGTCCTCCAAGACCTCTAAGACCAAAAAAAGCTCGTCACGTCAGGTCAAATATCAATGACTAGCTGATAGTTTTCTTTGACTATGAAGGATTGATTCATCATGAATTCGCGGCACAGGAAGGAATGTTAATCGGTGGTACTATCGGTACGTGTTGCTATGCCTGCGGGAAAATGTGAGAATGAAACGGCCTGAAATGTGGCGAGACAGTTCATGGCTCTTGTATGACGATAGAGACCCGCACATGCATCCCTGTTGGCGCTTGGCTATTGCACAAAAAACGAAATCACTGTGCTGTCTTATCCCCCGTACTCTCCAGACCGGGCCCCTACGGAACTTTTTTTCTTTCCAGAGTTGAAAATCCCTCTGAAACGACGAAGATTTGCAACGGAAGACGAGATAAAAGGAAAATTGCAGACGGCTTCGCGCGATCAGCGCAAGAGGGATACCAAGACCGCTTCTGGAAGTGGAAACGGCTTTGGGAACGGTGTGTCAATTGCGGAGAGGAATATTTCAAGGAGACCTTGCACAATAAGTAAACGGTAAGAGTAGAAAATTTTTGTAGACAAAGTTCCAGAATTTTCTGAACAGACCTCGTATGTGACTTCATTGCAAGATAGAGTCAAAAAAGTATGCCACATCAAGAAGTATCGCATGTGTCTCGTTTGGATACTGGCTACATAATCGCGATCAAGGCAACAAAAACTTCATATCTGTAACTCTCTTTAGAATGAATTCGTGATCGCTCTCCAGCTGACAATGTCAGGTATTTATAACTGAACTTACTATCACACAACGACCTTACTCAACCCGTCGCACATCACAATGCGTATATGTGCGTCCTCGCGAAGCGTCTAAGAAAGATAGCTTGTACATTTAATATTCCACATAAAACACTGCAAGATTCAATCTTAATTACTGACTCGCTGGTGAACTTGTTATCAGGTTGTCTATTTTATTTATATATTCCCTAAAAATAACCGACACGCTGATATGGCACATATTAATGTATCACATATAAAAATATCATCTGCACTTCTACCCATTACACCCTATGTGTTGATTGCTGCGTTCATTGATTGCTCTCCCTGTATGTAACTCATATTAACTCGAGAGTGAAGTTCTCAGCAATATATCTACGAATTCTGGAAGAAACTTTAATCTGTTTTAATAGTGTTGAATCCCCTGCCACCCTTGTTCGTTCCCCCAATTAACTGGGATACCCAATAGGTGGAACGAAGTTGGCTGTCTTACATGGTCGACACTGAGTTAGAGCTGAATTAAATTTCCCGCTTCTTGCAAATTTCTTGTGAAAAAGGCACAGCCAGTTGCTGCGCCCTGAAAATACCGTGGCGAACTGTTTGCAACTGGCTGCCTGTCATATAGGCACAGAAGGAGGGGTTGCAGTATGATACCATTCGTCTGCTTTGACCAACACCAAAATGTGGGGCGCAGTCAGTCATAGAAATCTAATTAGTGTAAAATACATAACAAAGTAAGACTGTCATCAGATTCATTGGTTTCGCCTATTCACTTCATCCTAACAGAGGACTCGTGCTACACTAGGGATTAGCCTCTCATACAACCTACATTCCAAAAAGTAATATAAAAACAAAATAAATATTGTGCAGAGTTCATGCAATCTTAACGGCATTGAAGCAGACTAAACAGATGATCGATTCCAAGCTGCTCATACAGTTTGAGTGCCCCGCAGTCTACTGCATGTATCCGCCAGATAAACAAGTTCATGATATCCTTCTTGCCTACGAATGGGTGTCATGCCGCTGTACACTAGGGCACGTCGGAATTCAGGCAAGTGTGTAAGCAAATGTGGCAACCGAGGAAGAAGGTATAGGAAATTACATGGATGAATATTCCGTTCCCATGCACGTCATTGCCTCGTTGTTGGGGTATACGACTACGCATTTATAGATGATTGGCTGGAAGTAACAGATAACAGACTGCAGCAGTTCCAAATCAATTGCTAAAGTCAGATATTCAGCCGTCGCATACCCCTTTGCAAATACTTATGTGAGAAGAAGTGCTTCGCATACATTAAGGATTGAGAGATAACGTGATCATGACTTAAGGCTTTCTGCTCCTTCAATGAGCAAAACTAAGTAGCTGAGGGTAGTTGCCCAGTTCATCCTTGCCCTAGTCTAGCGTACAAAGAACGGTGTTGCTTTCTTGTGAAGCATCTGACCTACTTCGTAAACTGGGGACTAGATTTTAATGTGTTTTGAAAATGAATGGCTAATCGAGGACTCTTGGGTAGCAACCATCCAGCCACACTTCCATTATTCGAAGATCCTCTCTAGCAGTTTAGAGAACACAGGTAGTGTTTACAGTTTTACGTTGTAAGTGGCAGAATGTTTTTGAACGAGTGAAGGTAAGTGAAAATGGGAAACAGTGAGAGTGGCTGTAATTGGTTTTGTACTTTGCGCTTCCTATGTGTTACGTTGTTTAATCACTTTCGAGTCTACCTTGTAAGACGTGTATATTTCTATTGTCTATTGTCAAACCACAATTTATGAAAGATGTTTACATTTTATTAATAGGATTAAGTAGGAATAATTAATATTTGTCATGTTGGAAATAACTGTGGTAGCAGGGAATGTCTCCACCGAAGTATTGTTGGCAAGAGAGATCTCACACTGATATAATTTTAAAAAGGGCTGGACAGACCGCATATGGATACATTTTAAGAAAATAGCGGGAAAGATCGCGCATTGATACATTTTGTAATGGTAGCAGGGATTGTCTGCACCAGAAAGCATTGTTGGCGGGAGAGACAGCACTTTAGCGTTCGTAGGAAGTCAGTAGTAAGCGAGAAGTGAAGGCCGGCCGGTGTGGCCGTGCGGTTCTAAAAGCTTTAGTCTGGAACCGTGTGACCGCTACGGTCGCAGATTCGAATCCTGCCTCGGGCATGGATGTGTGTGATGTCCTTAGGTTAGTTAGATTTAAGTAGTTCTAAGTTCTAGGGGACTGATGACCACAGATGTTAAGTCCCATAGTGCTCAGAGCCATTTGAACCATTTTTGAGAAGTGAAGCGAGTCGGTAGCAGGTCTGAAGCGGGAGGTTGAGAGGAGCGGTGTGCCTGCAAGCCACCAGCTATGATTTACAAGAGATTATAAACGGATGTACAGAGACATCAGCTAACTATTATCACAAGAGGAACCAATATCATTGAATTATTTTTTTGGGAAACTCAAGACTACTGAAGGTATGTTTGCGCAATGCTAGTTGTATGATTATTGTAAAAAGTGAGTCCCATTTGAACGTTTGTAAAATCATTTCATTCATAATATAATTAATTTTTGCGAGCAATATTGCATTACTGATTATAATCCATCCCAAAAACCATCAACGTAAAACTTTGCAAAATTTTATTGTTGTCAAGAAAAAGTATATCTATGAATTACGTATCTTCAGTCAAATTAATTAAAGAATAATGTCAGCTTTGCTATTAAAGAATAACGTCAGCTTTGGTAATAAATACCGCCACTTATTATGACAGCCCAACAGCAGCTAATAGAGTATAGTAAAACAGAGTAAGTATATTTATGTCGCAGTTCGATGTAGCAGTCGGATAGGCGATCCAGTAACAGTAAAAAAGGTAAGGAACAGTTTTGGGTTATTGCAGGTAACGACTGAGGGCCACGACGACGACGACACATTCTATGTTTCGTTGAACTAATCAGAAAATCACTTTTAATAAGCAGCATTTAAATTTGTAGGCGAAGATTGAGAAAGAGAATTAATTTCAAAGGGAAGATTTCATTTGTTATTATTAAGCAAGAGATAGAAATCCTAAGGGAAGGTTTCATAGGTTATTGTAGAACAGAAGGTTGCGTAACAAAAGAGATATAGAGGAGACGGGAAGGTTTCAACCTTATCAATAATTTCGCTGAGTAGCGCCCTACGTCTACACAGAGTTGTATACTGTGAGATTCTCCTTCTGCTGACGAATATGTATGACTCTTCCCTACAGTTATCCTTTCACTTCACATAACTGGAGCCAGCTGCGGCCTTACCTCAGAGCTCTGAGAGTAAGAGGAAACTGCTGCGATTACGTCACGTCAGTAATGAGGGAGTACTCATTCCGAGTGCCAGGTAAAAGACTCTTGTAGCATTGTTCGGTGTTTTTATACACGCGTTGGTGGAAAATATTCCTCCATTCAAGGCTCATGGCTTCAGGATGTATAAGCCAGTGTAGAGGGTGTCTATTCCTCACATTCTCAACTGTGACGAGGTGGTTCAGGGAGTAGCGTTAGTGATGTCAGTGAAGAAGGTTCAAAGCGAAACTTACTACAAAAACGTTCACAGTTCACAACATTTGGATGTAATATTGCCGGTTTTTTTCTGCTTTGACCGCAAAGGAAAAGGCCATTACTTCCAAACTACGACACCGTACTGATAACAGCAAATAATGCAAGAAATTATTGCCGCATCCCAGCCTCTGAGTAATGAAGAATAAGGAACGAGACTTTTATTGAGTTCTACACTCAATCGCTTGAACCAACGTATTTGAATAAATGGTCTAACTGCCACTTCAGTTTCCCTTTCACTTCGAAACAGCTGATGTGCACTATGTGTGATTGACTCGAAGACTCAGAAGAGTTAGAGGAAGTGCCCGTGTTTGCGACACTTAAAAAAAAAAAAAAAAAATGTTCAAATGTGTGTGAAATCTTATGGGACTTAACTGCTAAGGTCATCAGTCCCTAAGCTTACACACTACTTAACCTAAATTATCCTAAGGACAAACACACACACACCCATGCCCGAGAGAGGACTCGAACCTCCGCCGGGACCAGCCGCACAGTCCATGAATGCAGCTCCTCAGACCGCTCGGCTAATCCCGCGCGGCTGCGACACTTCAGTAAAGAGCAAGTGATTATTCATGTCACAGATTTTCACCCGGTACACAGATACTTAAGTTGGGCTGAGAGTTAAGCGATGCCACCACGACAGTTAAGCGAGTCTGTATGTAAACGCGTATTACATTTATGGGCGACAATGCTGTCACATCAGTTGCCTAGACGGCTGCTAAGGGTGATGGAGGTGGGGGTGGGAGGGAGCAAGATGGAAGGCTGGTAGGCAATATGACAGATCACTATGTCTGGTTGGGGGATGGGGTAACGGGAAGGAGTCTAAGTGAATGATTGGAGCCTACAGAGTAAGTATCCGGACGCCCTATGTAATGCGGAATTGTCACGAGGCAGACCTGGCATTATACGCTCCTGGAAATGGAAAAAAGAACACATTGACACCGGTGTGTCAGACCCACCATACTTGCTCCGGACACTGCGAGAGGGCTGTACAAGCAATGATCACACGCACGGCACAGCGGACACACCAGGAACCGCGGTGTTGGCCGTCGAATGGCGCTAGCTGCGCAGCATTTGTGCACCGCCGCCGTCAGTGTCAGCCAGTTTGCCGTGGCATACGGAGCTCCATCGCAGTCTTTAACACTGGTAGCATGCCGCGACAGCGTGGACGTGAACCGTATGTGCAGTTGACGGACTTTGAGCGAGGGCGTATAGTGGGCATGCGGGAGGCCGGGTGGACGTACCGCCGAATTGCTCAACACGTGGAGCGTGAGGTCTTCACAGTACATCGATGTTGTCGCCAGTGGTCGGCGGAAGGTGCACGTGCCCGTCGACCTGGGACCGGACCGCAGCGACGCACGGATGCACGCCAAGACCGTAGGATCCTACGCAGTGCCGTAGGGGACCGCACCGCCACTTTCCAGCAAATTAGGGACACTGTTGCTCCTGGGGTATCGGCGAGGACCATTCGCAACCGTCTCCATGAAGCACACCGTTAGGCCGTCTTCCGCTGACGCCCCAACATCGTGCAGCCCGCCTCCAGTGGTGTCGCGACAGGCGTGAATGGAGGGACGAATGGAGACGTGTCGTCTTCAGCGACGAGAGTCGCTTCTGCCTTGGTGCCAATGATGGTCGTATGCGTGTTTGGCGCCGTGCAGGTGAGCGCCACAATCAGGACTGCATACGACCGAGGCACACAGGGCCAACACCCGGCATCATGGTGTGAGGAGCGATCTCCTACACTGGCCGTACACCACTGGTGATCGTCGAGGGGACACTGAATAGTGCACGGTACATCCAAACCGTCATCGAACCCATCGTTCTACCATTCCTAGACCGGCAAGGGAACTTGCTGTTCCAACAGGACAATGCACGTCCGCATGTATCCCGTGCCACCCAACGTGCTCTAGAAGGTGTAAGTCAACTTCCCTGGCCAGCAAGATCTCCGGATCTGTCCCCCATTGAGCATGTTTGGGACTGGATGAAGCGTCGTCTCACGCGGTCTGCACGTCCAGCACGAACGCTGGTCCAACTGAGGCGCCAGGTGGAAATGGAATGGCAAGCCGTTCCACAGGACTACATCCAGCATCTCTACGATCGTCTCCATGGGAGAATAGCAGCCTGCATTGCTGCGAAAGGTGGATATACACTGTACTAGTGCCGACATTGTGCATGCTCTGTTGCCTGTGTCTATGTGCCTGTGGTTCTGTCAGTGTGATCATGTGATGTATCTGACCCCAGGAATGTGTCAATAAAGTTTCCCCTTCCTGGGACAATGAATTCACGGTGTTCTTATTTCAATTTCCAGGAGTGTAGAAGGAGGCGGGGAGTAGTCAGTACAGAAGCAGTTACAGCAGTAGAGAAGCAGTAGCAAATGTATCAGGGACATTTCAATCTTTCTAAAGCTGCCCAAGTCTACTGTTGATGATGTTACTGTGAAGTGCAAACGCGAAGGAACAACCACAACTAAAGCAAGACCTGGTAGGTCTCATCTACTAACAGACACGGACTGTCGAGGCTTGGGGAGTGTGGTTGTAAAAATCGCAAGTAATCAGCGGAAGAAACCTCTCGTGAGATCCAGAGTGTTGCCAGCAGCTCGGGTAGCACAATGACTGTGCGTAGGGGGGGTAAAAGTAATGAGTTACGCCGGCCGGTGTGGCCGTGCGGTTCTAGGCGCTTCAGTCTGGAATCGCGTGACCGCTACGGTCGCAGGTTCGAATCCTGCCTCGGGCATGGATGTGTGTGCTGTCCTTAGGTTAGTTAGGTTTAAGTAGTTCTAAGTTCTAGGGGACTGATGACCACAGAAGTACCATAGTGCTCAGAGCCATTTTTAATGAGTTACAATGGTCAAGCGGCTCCTCAGAAGCCTCATATTTCTGTAGTCAATGCTAAGTGACGCTTCAGGTGGTGTAAAGAGAGATGGCACTGGACAATAGGTGGCTGGAAACGAGTGCTTTGGTCTACCAATCACGTTACACCTTCTGATAGCCCCATGTAAGCGTTTGAGTTTGGTGATTTCATGGAGAAACTTACTTGTTATCATGTATAGTACCAGCAGTGATGTACGGAGGAGGTATTGTTACGGTACGGAGGTGTTTTTCACGGTCATGCGCTAAATGTGGAATGATATGACCACCATTTACAGCAATCTATATTGCGTACAGTAGGAACAAAGCAGCATCTCTGAGGCATGGTTTGTGTGGAAAATATCATTCCTGAAAGGGACCGGCCTACCCAAGGTCTCGACCTGAAACCAATGGAACACCTTTGGAATAATTTATAACGTGGATTTCGCTCCGAACACCTGCTTCCAACATCACTACTTCCTCTGGTTCCGGCTGGTAGAATGGGCTGCCATCCCTCCACACACATTCTAATATCTCGCTGTACTGTACTACGCTCCATTCAAGTCGTCATTAAGGCCAAAGGTTGATATATCCCACATTAATATCAGATAATGGTTGTCCAGATGCTTTTAATCTACATCCACATGGATACTACGCAAGCCACAGTAAGATGCGTGGCAGACGGTACTCTGTACCACTAATAGTTATTTCCTTTCCTGTTCCACTCGCAATTAGAGCGGAGGACAAAGGACTGTCTATATGCTTCCGCATGAGCCCTAATTTACCGTATCTTACCTTCGTAGTCCTTACGCGCGATAAATGTTGGCGGCAATAGAATCGTTCGGCAGTTAACTTCGAATTCCTGTTCTCAAACTTTTCTGAATTGAGTTTCTCGAAAATAACATCGCCTTCCATCCGAGGATTCCCATTTGAGTTCTCCAAGCATCTCCGTAACACTTACGTGTTGTTCGAACTCGCCGGTAACAAATCTAACAGCCCGTCTCAGAATTGCTTCGATGTCTCTCTTCAAGCCGACTCGTTACGTATCCCAAACACTCGAGCAGTACTCAAGAATAGGTCGCACCAGCGTCCTATATGCGGTCTCCGTTACAGGTCAACCACTCTTTCCTAAAATTCTTCGAATAAACCGAAGTCGACCGTTCGCCTTCCGTACCACAGTTCACATAGGCTCGTACCATTTCATACTGCTCTGCAACGTTACGCCTAGATATTTAAACGGCGTGACAAGCAGGACGCTACTAATGCTGTATCCAAACATCACGGGTTTGTTTTTCCTACTCATCTTAGTTAACTTACATTTTTCTACATTTAAAGCTAGCTGCCACTCCTAATGTCAACTAGAAATTTTGTCTAAGTTGTCTTGTATCTTCCTATAGTCACTCAACTTCGAACCTTACCGTACAACACAGTATCATCAGCAGACAACCGCAGATTGCTGCTCAACTTGTCCGCCAAATCATTTACGTATACAGACAGCAATAGCGGTCCTATCACACTTCCCTGGGTCACTCCTGACGATACCCTTGTCTCTGATGAACACTCGTCGTCGGAGACAACATACTGTGTATGTCCTATTACTTACGAAGTCTCGAGCCACTCACATATCTGTGAACTTACTCCATTTGCCCATACCTTCGTTAACAGCCTGCAATAGGGCACCGCGTCTAATGCTTTCTGGAAATCTATAAATATGGCATCTGCTTGTTCCCCTTCATCCATAGTTTGCAGTATACCAAGTGAACGAATGGGAAACTGAGTGACACTGTATGTCAATGTGTAGTTTTGGGTTAGGAACAGGGAGACTGTTAAAGTTGCTTCGGAGAGGTTATTGAGTACACTATGTGATCAAAAGTATCCGGACCCCCTCAAAACATAAGTTTTTCATATTAGGTGCGTTGTCACCAAATGCCAGGTACTCCATATCAGCGACCTCAGTACTCATTAGACAACGTGAGAGAGCAGAATGAGGCGCTCCGCGGAACGCACGGACTTCGAATGTGGTCAGGTGATTGCGTGTCACTTGTGTCATACATCTGTACGCGAGATTTCCACACTCCTAAACAGTCCTAGGTCCATTGTTTCCCATGTGATAGTGAAGTGGAAACGTGGAAGGAGACGTACAGCACAAAAGCGTACTGGCCGACTTCGTCTGTTGCCTGACAGACACCGCCGACAGTCGAGAGGGTCGTAATGTGTAAGAGGCAGACATCTATCCAGGACATCCATCACATAGAAATTCCAAACAGCATCAGGATCCACTGCAAATACTATGACAGTTAGGTGGGAGGTGAGAATACTTGGATTTCATGGATGAGCGGCTGCTCATAAGCCACGCATCACGCCGGTAAATGCCAAACGACGCCTCGCTTGGTGTAAAGAGCGTATACATTAGACGATTGAACAGTGGATAAGCGTTGTATGGAGTGACGAATCACGTTACACAATGTGGCGATCCGATGGCAGGGTGTGGGTATGGCGAATGCCTGGTGAACTTCATCTGCCAGCGTGTGTAGTGCCAACAGTAAAATTCGGAGTCGGTGGTGTTACAGCGAGGTCGTGTTTTTCATGGAAGGGGCTTGCACGTGCAAGGAAAGGCGAGATGGAGCTATGTGGAGGCCTTCTCACTCGTAGATGCAGCCTGACACGAATACTTCGCCTATACCTATCACATCACCTCAGAGTAGCACCTATGTTCATGTATTCCAGTCTCTGTTTTTATTACACTTGTTTCTCTCTAGCTCCATGGAAGTTGCTCTTTGATGTCTTAACACATGTCCTATCACTATCACATCGTGTCTCTTCTTCTAGTTTGTCGTCTCCCCATATCCATTTCCTCGTCTGTTTTATATAATATTTCATCATTTCTTATTTTATCAGTCCACCCAATTTTCAGCATGCTTCTATAAGCACCACGCTTCTTCGATTTTCCTGTTTTGCCATTGTCCATGGTTCACTTTCATGGAGTGCTGTGTTCAAGAGGTACATTATCACTAATTTACTTTTCAAATTAAGCTTCATTTTGGATACTAGACTATTCCGCTTGGTGGAGAAAGTTCGCTTTGTCTGCCCGAGTCTATTCTTATATCTTCCGTTATTCGCCTGTTACGCGTTATTTTAGTTCCAAGGTACCCTAATTCGTTCGCTTCGTCCCCAGTTTCCATGTGACGTTCATGGGTAATCTCATTTCGGGTAGTGCTCAATACTTTCTCTCTTCTTTGCATACTCTCAGTCCGAATCTGTAATTAATTATTTCATTCCTCAGTTTCACAGAAGATAACAAAGTTATCGGCGAATTTTATCATTGGTATTCTTTCAACTTAAGTTACAATCCCACTTGTGAAACTTTCTTTTCTTTTACTCATTGATTCAAACAGAGGAGGACTGCATTCTTGCCTTTCATCCTTTTAAATTTGAGCATCTTTTTCTCTATTGTTCTTCCATTCTTATAGTTTCTTCTTGGACCTTGTACAAGTGTGTATTGTCTGTTACTTGTCTTTGTAGCTATTCTAATAGAATTTCAAACTTCTTGCAGTACTTTCCATTTATAGACATATAGAAAACGTTCGATAACATTAACGGGAACAAATTGTTCAAAGACATAAAGAACGCAGGAGTAAATTACAGGCACAAAAGAATAATTCTGCAGTTCTAAAATAACCTAACTGCTGTCATAGGGAAGGATGAAGTATAGGCTAAGATATCAAAAGAAATCGAGCTGGAATGTAACTTGTCTTCTCTGTGACTTCATTTCTACATACAAAATACAATGAGGGAATTGACAGAAAGCAACAAAAACGGAATAACAGTTATTGGAGAATGCTTCAAGACCGATCACATTGCCTGTTTGGCCAGAAATGAAGATGAGCTAAAGAAGGCGCTTCGCCAGATGAATCGAATCTTAATAGGGAAGTCGAAGATGATGATACAACAAGATAAAAAGGTGAACGAGTGTCCGCTCAGAATACACAGCTCAAAGGAAAAGGAGAAACAATTCCTTCCTGTGCTCATGTGGCAAAATTGGTCTATTTATTACCTGTGTAGTACTTAAAATCAGGGTAACATACACCAATTCTGCAACTATAATGTATCGCGAAGACGAACGATATGGAAAGAGCAAGTAGACAGAGAGAGATAGGAGGGCACTGTGGCGGAATGTGAACAAGAGTAAGAAAAGAACTGGTAAAAAAGTGGCTTCTGACGTAAATTTAATTCTGTCCTACAGTTTGGCGGTAACGTCATTTTGGCCATTCTAATATGGAGCTCCAACCTCTACAAATACAGAACCGTGAAATCTGTTTAAATATAAGGGAAGCATACACGCAATTCGAACAAGCTGCCTCAGAAGCGAAAACCACTACATGACTGTCATTTATCTACCTTTATAATTATTGGAGAGAATTTAAAAAAAGATGCGTGGTTACTTAAAACCAGTCGCTGGTTTTCTCTGAATTTGTTTATCAACTATCATGACACATTTCGGGTTTAACCCATCACCTGATGACCTACTACACACTGACAAAGTAGCAGATGTTATGTTACAGATCTACACTTTCTGCAATTGACTCTTAAGAATTTAAAGACAATACTTCCGTTGGCCACGAATCTGTGTGGCTTCGACACGGTTAGTGGTGCAAAATGCCTCGGCATTTATCATTTGGTGCTAAACCCCAGGATAAATGCCTGGGCAAATGCCCAAACTTCATAAGTGCTCGGGCATTTCCCTTTTTAAAGATTAATTGGTAAGCGGTACTTATAAAAAAATTTAAGCTGATATTTTGTATTGGAACAGGTGTTTAGTTCTTTAGTGGTTGGTAACCAAGATGAAAAAGCTGCTTGAGAGTTATGGGAAAGTTATTAGGGGAAATAAAATAAATGGAAAGCACCAGTTTGCTTTTGTTCTACAGTATTACTTTTATTGTGTTAACCGGTTTTCGGCTTACAAGGCCATCTTCTGACATATACTGAGTATTGTAGAACAAAAGCAAACTAGTGCTTTTCATTTATTATAATGTTGTTCTACCAAGAACCGACAGAAGATTCAGTTAACAGGGGAAATAAATTGAACTGTAAACATAACGTTTTATATCTTTAGTGAGATCAGTTCATGGGAGAGTACATAATAAAAAAAGAAAACAACACTTAAAGTTTAAATGTAATTTTTGAAATAAAGTATACTTTATATGACGTTGGTAGCCTGTAGGCAGTATTCTTTTCTTATACTATACTACTGCAAAAACATTAAAAATTGTGCTCAGTCAGTTTCTTGATCTTCATAAGTTGAACAAGAATCATGAAGTTCTGACTCTACTACAGATTCTCCTGAAACTGATTCCTCGCTGACCGCTTGGCTCCTTTCCAATTTGTCTTTGCTTGAACTGTTCAGCATTGGTTCTTCCTTGGGATCAACAGGCTTAGGTCGTGTTCCTGTTCCATTTATCAATTTCGTTGTAGGAGAGGTAGGTTAGTTTTGCAGCTCTATCTGATGTGAGTTTGTTTCTTTTTTTAATGTGGATCCATCCAAAAGTGCTGAAGGAACGCTCAATACCAGCAATTATAACTGGTGCAGCCAGAATTTTTATGGAAACATCTGCCAATTCGCAAGTTCCTCTTAAAACTCGCCACCACAATAAAGGATTTACATGATGATTTATATCTTCCTGAGAGTGAGGACCTACTCCTTCCCACTCAAATTGTCTGGACCAAATTCCTTGTTTCTCGCTATAATCAGCCAGATCCTCTTTAATCTGAATAACATTTCGTCCAGTGTTCTTTGCTGTGCCGTGCCGCAAAGCTTATTGCATCAAGCATCTCGATAGGCTTCAGTTTACTACCTTGTACTGCTGGATGCAGAAGATTAGCTGCAAGGTGGATAGAGGACACATCATATTCCTTTCTAAATCGGAATTTAAAATAAGACTGACTTTTCTTCTGGAGATTGCAGTGGATAGGACGGCAGTTTCTCAAGCAAAATTTCATCTACCATTTGCAATAATAGGAATAGCACTAACGTTTAGTTACAATTGCTGGAATTACAGTAAACAAACTTTTATTATAATGATTTTAATAAGGGATGTCAGATGTGTCATGTTCCGATCCCAGTTCCAAGAATAGCCGATCCTCTAGGAATTAACTAGTATTGGAACTGAACGATTTCAGTGTCTTGAGCATCGATTCTTTGTTATTAAATAATTTTTACTATATTGTCGTCATTTTATCTTCCCAGCAATGCAGTCATACGGAAGCAGATAAAGAAAGGAGCGAAACAGAACTCTATAGTCTGTCTCAGATGTCGCTACATACAAAGCATTTTTTTGTCACTAAAAGCAGTTTAACTTTTAAGGATACATTTAATATCAAGACAAACATGCCAGATGTTTGATACATTCAGTAATAATTTTGCTATCAATAGTAATACTTCAATAGTATTTAGAGATTTCACCGAGCGAGGTGGCGCTGTGGTTAGTGCACTGGACTCGCATTCGGGAGAGCGACAGTTCAAACCCAAGTCCGGCCATCCTGGTTTAGGTTTTCCGTGATTTCCCTAAATTGCTTCAGGAAAATGCCGGGCTGGTTCCTTTGAAATGGACACGGCCGACTTCCTTCCCTAACCCGATGGAACCGATGACCTCGCTTTTTTGTCCCCTCCTCCCAAATCAACCGTCCAACTAAACAGAGATTTGACACAGATTATAAAGTGTGCTACATTACAAAGCGATGGCCCAAGGAAAATACCTTTTTATACCAGCTTATCGCCACACAGTTGCTCAACGCAGAGTGTGCGAGTGAGGAAGAGAGACAGGAGAGAGACAGAGAGAGGAAAAGAGAGGAAAAGAGAGGGAGGGAGAGAGACAGGAGAGAGGAAAAGAGAGGGAGGGAGGGAGGGAGAGGGAGAGAGAGAGAGAGAGAGAGAGAGAGAAAGAGAGAGGGAAGAGTAGAATTGGTAAAAAGAAAAAAGACATTATAAATGATAAGCAGAAGTCAACAATACCCGCCCTTTCTTTGTTCCGATTTGGAATGACAGTAAAAATAAATAAATAAAGAAAACTTCTCTTCTTCTGCTTCGTTCTTAGTAACAAAAGCAATGAAAGATATGTGTATTTTTAAGCGTACACATTTATTAGGTTTTAATGTCGGGAATATCATTCCATCCCTTATTTTATTTGGTAAATTATACATTCTAGCAGTAAATACTCTGAAAAGTTCTCATTTTTATAAATCGCCAGATTTTGGGCATTTAAACCTGCTTTGGGCGAATTCCCGGGCAAATGCCCATTTATGAATGTCCTGCCGCCCACTGGACACGATTACGCCACCTTGCGCCACCGAACCTTCCTCCCAATACAAACTTTTGCGGTGATGGTTGCTTGTACGGATATCGAGAGTTTGGGTCAAACTGTACAATTAATGATGCCACCCGTTCTTCTGCATTTTGGTAATGGCAGTCTTGCACGTCTACATCAGAATTTCGTGTCTATCTGAGATGGTATGCATTCCTTTACCAAAAAGTGTTTTGTTCTTGAATAATCTCCTTTTAGAAGTCACTCTTGTAAGATATTTGCGTATCTTTAAAAAATTTTAAAAATGAAAAATAAATAAAAATAAATTTTAGCATAACATCTGTTTCTTTGTCTGTTTGCAATAGATCATCAAGTGATGGGTTAAACTCGAAACGCGTCATGAAGTTAATAAACAAATTCAGAGAAAACTAGCGACTGTTTATAAGCGACCAAGCAGCTTTTTTAAATTCCATCCAATAATTAGTCTGTAATTGTCGCACGCTTCTATAAGGACTTTTGCTCTGACTTAGCATTAACTACTTCTGACTCTCGTGCAGGTAATTAACCCATTTAAGATAATGCCTTGCCCAATATACTAGCCACTCACCTGCATATTTCAGGTGTCATTATAGTTGCTGGGACTGTTTATGTGCCCTGGTAAGGCCACTGTTGGCCTTTCCCTTTCTTGTCCCGCTGTTACCGTGTTAAGAATGCCGTGTAGGCATATGGTAGGTAATTTGAAAACCTCACTGCTTTTAATATTGCGACTTCGAGGCCAGGAAAAGTATTGAAGGTGAGCCGATAGCACAGGCATAATTAAGCCTCCCACGCGTTCACTCGACTAAAGAAAAAAGCGCAGAGTTTCCAACGGCCGCATCCGTTGAGCCGTAACAGCCTATTTACGGCAAGGTCGTTGCACCAAATGGCATTGTGCTACAGACGAGAGAACGTCCTTAACGTTCCAATGACCTCGGTGCTGTTCTGTTTTAAAAAGTCTGTGAAGCAGGCCAGGAGTTGAGGCAGAACGCGGAAGATCCGACCACAAGAAATAAAAAATGGAATTTATACGCATGCGCTTCGAAACTTACGGCAGTGGTACCGCAATAGAACACGGTGTACGTACCGTAAATTCTGTTCGAGTGTCTCTCAACGTTTGGTCTTCATGCCTTAGGAAACAAGTCGGGAATTCCGTTTGATTTTAAAAAAAAAATGTGTGTGAAATCTTATGGGACTTAACTGCTAAGCTCATCAGTCCCTAAGCTTACACACTACTTAACCTAAATTATCCTAAGGACAAACACACACACCCATGCCCGAAGGAGGACTCGAACCTCCGCCAGGACCAGCCGCACCCGTTTAATTTCCGACCAACGCTATGCAAGACAACTTTTACGGTCGTAGTGACATATTCCTCCAACAAGAGAACCCTAAAAAAAGAAGTATAAGTCATAGAATTTAAAGAAGTCTTTGTATATCCTGTGAAGAATTAAATCCAACAACCAACCGTAGTGGTGCAAATAAGGACACTCTTTCTATTACCTGTTCGAATATCAAGACTTAGATTTTCTGAGATTTCCCTGAATCGATTGAAATGAATGTCAGGGGTTTTCACTTCAAAAGGACACGACTAATTTACTACCTCCACGCTCCCACAATCCGAACTCGTGCTTCGTCCCTAAAGACATCATTATCGATGTGATGTGAAATCCTAATCTTCCTTCCTACTGCTGCTGCTTATACACAAGTCGTTCAACGTTGTCTACACACTACCGAAACGTATCTTTCTGGACATTGTGTTGTACAGTTGCCGGATGTCAGTTTGTGGGATGGAGTTCCGTGACTGTACCACTTGGCCGGTCAATAAAGAGACGGTTGATGCTGTTTGCGGATGACGCTGGTGTTACCGTCCGGTGATGTCTCATACACTACTGGCCATTAAAATTGCTACACCAAGAAGAAATGCAGATGATAAACGGGGATTCATTAGACAAATATATTATACTAGAACTGACATGAGATTACATTTTCACGCAATTTGGGTGCATAGATCCTGAGAAATCAGTACCCAGAACAACCACCTCTGGCCGTAATAACGGCCTTCGTACGCCTGGGCATTGAGTCAAACAGAGCTTGGATGGCGTCTACAGGTACAGCTGCCCATGCAGCTTCAACACGATACCACGGTTCATTATGAGTAGTTCAAAAAAAGTTCAAATGGCTCTGAGCACTATGGGACTCAACATCTGAGGTCATCAGTCCCCTAGAACTTAGAATTACTTAAACCTAACTAACCTAAGGACATCACACACATCCATGCCCGAGGCAGGATTCGAACCTGCGACCGTAGCGCTCACGCGGTTCCAAACTGTAGCGCCTAGAACCGCACGGCCACTCCGGCCGGCATCAAGAGTAGTGACTGGCGTATTTTGTCGATCCAGTTGCTCGGCCACCATTTACCAGACGTTTTCAATTGGTGAGAGATCTGGAGAATGTACTGGCCAGGGCAGCAGTCGAACATTTTCTGTATCCAGAAAGGCCCGTACAGGACCTGCAACATGGGGTCGTGCATTATCCTGTTGAAATGTAGGGTTTCGCAGGGATCGAATGAAGGGTAGAGCCACGGGTCGTAACACATCTGAAATGTAGCGTCCACTGTTCAAAGTGCCGTCAATGCGAACAAGAGGTGACCGAGACGCGTAACCAATGGCACCCCATACCATCACGCCGGGTGATACGCCAGTATGGCGATGACGAATACACGCTTCCAATATGCGTTCACCGCAATGTCACAAAACACGAATGCGACCATCATGATGCTGTAAACAGAACCTGGATTCATTCGAAAAAATGACATTTTGCCGTTCGTGCACCCAAGTTCGTCGTTGAGTACACCATCGCAGGCGCTCCTGTCTGTGATGCAGCGTCAAAGGTAACCGCAGCCATGGTCTCCGACCTGATAGTCCATGCTGCTGCAAACGTCGTCGAACTGTTCGCGCATATGGTTGTTGTCTTTCAAACGTCCCCATCTGTTGACTCAGGGATCGAGACGTGGCTGCACAATCCGTTACAGCCATGCGAATAAGATGCCTGTCCAGAATGAGATTTTCACTTTGCAGCGGAGTGTGCGCTGATATGAAACTTCCTGGCAGATTAAAACTGTGTGCCCGACCGAGACTCGAACTCGGGACCTTTGCCTTTCGCGGGCAAGTGCTCTACCAACTGAGCTACCGAAGCACGACTCACGCCCGGTACTCACAGCTTTACTTCTGCCAGTTCCTCGTCTCCTACCTTCCAAACTTTACAGAAGCACTCCAGCGAACCTTGCAGAACTGGCACTCCTGAAAGAAAGGATATTGCGGAGACATGGCTTAGCCACAGCCTGGGGGATGTTTCCAGAATGAGATTTTCACTCTGCAGCGGAGTGTGCACTGATATGAAACTTCCTGGCAGATTAAAACTGTGTGCCCGACCGAGACTCGAACTCGGTCGGGCACACAGTTTTAATCTGCCAGGAAGTTTCAAGATGCCTGTCATCTCGACTGCTAGTGATACGAGGCCGTTAGTATCCAGCACGGCGTTCCGTATTACCCTCCCGAACCCACCGATTCCATATTCCGCTAACAGTCATTGGATCTCGACCAACGCGAGTAGCAATGTCGCGATACGATAAACCGCAATCGCGATAGGCTACAGTCCTACCTTTATCAAAGTCGGAAACGTGATGGTACGCATTTCTCTTCCTTACACGAGGCATCATAACAACGTTTCACCAGGCAACGCCGGTCAACTGCTGTTTGTGTATGAGAAATCGGATGGAAACTTTCCTGTCAGCACGTTGTAGGTGTCGCCACTGGCGCCAACCTTGTGTGAATGCTCTGAAAAGCTAATCAATTGCATATCACAGCATCTTCTTCCTGTCACTTAAATTTCGCGTCTGTAGCTCGTCATCTTCGTGATATAGAAATTTTAATGGCCAGTAGTGTATGTGGACGATTGCAGGCAGATCTGGTGATCGAGCAGGCCAAGGCAACATGTCGACATTCTGTAGAGAATGTCGGGTTACAACAGCTGTATATGGCCGACATTATCCTGGTGGAAAACACCCCCTGGAATGCTGTTCACGAATGGCAGCACAACCCGTCGAACCACCAGACTGACGTACAAATTTGCAGTTAGAGTGCGTGGGATAACCACGAGAGGGCTCCTGTTGTCACACGAAATCGCACCCAAAACCGTAAATCCAGGTAGGTCCGGTTTGACAACCACACAGTCCTCGACTGGCCTCTTTCTAGCCAACACACGGTCATCACTGGCACCGAGACAGAACCAGCTTTCATCAGAAAACACAACAGACCTCCAGCCTGCAGCTCCAGTTATCTCTCGCTTGACACCACTGAAGCCGTAAATGGCGGTGATTTGGGGTCAGGCCATCTGGCTCGTAGCTGTCGTTGAAGTAACCGACTTGTAATCGTTGTGTCACTGTGGGCCAGCTGCTGCTCAGGTAGTTGCTGCAGGTGCAGTACGATGCACCAGAACCGCATGCCAAACACGATGATCTTCCCTCTCTGTTGTGCCACGTGACCGTCCGGAGCTCTGTCTTCTAGCGACCGTACATTCTCGCGACATCACTGCCAGCAGTCATTCACAATGGCTACATTTCTGCCTAGTCTTCCTGCAATGTCGCAGAAGGAACATCCATCTTCTCGTAGCCCTATTACAACACTTCGTTCAGACTCAGTGAGGCGATGATAATGGCCTCTTTGAGGCCTTAAAGGCATTATTGACTAACATCAACTCAAAGTCTAACCTCACAGGTA
Organism: Schistocerca piceifrons; assembly: GCF_021461385.2. NCBI lineage: Eukaryota > Metazoa > Arthropoda > Insecta > Orthoptera > Acrididae > Schistocerca > Schistocerca piceifrons. The sequence goes on from NC_060138.1 coordinate 186,046,933, forward strand.
ACAATCGCTCACGACTGCGTGTATTTATAGCAACACTGATTTACATCCTTACATGGGCGCTAGTAGCGCCACTCGTGCGACTGGCTTGAAAGTTGAATAGACATCAACTTTCAGATGTAGAATGGCAGCAAATGTAGAAACATGCCTATCAAGTTTCGTTTATGTCTCACAACTCCTTGATGTTGCAATCTTTTCCGTCAGTATATATTAAATCTATTTTGTAGATACTGTCAATCTTCAGTGACAGAGTTGTATTGTTAGAATAATTCTGCATTTTTTTAAACTGATTACGTAATGAGTTGAAGGTTAAGCTACACTTCGTCAATCGTACACGATTGAAACACAAGTTCTCTTTACCATGGAACATGTGATATTTACAAATGAACTAAGTTTCTTTAATGTTTTATCGATCTTCCTTTTCTCCAAATTGGAGATTTCTCGAAAATGCAAATAGCTTACATTTCAAAATCGTATTAACTTGTAACTGGTTTTTGACAATGCTTCTTCTTAGTTTGGTTTCACTTATTGATTGTTGGTATGCTGTACAGTAATAATGTAACAGACAGACTACGAAAAACACTACTGGAAATATTTTCTCAATTCCAACACTGTTAAATTTCAATAGAATGTTTTTTCCTAGATAAATGACCATGTTGTGCATTGGAACAGTTTTCGCATTGGGAAAACCTTACTTTTCCGGGTTAATTTTTGTAGTTTCAGAAAAATACTGCAGCGTACTAAAAGTGAATGTTATCATTTTAAAACGGAATAAGAAAATATATCAAACTTCTCTTACAGGTGAAAGTCTGAGTAGTGATCCAACGTAGAACACTACGTTATAAAATCCTTGTTTCTCTTATTTCCCAATAGTAACATGAATTTCTCGCTCTCTGGTTCTACTTTCTATGCATACTGTAGAGTCGAGGTCAAATATTCTCGTAAGGGCGAGAGTCTCGATCCGAATTTACCTGCTTCGAAATCTAACGCTGGAACAAATTGTAATTGCAAGCATTAGGCTGGCAAGGCTAACACAAGTGGTGGTATAAAGTCAGTTACCAACAGACTCTACACCTATGCATTAGTTTAACCCATTAAACGATAGTTTCCGGGTCACTGTGCATCTTTGTGGTCTTAGCATCATTACGGCATGTTGCACATTGCTCTGAAGACGCTCGTTTTTCAGGGTTAATCTGGCCATTGAAGAATACGTTTTTACAAATAGAGCAATTACGAGTGCATAAATAAGACTATGAAGTCGCATTTCATAAATAGGTTTCTCTTCCACAATAGCAGCTTACGTAATCTCCCAATCCGTTCGTCGTATAAACAGCAATCTGACTTTCCTTCTCAGTGAGAATAGACATGTCTAGCGCCACCGTGAACGAACTGCAGAGATTAATGAAAGGTGTCCTGACATCCTGCTTCTACACTACGAGAGGCATAATCGTTTGACGTCTACTACTTAGTTCACACGCCATCTAACTCGTGTTTACGGTTCAACAAGCTACATCCTGCCCCATCCTCTCTACTGGTTAAGTGATAGATTAAAGAAGATTGGCCACGAGCAACTTCGTGCCTTGGACAAAGAATCCAGTGTTAAGTCTCGAATGCGAAGAAAGTGAGACTTGCTAGGATCACTAGTTTTAAATGGCGAGAGTGTAAAACCGAGTAGTTATTAGAAATACCGAACGAATCCGGTATCAGGATGGCCCAGTTAGGATCGACCACCAATTAACCAACAAGTGACATAAATTATTGTTCTCTACATCAATTACGTCTAATGAGCTACATAACGTCACAGAGTATATTTCAACAGGGTGGTAAGAGCAATATTTGAATCACACACACACACACACACACACACTATATACGCGCCTGCACATGTGCGTGCTTGTGTGTGTGTGTGTGTGTGTGTGTGTGTGTGTGTGTGTGTGTGTGTGTGTGTCGATGAGCATGTAAATGATAAGAATTCCAATTCTCTGTCACAGGTAGAATGTTCACCATTGCGCAGAAGTGTTGTTCGTGTTTAATGTTGTTACAACGCCTAGTAGGATATACAAGGGTTTACCGTAAGAGCGTGCAAAAATGTAACAGGACATAGAGAATGATCCATTGAACAATTTGAGGTAGGGAACCTGGGGTTGGAGAAGCTAGCTTAAGGAGATATGGAAATAAATTTGATGCCGCTTTGTCTAACAATACTGTTTTCCAGCATATTAACAACTAACTTGCGTAAAAGTTCACAAGTACTGTGCTTTTTATTTACATGTGCATTCCTTATTTCCTGCAAGGAAACAAGGAGGACGACCCTGATTACTATGAACTCATGATGCAGGTTTCGTTTACTTTACTTTTTCATGAGTTGGCTCTGTTGTATCGTATTTACATTCACTCACGACAGAACATGCTGTGAATCAACGACAGATCCATTCATTACTCAACGTCAGTGCTATTCAGAGACGTACAGTACAATACGATGAAGCAGTACCGGTACAGTTTCACAGAACTCACTGACACGCGCCTTGTGCGTGGGGAAGTACATTGCAGTGCTCTCGCTGCTGAAGGGCTGTACAGGGAACGATTTCCTAACAGGCGCCATTCGTCACGACGATCGTTTATTTCTTACAATCGATGAATGCAGCGAACTGGTTCATTGGGAAGAAGAAATGAGGGACCTGGCAACATGAGCACCATTCGCACACCCGATTTTAAAGAGGAGGTGCTGGAACGTGTTGCAGCGGACCCCACTACAAGTACTCGTCGTATTGTCATTTATTATTGGGCGCTGCACATACTAGCGTGTGGCGAGTATTCCACGAACAACATTTACACCCGTACTATCCACAACGAGTCCACGCAGTGCTTGTGACTGACTTTGCACCAAGGGTCTCATTGTGTGATTTCTCCAGCAATGGATTGATCGATCAGATTTCCTCCAAATTACTGAAGAGGCCTCATTTGACTGTGATGTTATTTCGAATAGCAAGAATAGTCATGTGTGGGATGAGGAAAACCCCCACGCTGTAGTAGAGTCACGCCATCAAGTACGTTTTGCTGTGAATAACTGGCCCGGCATTGTAGGCGACGATCTCTTTGGACCACATCTACCCGACCGTCTGAATGGCCACCTGTACTAGAAGTTCTTGCAAAGAGTTCTACCAGCGTTGTTGGAGAACGTGCCCTTGTCTCTTCGTAAGAGGATGTGGATACAACATGATGGTGCACCGCCTCACTTCAGTGTGGATGTACGCAACCATCTCATGCTGTATTTCCTGGTCACTGGATTGGAAGGGGAGAACCTATTCCATAGCCTGCGAGGTTAGCTAATCTGAATCCTCTTGATTGTTTCTTGTGGGGGTATTTAAAGTCATTTGTGTATGATACCCCAATGGATACGGAGATAAAATTATTTATCAGAATTGTTGCTGCCTGTAATGCGATTGGAAACACACCAGGGGTATTTGTCAGGGTGTGTCAGAATCTTGGTCGCCAATGTCATGAATGCATTGAGGTTGTTGGCCGTCTGTTTCAGCACATTTTGTAAGACACAGTACAAATGGTACGTTAATTGTGTCAATGATGATATTTGCAGTTGTAAGGTGGCAGAATAAATGACAGATACGCACCTTACATGAGACCTTTATACATTGCAACGAGAAGGTGAAAATACCTAACGTAATTCGGCGGTTATGAGAACATTTGCCTATCAGTATGGAATGCAAAATGGGATGACAGTCAATCAATGGTAATTAATACACTGTTCCTATATAACGCATATCTTTGTTCAGAAGCTGGAACAGGCAATGCGAGTCGCTTCGAGTTTTGAAAAGCCAGCCGTACAATGGCATAGTGAAGGTGCACTGCAGGGGTTTGGATGGAAACCACTTAAAGGGGTGGCAAGAGGAAAGTCAGCGACCCTGGGCCAGGCGGTTCGGACCGGAGGACCGCGTGTAGCGGCACATCTGCACAAGGGACAGTGAAAAAGCCTTAGAAAGCTGTGTTTCAGAATTCCAGCGGGATACGAATAAGAGCAAGTGACGCATTTCGCCCAGCAAGTGCGACACAAGGAAAGGTCAATGTAATTTAGGCGTCTAGAATGGGCACAAAACGTCTGATTGGCGGAAAAGCACAAGGAAGGAGAAAAATACTCAAGTTTCGACGCAGTTTGATAGAAGGGACATCGCGATTGGCAGAGAGAGTTTCTGCAAAAAAAGAGGAACGCTCCTATTGGTCGAAAAGAGCCATGATGTGAAGAAACAAATGAACCCAAGTGGGGGGAGGCAGTTCTGCCATGAGCAGAACAAGAGAGAAATTTTTCGGGGACTCTTATCTAATCTGGTGTCAAGTGCAGAACGGAGCACTAACACTATGTATGACGCAGAGAAGAAATTTGTGTGGACACTGTGTTCACAGCGGCTGCACTTCAGCTAGAAATTAGCTGTAGCAACGTTTAGCTCCAACTATAGAGAAACGAACCAGCCAAATTAGTTAATTGTACTTGCGAGAACTGAGAGGGTACTATAATATCCACACTGCTCCAACCATGCGTGTGTACATAGCCATATAATAAGACTAGGGCTGAGTACATGTTTTCTCCGTTCTATGTTCCATTAAATTTTTTGCACATTCTTATAGAAACACCCTGTATAAGGGGCATGAACGGCGGTAGATGGTGAGTGATTGCTGTGACGGATACAGATATCTCATGTAGTTGTATGAGACAGCGTTATCAGCACCTGACAGGGTTTCAGTGGTGCCTCGTTGTGTGTCTCCCATTCTTCCGCTGGTCGGATCACGGAATATCTAGATTTATGGAGGATTCAGGTGTGACACTGGCCCGATATTGGACTGCACGAAAACATAGGACAGGCATACCTGTTGTCAGGGTACCATTCGCCGTATTCTGCGTTAATCATGTTGTAAACCCTTCAAACCTCCACCTGCCATTTGAGAACAAATGGTGGACTCCCTGCAACACTGTGAGTCATCCGGCACCATTGATCAGGCACTAGGAACAGCCGGATTAGGAAACTACTGTCCCATTTGTAGGCTGCCATTAACAGAACAACACAGACAGCTGTGTCTGGAGTGATGCCATGACGTGGAAGCACGGACTGCTGATGAACAGCATCACATTGTGTTCAGCTAAGAATCGCGGTTCAGCACTAAACCAGAAGGCCATCGACGGCGAGAATGGTGGCGACCCTGGGAAATATCCCAACCTCCCAGAGTTTTGACACAGTGGTGTTCCTCCTGCCATCATGGTGTGGAGAGCCACTGAATATGAATTCGGGTTATGGCTGGTAGTTATTGAAGGTACTCTGACAGCACAACGGCACGTCATGCACATCCTGCGTCCTCATGTGTTACCCCCCCACCCCCCTGCGTCAGTATTGTGGTGACATTTTTCAACGTAGCAATGTTCCTCTACAAGTGCTACACGTCTCTATGTACCGCTTGCGTGATTTTGAGATAATCCTGTGGCCAACAACACCCGCAAATCTGTCCCAAATAGAATATGTGTGGAACCAGCTAAGAAAGTGACTCCATTCCAGTATTCAGATACCGAGGACTGGTTACAATAGTTGTGAACTGGTTTGCCTGAGAAAGTGATACAGAGGCTTTACGACACTCTAACCAAATCAGTTCACGTGTTCCTACCAGAGGACATGCAGTGTTAGTCTGATAAGTAGGCTCATACTGACAAGTTCTTTACCGAGCGAGGTGGCGTAGTGGTTAGCGCATTGGACTCGCATTCGGGAGGACGACCTTTCAAACCCCTCTCCGGCCATCCTGATTTAGGTTTTCTGTGATTTCCCTAAATCGTTTCAGGCAAATGGCAGGATGGTTCATTTGAAAGGGCACGGCCAGTTTCCTTCCCCCATCCCTCCCGAATCCGAAATGGTTCAAATGGATCTGAGCACTATGCGACTTAACTTCTGAGGTCATCAGTCACCTAGAACTTAGAACTAATTAAACCTAACTAACCTATGGACATCACACGCATCCATGGCCGGGGCAGGATTTGAACCTGCGACCGTAGCGGTCGCTCGGCTCCAGACTGTAGCTCCTAGAACCGCACGGCCACTCCGGCCGGCCCCGAATCCGAGCTTGTGCTCCATCTCTAATGACCTCGTTATCGACGGGACGTTAGCGCGATCCTCCGAGCTCTAGCGGCAGCCAGGCGAACTACGTACCCACTGGCGCTCTATCTAGGTGCAGCAGCGAAGTCAACACAGCCATGCATATAAACCCACCCACCTCCCCAGGGGTCGGAACCCCTGCAACCCACAGACATTTTATAATTAATAAATAATTAATATAGAGATGTAAAAGATAAAATATTTAAATAAAAGTAGAAGTATTCTTTCAAAAAAAAATCTCACGAGATAGATAAGGATGATACACAACTACATACTGGTCAATAAATAAAGATTACACAATAAAGAATAAATTAGTAAGTATTAAAAACGATGAGTGATATAAAAATATTGGAAAATTATGACAGATGTTATAAAAGACTGAACCAGAGTTCATCCCAGAGAGCATCCCAGAGTGCCCCTGAGAGCTAAAACACTAAGAAGAATCGCTTCTCGGCTTTTGGCAAGATCAATGTGTAGAAGTAGATATGAAAAAATAAACTAATAAACTCCTTTGTAAACTGGACTCTGTTTTGCAACCACTGAAATAATATGATATACCCTCTCAACCCGTAAGATTTCATTTCGTCTCGTCTTCCCCTAGTGGTTGCTTCACTACCTTTGTCAGGTATGCTACGGCCAAAGCCTGAGGACCAGCCTGATCGTGAATTTACCGACCATTTCGCACTTTGAGTGAGAGGATTGGCTGAAGTCCGATTCCTTGAAAGAATCGACGTATATCCGCCTTTGGCCAGCCATTTCATGAATTGGCCGGATATTCCTGGCCAAAACGCCACGTGATTGCACATACGTCCAGATATCGTTGGCTAAACTACACTGTGTACTGTCGCTATACAAGGCAGTGTTTACCTGTAAATAAAAGGTTGGGCTGAGTACTTCAAATCTGCCTAAGTAAATTATTGATAACGTTGCGATGGAAGAAGAGCTTGAGAAATTTGAACAAGAAATGGAGGATTCTACAAATATAGGGACTACTCCCAGTGAAACTGCTGCCGTAGAGGTCGAACCACCGGAAAGGCGAGACTAGTAACCTGACAATAACAAGGTGAAAATATTCTATGCGGTTTGTGAATAAGAGTGTAGTGCAGCTCATTGTTGTACATCGTGGAGCAAAGATGTGCATGCAATTTGTGGAAGTAGTAATGAAGCAGAGGATGGACGTGTACAAGGTATGTTGTAATAAACAAGAAATCAGTAAGAAGAGGACAGGAGCTCACAACAACTTGCAAGCACAGCTATTCAGATGCAAAATTCCGACGTGCATAAGTTAGAGACAATGTTCGCAACCGTATACCACATGTTGACAGAGGTCGCGGAGATCCCAGAAGTGTTCTTGCTATTGTTATGAACGTCGAAGACACTTTCTACAAACTGGGAACAGAACATGATGTTCTCAAGCAACTACATTCCAGAAACGAGTTCTCTGTTCTGCACTAGAAACTATTCACGCTGGAATCGGTGACCAACGGAGAAAAATCATTGCGAACCATACCGTCTTTACAGTCACTGACCAGTGGCGAAGGATCCAATCGCTATAATTGCTCTACTAAATACGCCATAAATCTCTGCATATTCAGAAAAAAATTTGTGTTATTCTAAATGACACAAAAGCTTGTGATAACTGAATACCGCTTGTATTAAAAAAAGGTTTATAAAGCGAATATACTATATTAACCTTATATTGTTATAAGTGAGATTGATAAAATAAACGGATTGCATACAGCCTCAAATTATACTTATTCGTCTACTATTTATTTATGTTCAGATTCTGGCCGATCTGGATATGTCACTTCGCAAACTGGCCGGCCAGATCTCGAACTCAAGATTAGACACTGGCTGGTCAATTTACAGCAATGTTGGCCATTTCTGACTCAAACAATTTGAAATTGTTCATTCAAATCTGCCTTGCTTCTTTCTTCGGAATTTGGCCGATCAGTCCCAGCCCCTTCGCGAACTGGCCGGCCGAATCCCGAAATAAAAAAAAAAAAAACGCATATTGGCCTGCCAATTTAAAGCGACATTGGCCACTTCACAACTTGGCCGGCCAGTTCCCCTCTGGCCGATTCCGGACTCTGACCGGAACGTATACATTGTGAACCAGAACTTCATAGAAAACTCTCAGAGGTTGTTCAGGGATACTTTCCAAGTATTTTGTTACAAGGGACCCATGGTCTCGCAGGAGAGCTTCTGTAAAGTTTGGAAGGTAGGAGAAGAGGTACTGGCAGAAGTAAAGCTGTGAGGACGGGGCGTGAGTCGTGCTTGGGTAGCTCAGATGGTAGAGCGCTTACCCGCGAAAGGCAAAGGTCCCGAGTATGAGTCTCGGTCCGGCACACAGTTTTAATCTGCCAGGAAAGTTTCAATTGATTTAAGTGTAATTTCTCATTTCTATTCCTTTGTCACATCTTTTTAATCAGCGTATGAAATTTATAGTTTTTTTCATTTTTTCTTTGTCTCATTCTCCTTCGTCAAACACTCGCAAACGAGGGCCCAACTGGGTGAGTGGCTGCAGTGTGTGGTACCTGTGATCTTAACCTACACCTCCATATAGATGGTTTCAAAAAGTCGATCCCACCACTGGGGACCTATTCTTGTAAGACAGACAGGCGACGGAGCACGAAGGAATTATCCAACTGGGGCGAAAATCTCTAGATGCAAAGTGCATGTACATGCAAACAAACGGTTATAATTTCAGAAAAATTGGATAATTTATTCAAGGGTAAGAGCTTCACAAATGGAGAAAGTAACACGTTGGTCCACCTCTGGCCCTTGCGCAGCCGGCCGTTGGGGCCGAGCGGTTCTAGGAACTTCAGTCCGGAACCACGGTGCTGCTACAGCTGCAGGTTCGAATCCTGCCTCGAGCATGGATGTGTGTGATGTTCTTAGGTTAGTTAGGTTTAAGTAGTTCTAAGTCTAGGGGACCGATGACCTCAGATGTTAAGTCCCATAGCGCTTGGAGCCATTTGAAGCCCTTGTGAAAGCAGTTATTCGTCTTGGCACTGATTGATACAGCTGTTGGATATTCTCCTGAGGGATATGATGTCAAGTTGTGTCCAGTTGGGGTGTTAAATCGTCAAAATGTCGAGATGGTTGCAGGACCCTGCTTGTAATGCTCCAAACGTTTTCATTTGGGAAGACATCTGGCGATCTTTCTGGCCTAGGCATGGTTTGGAAAGAACGAAGACAAGCAGTGGAAACTCTCATTATGTGCAGGAAGGAATTATTTTACTGAAATGTAATAGCCGGATGGCTTGACATGAAGGGCAACAAAATGGGGCGTTGAATATCGTCGACGTATCGCTGCGTTGTAATGGTGCCGTGGATGACTACAAAAGGGGTTATGTTATGACATGGAACGGTACACCAGATCATCACTCCTCGTTAGCCTGGTATCCCATCACTGTCCGGGGCTTCTCCTGACACATCTTCCGTGGTCACCGGAGTCCCATTCGAAGTGGGATTCGTCACTGAAGACAATTCTACTCCCATCAATGATATTCCGGGTTGAGGATGTGTATGAGGTTGAAGATGTGTATGTAATTAAAGAAAAGGTCGGTCTTATCTAGAAAGAAAATTCTTTGCAAACAATTGGGCCGTGTCTGATAATATTATTTTGTGTCATAGATACGCAGACGATATCTTTTTTGCACTTGTAGGAGCTGAACCACACTTGACCGATTTGGTAGGCTCCTTCAATTCGTTGTACTAAAAAATACGCTTCACTCTAGAGTTGGAATCAAATAGAAGTCTTAACGACTTAGACTTTAACATTATTAGGTAATCTAGAGATTTTTGTTTAGATATCTTCAGAAAGTGGAAACAATGCCCCGGGAGTAGACAACATTCCATTAGACCTACTGACAGCCTTGCGAGAGCCAGTCCTGACAAAACTCAACCATCTGGTGAGCAAGATGTATGAGATAGGCGAAATTCCCTGAGACTTCAAGAAAAATATAATAATTCAAATCCCAAAGAAAGCAGGTGTTGACAGATGTGAAAATTACCGAACTATCAGTTTAATAAGTCACAGCTGCAAAATACTAACGCGAAATCTTTACAGACGAATGGAAAAACTGGTAGAAGCCGACCTCGGGGAAGATCAGTTTGGATTCCGTAGAAATATCAGAACACGTGAGGCAATACTGACCCTACGACTTATCTTGGAAGATAGATTAAGGAAAGGCAAGCCTACGTTTCTAGCATTTGTAGACTTGGAGAAAGCTTTTGACAATGTTGACTGGAATACTCTCTTTCAAATTCTGAAGGTGTCAGGGGTAAAATACAGGGAGCGAAAGGCTATTTACAATTTGTACAGAAACCAGAAGGCAGTTATTAGCATCGAGGGGTATGAAAGGGAAGCAGTGGTTGGGAAGGGAGTGAGACAGGGTTGAAGCCTCTCCCCGATGCTATTCAATCTGCATATTGAGCAAGCAATAAAGGAAACAAAGGAAAAGTTCGGAGTAGGCATTAAAATCCATGGAGAAGAAATAAAAACTTCGAGGTTCGCCGATGACATCGTAATTCTGTCAGAGACAGCAAAGGACTTGGAAGAGCAGTTGAACGGAATGGACAGTGTCTTGAAAGGAGGGTATAAGATGAACATAAACAAAAGCAAAACGAGGATAATGGAATGTAGTCGAATTAAGTCGGGTGACGCTGAGGGAATTAGGAAATGAGACACTTAAAGTAGTAGAGGAGTTTTGCTATTTGGGGAGCAAAATAACTGATGATGGTCGAAGTAGAGAGGATATAAAATGTAGACTGGCAATGGCAAGAAAAGCGTTTCTGAAGAAGAGAAATTTGTTAACATCGAGTATTGATTTAAGTGTCAGGAAGTCGATTCTGAAAGTATTTGTATGGAATGCAGACATGTATGGAAGTGAAACATGGACTATAAATAGTTTAGACAAGAAGAGAATAGAAGCTTTCGAAATGTGGTGCTACAGAAAAATGCTGAAATTTAGATGGGTAGATCACATAACTAATGAGGAGGTATTGAATAGAATTGGGTAGAAGAGGAGTTTGTGGCACAACTTGACTAGACGAAGGGATCGGTTGGTAGAACATGTTCTGAGGCATCAAGGGATCGCCAATTTAGTACTGGAGGGCAGCATGGAGGGTAAAAATCGTAGAGGGAATCCAAGAGATGAATACACTAAGCAGATTCAGAAGGATGTAGGCTGCAGCAGGTACTGGAAGATGAAGAGGCTTGCACAGGATAGGGTAGCATGGAGAGCTGCATCAAACCAGTCTCAGGACTGAGGACCACAACAACAACGACAATATCTTCAGAAAGATTTCCACCACTGATGTAATTAGTAGTATGGACTCACGAATGCATAAGAGTGCTTTTTTTCCCTGTCAGCGTTCAACAAGTTAACTAAACTAAAACTTAACATGTGTTAGAAAAGAAACTGATGTGATCGCACAAATAGGTCTACGAAACGGTTACACTGAACGTGCGATACGGAGCATTTATGAATAGATTTTCAATAGAAGAAAAAAATCTATTGTTGATCCTTCCGAGAATCCACCCAATTTTGCATCTGCGAGTACACAGGGCCTTTCTGTGAGCGACCTGCCAATACATTTAAAAAAGCTAATATGGAAACTGGCTTCCAGATGTGCAAGAAACTTAAGACAGTTTGCGTACAACTGTTGAAAATAAGCAGAATAGCCGGCCAGAGTGGCCGTGCGGTTCTAGGCGCTACAGTCTGGAACCGAGCGACCGCTACGCTCGCAGGTTCGAATCCTGCCTCGAGCATGGATGTGTGTGATGTCCTTAGGTTAGGTTTAATGAGTTCTAAGTTCTAGGCGACTGATGACCTCAGAAGTTAAGTCGCATAGTGCTCAGAGCCATTTGAACAAGCAGAATAAACTTACGAAGTCGGGAGCGGGGTATATAAAATCACTTGTGCATCCTCTGCTAATGTTTAAGTTGGACAGACAGGGCGTGACTTTTTAAGCTGATTCAGTGGACAATATAATGAAAACACTAGTGCACCGGTATAGGTTATCGCAGTGATAAGAACCATCGTTTAGACATGACTAAAAAATTCTAACTATCTTACACAAAAGGCCAAAAGGCTTAGATTTAGACATTCTGGAAGAAATTTATATTTATGAGCATTTCAATGCTAAACAACATGGAATATTGAACGAACAGATCTGCACCCACACGAAATGGCTTTTCGATATTTTTCATGATTTGTGGTGAGCTCGGATGCGCACTTCAGAAACTGTATGGCACTAATATCTGATTCTGATAAACATTTCGGTTTCCATTTAATTTTTGTATAATGCATCTCTCTCCCTCCTCCCTCCCCTCCTCCAAGTTGTATCGTCTGTGTTTTACATTCTGCAGGTTGATCTGGACGCTTACACTATGCATTTCATACTTTGAGTTAACATCTTTTGTAAAACGTCACAAAACGCTACAATTTTAACGTTTGGTTTGACAGCCGTTCTATTCTAGTTTCAACGAAAATATTACCCTTCCCCGGTTTTACAGCCTGTATTTAACTTCGAGGCATATGTTTTTATTGCTATTTCGACTTTGTGTCTCTTGTCGTATCGCACACTTGTTGTGATAGCAGCTTTTAACAATATGTGGTGCCACGTAAGATCCCTGGCTTTAAACAAATATTTTGTGTAATTCTTATCAGTTTAATTTCGTCATTATCATCTGGATAAGGAATATATTTCTTTTATGTCTATTATAATAAGTTGGTCCACTGCCATCGGGCGTATGGCCTAATGAATGTACATTAATTGATGCGCCTTCGCGCCACTATACATTTCGTAATGTCACATAGTAGCAAAAAAATGTTCTTGATCCACACTCTCTAGAACTGCGTCTGTAGTCTGCGAATGTTTGTTTCAAACAACTTGAAACGCCATATCCACATGCAGCTATCGCTCCTGGTAGGTGTAGCACAGTTTCTGCTAAGTAATTTCAATCAAGTGGAATTCAATAGCTACCAATTACTGAGTTTTAAAAAATATTTTTTATTTGATTTTTATAGATATCTGATGAAGGATAAATGCCGAAACGCGTTATATGAACTATGAAGATATTTCTTGCCTGATTTCTAACTTTTACCTTTGCGACCCGGCCGGTCTGAATGCAGAACTACTGATTATTATAATAATGGTCGCCTGCATCTTGCATGACTTTATGTCACATTCATATTAAAATGCACTCTGCAGCGGAGTGTGCGCTGATATGAAACTTTCCTGGCAGATTAAAACTGTGTGTCGGACCGAGACTCCTACTCGGGACCTTTGCCTTTCGCGGGCAAGTGCTCTATCATCTGAGCTACCCAAGCACGCGTCACACTGCGTCCTCACAGCTATGCTTCTGCCAGTTTCATATCAGCGCACACTCCGCAGCAGAGTGAAAATCTCATTCTGGAAACATCCCCCAGGCTGTGCCTAAGCCATGTCTCCGCAATATCCTTTCTTTCACGAGTGCTAGTTCTGCAAGGTCCACAGGAGAGCTTCTGTAAAGTTTGGAAGGTAGGAGACGAGGTACTGGCAGAAGTAAAGCTGTGAGAAGGGGATGTGGGTCGTGCTTGGGTAGCTCAGACGGTAGACCACTTGCCCGTGAAAGGCAAAGGTCCCGAGTTCGAGTATCGGTCCTGCAAGCAGTTTTAATCTGCCAGGAGGTTTCATATCAGCGCACACTCCGCTGCAGAGTGAAAATCTCATTCTGGAAACATCACCCAGGCTGTGCCTAAGCCATGTCTCCGCAATATCCTTTCTTTCAGGAGTGCTAGTTCTGCAAGGTCCACAGGAGAGCTTCTGTAATGTTTGGAAGGTAGGAGACGAGGTACTGGCAGAAGTAAAGCTGTGAGGAGGGGATGTGAGTCGTGCTTGGGTAGCTCAGACGGTAGACCACTTGCCCGTGAAAGGCAAAGGTCCCGAGTTCGAGTATCGGTCCTGCAAGCAGTTTTAATCTGCCAGGAGGTTTCATATCAGCGTACACTCCGCTGCAGAGTGAAAATCTCATTCTGGAAACATCACCCAGGCTGTGCCTAAGCCATGTCTCCGCAATATCCTTTCTTTCAGGAGTGCTAGTTCTGCAAGGTCCACAGGAGAGCTTCTGTAATGTTTGGAAGGTAGGAGACGAGGTACTGGCAGAAGTAAAGCTGTGAGGAGGGGATGTGAGTCGTGCTTGGGTAGCTCAGACGGTAGACCACTTGCCCGTGAAAGGCAAAGGTCCCGAGTTCGAGCATCGGTCCTGCAAGCAGTTTTAATCTGCCAGGAGGTTTCATATCAGCGCACACTCCGCTGCAGAGTGAAAATCTCATTCTGGAAACATCCCCCTGGCTGTGCCTAAGCCATGTCTCCACAATATCCTTTCTTTCAGGAGTGCTAGTTCTGCAAGGTCCGCAGGAGAGCTTCTGTAAAGTTTGGAAGGTAGGAGACGAGGTACTGGCAGAAGTAAAGCTGTGAGGAGGGGATGTGAGTCGTCCTTGGGTAGCTCAGACGGTAGAGCACTTGCCTGCGAAAGGCAAAGGACCCGAGTTCGAGTCTCGGTCCGGCTCACAGTTTTAATCTGTCAGGAAAGTTTCATATCAGCGCACACTCCGCTGCAGAGTGAAAATCTCATTCTGCCACTTAAACAATTAATTCAAAAAATATTAATTAAAGTAATTTCGATAAAGATTTAAAAATTTAAAAAAATGCTACATCGTAGGAGATTCGATCCTACAACCTCCTGCACGTGAAGTTATTGTCCCACCCACTACTCCAACCACCCAGTCCATTTAACACATTTCTCAAAGTTATTGGTTCAAATGGCTCTGAGCACTAAGGGACTTAACTGCTACGGTCATCAGTCCCCTAGAACTTAGAACTACTTAAACCTAACTAACCTAAGGACAGCACACAACACCCAGCCATCACGAGGCAGAGAAAATCCCTGACCCCGCCGGGAATCGAACCCGGGAACCCGGGCGTGTCTCAAAGTTATTAAGCACGACAAAAAATTCCGAAAGCTTTCTTTGTCAGTTACTCGAAAATGAGCGACTACTAGGCTGAATGGCTGCAAGGTGTGATACCTGACCTATATAAACGTATAAATAGTTTCAAAAAGTCGATCCCACCTTTGGGACCTCTCCCTGTTAGAGTGCATCTTCAAAGGGGAAGTCTGTCTGCTCTAAAACCGACCATCCCCTGGCACCGGCCCACTCCCGTGAGAGCCGGCCGGAGTGGCCGAGCGGTTAAAGGCGCTACAGTCTGGAACCGCACGACCGCTACGGTCGCAGGTTCGAATCCTGCCTCGGGCATGGATGTGTGTGATGTCCTTAGGTTAGTTAGGTTTAAGTAGTTCTAAGTTCTAGGGGACTTATGACCACAGCAGTTGAGTCCCATAGTGCTCAGAGCCATTTGAACTCCCGTGAGAGGTCAGATTTTTATTTTCAAATTGCAACGCCTCATTATTTGCGGATTCGGATTCTACGCCAAAACTTATTTACGGTCTACTGGAAACTTTTTTTCCATTCGTGGTAGATAGGACTGTAACCGACAAAATTCAGTTTTTTGGTTTCCGCTACTAGAAACCCATTCATTTGAATCTTTTTCGAAAAAAATGTGAATTTTTGTTCTGAGAAGTTAATATTATTGTTAAAAACTTTTATTCACTTTTACAAACTTGATAGTATAGTAAACCTTTTGCGTTTAGACATTGCGAAGTGTGGGAAGTAACCTACCTGCAACGTAACGTAGTCCTCTGTTCCCTTTATGGTTGATTTTGATGAGTCCCCATGCCATTAGGAAGTTTAATTTCGGCGCTTCCTCTCAAATGTCACCATGATGGCGACTGATTTCGGGGTGTTCTTTCGAACAATCGTCGTTTAACTCTCGCGCAGATTACAGCGCCATCTAGCACGTATGGAAAAACTTGTTTCAGATAGATCCTATATTTTTTGACGTACAATCCCAATCTGCAATAAAAAGGTGTGGGGGGCGGGGGGCGGAGAAGGGTTCTCATTTGAAAATAACAAGTTGGCGCCCCCATGGGGGCGGGTGAGGAGTTGGGCAGTTTTAGCACAGATAAATGTCAGTTTTGAAAATGTTAACATTTCCTCTGAAACATTTCTTTCATAAGATACGTGTTTTTCCAGGTATTTAGCCCTTCGAAGTTAAAATACCCTGCATATTGTGCGTCCTTATTGTTGCTGAATATGAAAGTGTAACTACGACTATTTTTGGTTTGAGTATCGTAAAACTGTGTAGGCATTGTGAAGTCCGTCTCTAACATGGCTGCATTACCTTACGTTTCTGGTGGCAACAGCAAAGTAGCTACTGTAATGACCTCGGCATTTCCCTTTGTAACAGTTAGGCACTATAAATTATCATAACAATGACAATTGCGCAATAAAGGAATTCTGACGGCGGCTACCGGGTTGGTGCTTCGTATATAGCTCCACCGAAGGAAGTGAAAACCTCTACTTGCCGAGGTGTTACCGCCTCTCGCGTGTCGTAACAACTTTTACGCGTTCTGAGAGAGCTGGAAGCGTTCAGCGCTCTCGTTGCTGGACTCAGTGGACTGTGACGGTCTCGGATGCCATGTCACTCCAAAGAAAGTGGTTTTGCTCACGCAATCTGGATTGATTTTACGTTATACGTTCTTTCGAGGCCCGTTTGGTTTAATTGTAATTTCCCGTTGCCTCCTCAAATACACCGATAGTGTCTACATTCCATCTCAACTTGTGGTCTGTTCTCGTTCAAGAAAGCTCTTTCTGAGACCGGAGATTTATGTCATATGGAAAACCAAAAGCCAATAACTCTGTTACCGACGATGCTTACCAGTTGTCGCTCGTCTCGGGATATTCGGACAATGCTGGCTTACTGGTTTTTCTGATTCCGCCACCACATTTGTCTAGCGCTGCCAACGATTTGCCCATCATTGCTGGCAAAACGTCAGAAAAACCACTAAACCACCGTCTTCCGAATATCTCAATATGAGCGTTAACGGGAAACACGACAAGGGGCCACGAAATTGTCAACAATTCCATTATGTTGTTTTCTGAGACACTGCAATCATATTAGCAAACATTGTCACATAATACTCACATTTTCATTCTAGAAACTCGGTATTTATTCTTTCTTTGCATGAAGCACGCCTTTCTTGTCCTGGTCCGTTATATCAGCAGGGTCGGCATGTTAAATTAGTCGTAGAAGATGGCCGAATACCCTTTTCCGCTGATTACCTTCTTTTTCCTAAGACGAAAAGGGTTTTATGGGTCAGTAAAATTTTGATAGTTACCTTTGTAATTCGGAAACGGATAAATATATCAATAAAATTTTAAGGTTCTTAGAAATCAGGATTTTATGAATATATCGTAGAAATTACACCCGTTTGCAGTGCTTAGAGGTCCTGGAATCTGGGGTGTTTATCGATAACGGAAAAAGATTTCTTGAAAAAAGGCAAAAATGACACTTCTTCGTACTTAAATACCTAGAAAATACAACGTTAAAATTTGAGCAATTTTCTGCGGTTATTTATGACTAGCTGCGCCCCTCAGTGTTATTCTGGGTTAAACAGTTATTCATTACGCATTATTAATGCTGAAATTCACTATCCAGGGGTATGCGCCATCAAAAAAGTTATCCCTTAGGCGTATTGAGGCTCGAGCTACTTGCAGTTTAGAAAACCGAGTGACGTGGGAAAAAACGCCAAATTTTGAGACCATGGGACAATCTAAGAGAATACATGTAGCTCACAAGTCAGTCATTTACTTAAGGAAAAAAAATACACTATCTAGTAGCGCATTATAAAATTTGCCACAAAAGGGAGTAAATAATTTCACGACTGTTTGCGACATACGTAGCACGGAAAAGATCATAATTGTCTTAGTGTGCATGGAGAGCCAGTAATCTACTGTAATACGTCCCTGTAAACAACGTTCCGTGACTACTTGTTCTCTGACACTTCTGACTGTTGGCTTTGACTCTTATTTTCAGTGATCGAGAAAGTCACTTTCAAAGGGAACTGCGAGCATTTGAACAGGAAAGGCAAGTTTATTGGGTTGATGGTTACTTTTCATGAACGATTTTACCCATCCCACGGGAATAGTACTCACGTTGACCATTACAAGGCAACAGTGATTTTTTTCGGAATAAAAGGTAGCCTATGAATAAATCTATGGTACAGGCTACGTCCATTCCACAGTTCATCTAAATTCGTTCAGACACTTCAGCGTGAAATAGTAACAAACACATTACCTCGACGAAGAAAGAAAATAATCAATTTATAGTTCGGTGCAGCGCAAATTTTGCAATATTTGTACGTGCAATAACGTCGTCTGGTCCCACGCATGTGGCTGTCACCAGCGGATATACTCGCATATCACAATCAAATCCTGTATCAATAAAAGCCTACCAAGTTCTACATGTAAAACCACGACATCTTTCTTGTCGTTCAGCATTTAAATGACACCGTCGTCGTGTATCTTCAAGCATCTCAGAAGCTGTAAGAAACGTCTGATTTTCAGCAACTAAAATGCAACGTGCTTGTGTGGAAGAATGGATTAAAAGCTTTGAGGAATGTAAAAACATTGTGTTCATTAACCTGAATCGTATTATGTAGGACACATTAAACAATAAAAGCGTTAACCATACAGTTCCAAAGTCAAAGAATAAATAGCTTTTCTAAAAGGAATTATTGTTCCACGTTCGCGTTATGTTCTTCAAATAAATATATCTTGCACTACACACTTTTCAATGTAGCCTATGTGTTAATTCAGGGTGTAAGGTAAGTCCAATCCAAACATCTTCCAAATCCGTCCGGCCGTTTCAGCTTGAAGGAATAACAAACATGTACACAAACTTCTGCGTATATAATACGTATGGGATTTAGAGTTAGCTTCAGGCCGTATTTTACGTACGCATTTTGCGTTTATATGAAACGTACGTTTGAATCTCTGTATGTCGGAAACGTATAAAGATGTCAATAAAATTTCCAAGCTTGTTCGAGATCGAGATCTTATATCGTAAAAGATACACTCATTTGCTGTGCATTGCAGTTTCTAGACAAATGCCTAGAGAATATAACGTTGCAATTCGAGTAATTTGCTGTAGTTATTTATTATTTAGATTTCGCTTCACAATGGATATTACGTGCGTGTTTTACGTGTACATGTAAGGTAACTTTGAACCTCTGTATCCCGGAAGCGATATTTTCAAGGATTTTGAAATCTGGATCTTACGAAAATAGTAACACCCATTTCCTGTGCGTAGCTGTCCTGGAATCTGCGGCTCGGTTTCTATACTAAAAAACCAATTTTTTTGGGCGTTTCTAGGTAATAGATAAAGATATTTGAAGACGGGAAGATGACACTTTTACAAAAATGCTTAGACAATATAGCATTAAAATTTGAGCAATTTTCTGCGATTCTTTATTATTTACACATCACCTCATACTGGAGTTCACGTGCGTTCTTTACGTGTACATATAAGTTAACTTTGAACCTCTGTATCATGGAAACGGATAAATATATCAACAAAATTTTCAAGATTTTTTCGAGATCGGGATTTTACGAATATATAGTAATAATTTCATCCATTTTTTTGTGCATAGCTATCTTGGAATCCGCGGCTCACTTTTGGTACGAAAAAATGGTAAAAATCTTTTGGAGGGTTTGCCCGTTAACTATGGTGCCTCCATAAATCCCTCAAGGTCCACCGTAGAGCACATCAAATGCAAAAGGAACCAACCGTTTTGCTCCATTCTCTTAAGCATAATGAAGTGTAATATTCATACATTGCACTGTACTGTAGGATAGTGACGCTAAGACGATCCTTTTGTTGGGCACACAAATGATCTCTTGCCCAAGAGCTATGCAATACACCTGAACCTACCTTTCCATCACCGAACCCGAGGTACGAGCCCCGGAAGAATTCCGTTTTCATATGCGGCGTTTTGGTACAAATTATGCAGCGCACGCTGTTGCACGCGTACCGATAGTTGGAAGATCATTAACTTACTGTATAATTAAACCATGAACAGAATGAGCATGCTGTGTTTTCATTAAGCTTTTCCGAAGGGTAGATAGAGAAGAACGCCGGATATTTTCTGCTACTGTGAAATTTCTTAATCACTAAATCAAAAACATACGTAGTAAAATAGGAGGTACACTACATGAACACAAAGTGATCGTTTATTCTAGAACTTTGAAGGTCATCGTTGGTGATCACGTGATGTTGTAGTGTTCGGCACCCATAATCAGTCTCTTGGGGTTGAAGCTCTTTTTTCGTGTTTTTCTTTAACAATATGTATGTTTTTGGATAGAGTCCACCTTTAGCAAAATACAATTTTGGTAATTATGTTTTGCTAAAGGCGGGCACTATCCAAAAACATACATATTGTTAAAGCAAACACGGAGAAAAAGAACTTCAACCGCAAGATGATTATTTTGTCGCCCTGCCAGGTATTTCCGAGCAAGCTCTACAACAAATTCCGGAACACTACAGCAAAGTTACGTCAAACTATTTTAAATATAAAGTTCAATACAAAATTGTGTTTTGCTAAAAGCGGACCTATCCATACATAATCAGTCTGCTTGGCATTATGTGGACTACAGCTGCGTCTCATGCAAGAGAAGTTGTAACAATAGTATACTTAATTTTTGGAAATTAAAGAATATAAACTTAAAGGATTCCAATATTTTTTACGGTACCTACGATTACTGAATGGAATAACTAGTTGGGAGCGTTATCCTGTTTGAAAAGTTAGTTCCGTGGTATTGTAGACTTTAAATATCCAGTGTGGAGGTTTCTGGAGCGGTGCTCTTGCCTCGTGACCCCAAATGGGAAATCGCTTGAATAAAGAGAAAAATGGGCACAAAAGCCGCCGGACACCAAGAAATCTGGAAGCTTGCCCCAGCTGGGAGCCAGATAATTGATAAGAATAATAAAACAAATACGGTACCCGACTTTAAAAAAAAAAAAAATTATCAGCCTAATACTTATACACTGAGGTGACACAAGTCTTGAGATGCCTCCTAATATCACGTCGGACCTCCTTTCGCCTGTCGTAGTGCAGCAAATCGACGTGAAATGAACAAGTCGTTGGAAGTCCACTGCAGAAATATTGAGCGATGTTGCGAAAGTGTTCCCGGTGCACGAAATGATCGTCGATTATGTCCTGTAACCGTTCGATGGATTTTTTTTCTGGCGATCTGGGTGGCCAAATTATTCGCTCGAATTGTCCAGAATGCTGTGAACAGTTGTGAGCCGGTGAAATGATATCGTTGTTTGGGAACATGAAGTCCATGAACGGCTGCAAATGATCTCTAAGTAGGCGAACATAACCATTTCTAGTCAATGATCTGTTCAGCTGGAACAGAGGACCCACTCCATTACATGTAAACACAGTCCACACCATTATGGAGTCACCACCAGCTTGCGGGCTCTGCGTCACATTTGAACCCTACCACGAGCACTCACCAATTGAAATCGGGGCTCATCTGACCATAGCAAAGGCACTCGGGTAGGTCATCCTCTGTCATAGTCCACTAACCCCACATTTCGGCGCACTGTCCTAATGGATACGTTCGTGGTGCGTCCCACATTGATTTCTGATGTTTCACGCAGTGTTGATTGTCTGTTAGCACTGACAACTCTACGCAAACGCCGCCGCTTTCGGTTGTTAAGTGAAGGAAGTCGGTCACTGCTTTGTCCATGGTGAAAGGTAATGCCTGAAAATTGGTATTCTCAGCACGCACTTGATATTGTGTGTCTAGGAATACTGAATTCCCTAACGATTTCCGAAATGGAATGTCCCATGCGTCTAGCTCCAAATACCATTCCGCTTTCAAAGTTTGTTATTTTCTATCGTGCAGCCGTAATCATGTCGGAAACCTTTTCATACGAATCACCTGAGTACAAAAGACAGCTCCGCCCATGCAGTGCCCTTTTGTGGTTTGCGTACGTGATACTACCGTCATCTGTATATCTGCATATGGCTATCCCATGGCTTTTGTCGCCTCATTGTGGACTATATATATGAGGATAGTAATTGTTCTCGAGAGAACAGATACCATTGATGAGCGTGCAGCTTCTCTTGAATAAATGATAATTAATTGAAACCTTCAGCTGCCGACAGATCTGGTTGATATACCTCGATGGGGATAGCTGAAAATGTGTGCCCCGACCGGGGCTGTATCCATGCTGAGATGGATAGAGTCTGCCATGTAAGCAGGGGATCCCGGGTTCGAGTCCCGGTCGGGGCACACATTTTCAGCTGTCCCCATCGAGCTATATCAACCACACCTGTCTGCAGCTGAGGGTTTCAATTAATTATCATTTATTCACTGTAGACTGGCTGTGATTTATGATTCATAGACGTGGCGCGATACTTTCAACAGTGGAAAACAGTCAACAGGGGAGCTGAAGGCATAAGAGTTTTAGATTTAAGGAAAAGTTGGGTAATAGCATAGGATCCACATAAATATCTATAGGTACTGATTGATATATTTGTGAGTAAAGTTGGTTTATTATCTGTAACTTTCTTCTTGAAATTCGCCAAGTGCAGCTCTTGAGCTTCACCCGACGTACCGAATTTTTCAAACAACTTACGTGAAAGTACGACGTACCCCTGCACAGTGAACCGGATGTTGACAACTGTCACCTAGAAGTTATATATCAGTGTGAGCTGGCCACATGTAAACAGCGTGTACCGACGTACGATCGTGCTTGCTGTTGACCAACACAACGAGGAAACGAAGACAGTCACACTTTTCCACAACAGATGGTCAGGCTAGTTCTGCTTGCTCAACCGTCGTTAGGTAATACTTCACTTTCGATAACGTCTGGCGCTTGTTATTTTTGGCTGCGCGGTGGTGCTAGTAGTTTACGGTGAGTGTTCTCTTTCTGCGTACGCCGTATTTTAATTCCTGGTTGGCGCAGCCCCGCGCGCCGGTGTTTAAGGTGAAATGCACAGCGATCTCTCGTTACACTCCTACATTGAAAGTGACGGTATGTTCGCCCGTCGAAATATTGGTTTGTCGAAGACGTTACCCGGCTACTACCCCGGGACTTACACTCCCTGGTCAAAAGTATCCGGCCACTGTTACACGAGGTGTGTTTTTTAAGTAAGTACCGTTTTGAAATTTAAAAAAAGGCGTCCTAAGATATCTCAATAATTTTATTTTTACATGAAAGCCTGTACCTTAATCTACTTTTCTACATAATTTCCGTCAATACTGAGGCACTTGTCATAACGTTGTGCCAGTTTTTGAATACCCTCCTCATAGAAGTCTGCCGCCTGACTTGTTAACCACTGCATCACCACTGTTTTGACTTCGTCAACGTCTTGAAGACGCTGACCGCCCAGGTGTTTCTTCAAGTGCAGGAATAGATGGTAGTCACTGGGCGCAAGATCGTGGCTGTGCGGAGGATGATCTAGAGTTTCCCATCGAAAAGATGTCATGAGTTCTTTGGTCTGACTCGTCACATGCGGACGGGCATTGTCTTGCAGCGAAACGATGCCCTTGCTCAACTTCCTTAGAAAGTTGCTTTGATTCTGGTGTGACGTGGGCCACCCATGTTTCATCACCCGTAACAATTTGGCTTAAGAAATCATCACCGTCGCTGTGGTACCGGTCAAGGAAAGTCAATGCACTGTCTAAACGTTTGGTTTTGTGCACAAACGGTACCCAACGTGCGCACAATTTTCGGTAATTCAAGTGCTCGGTCACAATGCCATGCAAAACACTACGAGAAACATTAGGAAAGTCATCCCGCAAGGAGGAAATCGTAAAGTGTCTGTTTTCTCCCACCTTATTGTCCACTTCCTGCACCAAACTTTCATTAACGACCGAAGGACGCCCACTCCGTTGTTCATCATGAACATTTGTGCAGCCATCTTTAAATGCTCTCACCCACTTTCTTTCCATTCCATCACTCATAAAGTTTTCTCCGTAAACTGCACAGATCTCACGATGAGTAGCACTAAGAAATCTTGTAACAGCCCGTACTTCACAGTCGGCGGGACTCACGATTATCGGAGGCATCTTAAACACTCAGTAAACAACGTAAACAAGGAAGAATCAGACTGTAATGGCGTCAGTGCTTAGATTAAGGTACAGGTTTTCATGCAAAAATAAAATTATTGAGATATCTCAGCACGTCTTCTTTTAATTTCAAAACGGTACTTACTTAAAAAACACGCTTTGTATAATGCAGAAACGACCACTAGATGTCTCGAGGGACGTACCTGCCATAGAGAGCCTGTATAGGGCTCTCTAACCTGCCAGTACGGAAGGAGGCGTGGAGTGTTGTGATGTCAAGAGAGGAGAGCTTAGTAACTTCGAACGTCGACTACTCGTTGGATATCACCTGAGTAGCAAGTCCATCAGGGACATATCAGTGCTTCTAAAGCTGCCCAAGTCGACTGCCGGAGATGTGACTGTCAAGTGGAAACGAAAAGAAACCACCACAGATAAACCGAGACCAGACAGACCTCATGTACTGACGGACAGGGACCATCTAGCAACCCGAAGCATGGCTGTAAGAAATCGCATGAAATCAGCGGGAGGAATAATTTGTGAGTTCCAGAGTTCTACAGGCAGTCCAGCTAGTGCAGTGACTGTCGATTGGGGGTTAAAAAGAATAGGGTACAAAGATCGAACATCTTCTCACAAGCTACACACTTTTGTAGTCATTGCCAAATGACGCTTGACATGGTGTAAAATCGAAGCCATTGGCCTGTGTATGACAGAAAACGAGTGATTTGAAGTGATGAAACACACTATACCTTGTGGCAATCAGGTGGAAGGTTTCGGCTTTGGTAAATGCTTAGAGAATGCAACCTGCCATCCTGTATAATATCAACAGTGACTTACAGGAGCATGGTGTTACGATATGTAAACGCGAAGTCCAGAAGGATATGGACACAATTTACGGGACTGTGTACGGCGTACACTAGAGGAGTACTTCAGAAACAATCATTCACTGTGTAAGCAAGGCAGTGCAAGCTCTCCTAAAGCCGTATCGATGAGGCAATGGTTCGTGGACATTAATACGCCTGAAACGGACTGGCGTGCCCAGAGTCCCGAGCTGAACCTAATGGAACATGCATTAGAACGTCGGCTTCCATGCAGACCACAGGTCCATCATCACCACCTTCTTTGGACTGAAAGTGTCCCCAGCAGAGTTCAAACCTTCAGAAAGGTGAAGGACGGCCCCTCAGAAAGGCGAAGTACGGACGCACCCATACGAATGCCTACTTACAGCTGTCCGAATACTTTTGACTGTATAATATATTTTATCACTGGGCGTAATTTTCCGAAACTATTTAGTGCGGAATGGTTAAGTGGCATATCGTATTACATCACGAATCTGTGTTTGTGAAAAATAATTTTTTTTAACATTACTTTAAGCCATATCAGCTTTCTGGTCCAACTGATGGTTGACAATGTCTTTTGTTGTTACAATCATTCTCTAAAACTAAGCAGATAAGAGAGGGGTCTACAGGGATTCCCTCGTAAGTTGCAGGATGCTACATTTAATGTGTAAAAGCTGAGGAAAATCGTATTAGTAATAAAGTTAGTAAAATCATTTCTGATGGAACATTTGTTTCATTATTAATAGGAATGCTCTCGACCTTCCTGTTTATCTTCACGTTGATGCTAAGCTGACAAAGCTAATAAGGGTGTACTGAAGAACTGAAAACTGGGAACAACCAAATTGTTTCTAGACCATGTAATTCTCACACTATGACAAATTGTATAGCCGGTCACAGATTCCGTTATGCTTGTGTGTGTGTGTGTGTGTGTGTGTGTGTGTGTGTGTGTGTCAATACAGGGACGGTTAATGCTGTTTGCGGATGACGCTGAAGTTGTTATCCGATGATGTCCCATATGTGCTCGATTGGAGACAGATCTGGTGATCGAGCAGGATAAGACAACAAGTCGACACTCTGTAAAGTACGATGTGTTAGATCAGCGGTATGTGGGTGAGCGTTATCCTGTTGGAAAATAACCCCTGTTATGCTATTCATGAATGGCAGCACAACATGTCGAATCACCAGACTGACGAACAAAATGGTTCAAATGGCTCTGAGCACTATGGGACGTAACTTCTGGGGTCATCAGTCCCCTAGAACTTAGAACTACTTAAACCTAACTAACCTAAGGACATCACACACATCCATGCACGAGGCAGGATTCGAACCTGCGACAGCTGCGGTCGCGCGGTTCCAGACTGTAGCGCCTAGAACCGCTCGGCCACCCCGGCCGGCACTGACGACCAAATCTGAAGTCAGGGCACGTGGGATAACCACCAGACTGCCTCTACTGTCATGCTAAATAGAGCCCTAGACATAATTGTAGGTGTAGGTCCAGTGTGTCTAGCGCATAGACAGATTGGTTGCAGGCCCTCAACTGGCATCTTCCTGAGCAACACTGAGCTATCACTGGCACCGAGGCAGAACCATCTTTCATCAGAAAATACAACAGACATCCACTCTGCTCCCCCCCTCCCCCAATGAACTCTCGCATGACGTCACTGAAGCCGCAAATGGCGGTGGTTGGTGACAGTGGAATGCATGCTACAGGGCATCGGGCTCAGAGCTGCCCCTGAAGTAACGGATTTGTAACAGATCGTTGTGTCACTGTGGTGCCAACTGCTGCTCAAACTGTTGCTGCAGATGCAGTACGATGCGCCACAACCATACGACGAATTCGATGGTCTTCCCTTTGGGTAGCGCCACGTGGCCGTCCGGAGCTCGGTTTTTTTGCGACGGCACATTCTCGTGACCATCGCTGCCAGCAGTCATGTACAGCGGCTACATGCCTGGCAAGTCTTTCTGTAATATTGCACCGGCTGCAGTGGCCGAGCGGCTCTAGGCGTTTCAGTTTGGAACCGCGCGACCGCTACGGTCGCAGGTTCGAATCCTGCCTCGGGCATGGATGTCTGTAATGTTCTTTGGTTAGTTAGGTTTAAGTAGTTCTCAGTACTAGGGGACTGATGACCTCAAAGTCCCATAGTGCTCAGAGTCACTTGAACCATTTGATTTGGAATATCCCAGCTTCTCGAAGCGCTATTACACGACCTCGTTCAAACTTGCGAGGTGTTGATAGTTGTGTCTTTGTCGCCTTAAATGCATTCTTGACTAACATCCACTCAGTACGTCCGCTCTCAAACGTAATTAACACTCACGAGCCTCAGAGAGCGTATTTAAAGCAACACTGATTTGTGTCGCCATTGTAGTGTTTCTGGCGCGGGTCTAATGGTTTATTTGGTGCGAATGCTGTTGCTAAATGAAGCTTCATTATCTGAAGGCCATTGTTGAGAGAGCGGAAGTTGGAGAGGTAGTGTGTGGAGCAGCAAGTTACACGTATGGGCTCGGCTACATAACCGGCCTCTCATCATTCTGTAAACGAACGATGGTATCAAGCATTGTGATCTCAGCGTCGACTGGAACATTGTGATGTTACAGACACTCTTCAACAGGAGCAGGTCATCCACTTTTCTCATTTAATATGCCGATTAGAATACGAACTATGTCCGTCTTTTGTCCAAAGAAAGGAGGACACTCAAGTTTTAGCGTATCGTCAACGGTGAGGTCGCTGGAGACGGAACATACACTACTGATCAAAAGTATTAGTGAACATTAATATGGGTGTCTGTTTGCCCTTTGCCTTCATGAGGATTTGAACTACGCTGTGGTCTTTTTTAGTGAGATGTCTGAACGCCTGTGGAGGAAACGCAGCCCATTCTATCTCAACAGCAGAAACCAGAGAAGGTAACGACTTTGGATGCTGGGATTTGGAGCTATGTCGACGTTCAAACTCGTGCCAGTGTTGTTCCATTGAGTTCAGGTAGAGACTCTTGGCAGGTTAGTCCACATCAGAAATTTTATTGAAACTCCCTGACAGATTAAAACTGTGTGCCAGACCGAGACGCGAACTCGGGACCTTTGCCTTTCGCGGGCAAGTGCTCTACCATCTGAGCTACCCAAGCACGACTCACGCCCCGTCCTCGGGGCTTTACTTCTGCCAGTACCTCGTCTCCTACCTTCCAAACTTTACAGAAGCTCTCCTGAGAACCTGCGCAGGAGAGCTTCTGTGAAGTTTAGAAAGTAGGAGACGAGGTACTGGCAGAAGTAAAGCTGTGAGGACGGGGCGTGAGTCGTGCTTGGGTAGCTCAGATGTTTACCGGCACGGTAGCTCAGCGTGTTCGGTCAGAGGGTTATCTACCCGCTGTAATAAAAAAACTGAGTTAATGGATCAACGACGAACAGAAACGGTTGTCTTGCGACGTTCGCCCCAAGCAGATACAACGAACTGAAACGAACAAAATTAGATTTACAAAAAAAAAAAAAAATAAATAAATAAAATAAAATAAAAAAATAAAGTAAAATAAAAAAATAAAAAAGATGGTAGAGCAATTGTTCGCGAAAGGCAAAGGTGCCGAGTTCGAGTCTCGGTCCGGCACACAGTTTGAATCTGACAGGACGTTTCATATCTGCACACACTTCCGCTGCAGAGTGAAAATCTCATTCTGGAAATTTTATTGCCCAAAAACTATTGCCTCGAAGATGGTGATTTATGACAAGGTACAATGTCACGCTGATACAATTATCATCTCCGAACTAATCCTCCAGAGTACGCTTTACACAATGCCGTAAAATGTGTTGATATCCTTCCGCATTTAATGTTTTCGTAAGCGCAATGTGGGTACAACACCATAACCACCAAAGAAAACTCCATACCGTAACAGCGTATCCTCAACATTTCACAGCTGACACTATGCATGATAACGTTCTCCACGCATTCCCCAGACAGAGGGTATAACGGGATTCACCACTCTATGTCACTCGTTTCCGGTCATCCACTATCCAGTGGCTCACTCTTTACATCACGTCAAACATCGCTTAGCGTTGGTTACAGACGTAATTATGTGGCTTTCGAGGTGCGGCTCGACCATTGTACCCATTCTCTTTAACCACCTACGCATAGCTACGCTACTGGTATCCCTTTGGAATTCACGAGTGAGTCATATCGCTGATTTCATGCGACATTTTACAATGATCCTCCGCAATGCTCGGCGGTCACCGTCCGTCAGTAGATGAGTCTGCCTGGTTTTGGTTTAGTTGTGTTTGTGTGGTTGGTCCTTTGCTTTTCCGCTTCACAATCATAACACCAACAGTCTACCTGGGGCGCTTTAGAAGGGTTAAAACTCCTTAATGGTTTTGTTTGTCAGGTGACATCCAACGAATAGTCATCGATGTAACGGGTTCTCCTGACAGACAAATTCAGCTGTTACTGCTTCTGTACTGACAAAAAAACACGCCCCGGTTGTGTTTATACTGACGGGTCGGCTCCCCGCATTACAGAGAAATATCCTGATAGTCTTGATCAAATGTTTCACGCTCGGCTTGGGAAAGGACAGGGAAGGAATTTGGCCACATCTTCTCGAAGGAACAATCTCGGCGTATATGTTAGACGACTTAGGGAAACCAAAACCCCTCCCGCACAGGCCATGATGGCCCTGGCCACCATGTCATCCTCAGCCCACAGGCGTCACTGGATGCGGATATGGAGGCTCATGTGATCAGCAAATCGCTCTCCCTGCCGTATGACAGCTTCCGAGACAAGAGCCGCTACTTCTCAATCAAGTAGCTCCTCAGTTTGCCGCATAAGGGCTAAGTGCACCCCGCTTGCCAACAGCTCTCGGCAGACCGGATGGTCACCCATCCAAGTGCTAGCCCAGCCCGACAGCGCTTAACTTCGGTGATTTGACGGGAACCGGTGTTACCACTGCGGCAAGGCCGTTGGCTAGGGAAACCAAGGAAGCCTAAATTAGGATGGACGGACGGGGATTTAAACCACGGTTCTCTCGAATGAGAGTCCACCATGTTACCACTGCGCCGACTTGCTAGGTTTAATTCATGTTTAATCCATATTTCCCACACAGTCATCTCCTGTGCTATATTCTTCACTGCTTCACTCGTAACTTCTCACGAAGATTACCACATACGTGGGGGAATGGCATTTCCCTCCTGGGACTGGTGGGACGTCCAAGATTGTTTAGCCGTTAATAGCTGACACTTTTGCTCTCTCCTCGTGAGATGACGAGTCACAAATTCCAGTTTCACTATGGCTATGGTCATTTCGCGTTCACCCTGAGATGACACCTGCAGAAAGTGACCGCCCATTTCTTCTTCCATCTCTGGCGAAATTGAGCCATTGTCTCGTGTCAAGTGCCTTCGTCACCGAGAGAACTTCCTCAATAAACTTGTCAAAATGGCTCTGAGCACTGTGGGACTTAACACCTGAGGTCATAAGTCCCCTAGAAATCATAACTACTTAAACCGAACTAACGTAAGGACATCACACACATCCATGCCCGAGGAGGATTCGAACCTGCGACCGTAGCAGTCGCGCGGTTCAGGACTGAAACGCCTACAGCCGCTCGGCCATCGCGGCCGACTAATAAACTTGTCCTTGATTATGAACACAGACGGTGATTAAAATATAACTGGCCTGAAAAGTTCTTTCGGCATTCGTGACAACGTATTCGAAACAGTAAGTAGATCATTACAAAACTAACGGGAACGGCCATACAATCCGGGCGCTCACCCCCAGTATTCGCGTCTTTGATAAATTTTGTTTATGAACATTAGGCTGTGGCCCAAGGCTCATTTCTGCGCCTACCGTTTCCTCTGAGGCTGGAGACATCATCAGAGGCTAAAAAGAGTCACTTATCATTTTAAAACTTAAATATACAGGGTGTTACAAAAAGGTACGGTCAAACCTTCAGGAAACATTCCTCACACACAAAGAAAGAAAATATGTTATGTGGACATGTGTCCGGAAACGCTTACTTTCCATGTTAGAGCTCATTTTATTACTTCTCTTCAAATCACATTAATCATGGAATGGAAACACACAGCAACAGAACGAACCAGCGTGACTTCAAACACTTTGTTACAGGAAATGTTCAAAATGTCCTCCGTTAACGAAGATACATGCATCCACCCTCCGTCGCATGGAGTCCCTGATGCGCTGATGCAGCCCTGGAGAATGGCGTATTGTATCGCAGCCGTCCACAATACGAGCACGAAGAGTCACTACATTTGGTACCGGAGTTGCGTAGACAAGAGCTTTCAAATGCCCCCATAAATGAAAGTCAAGAGGGTTGAGGTCAGGAGAGCGTGGAGGCCACGGAATTGGTCCGCCTCTACCAATCCATCGGTCACCGAATCTGTTGTTGAGAAGCGTACGAGCA
Organism: Schistocerca piceifrons; assembly: GCF_021461385.2. Taxonomy (NCBI): domain Eukaryota; kingdom Metazoa; phylum Arthropoda; class Insecta; order Orthoptera; family Acrididae; genus Schistocerca; species Schistocerca piceifrons. The sequence goes on from NC_060138.1 coordinate 186,078,336, forward strand.
CTTCGACTGAAATGTGCAGGAGCTCCATCGTGCATGAACCACATGTTGTGTCGTACTTGTAAAGGCACATGTTCTAGCATCACAGGTAGAGTGTCCCGTATGAAATCATGATAACGTGCTCCATTGAGCGTAGTAGGAAGAACATGGGGCCCAATCAAGACATCACCAACAATGCCTGCCCAAACGTTCACAGAAAATCTGTGCTGATGACGTGATTGTACAATTGCGTGCGGGTTCTCGTCGGTCCACACATGTTGATTGTGAAAATTTACAATTTGATCACGCTGGAATGAAACTAAAATGAGCTCTAACATGGAAACTAAGGGTTTCCGGACATATGTCCACATAACATCTTTTCTTTATTTGTATGTGAGGAATGTTTCCTGAAAGTCCGGCCGTACCTTTTTGTAACACCCTGTATACACAAAGCCGAGCTGTTTGTAGGTATCCGCGAAGCTACTAAAAAGTTCGGCTTCCTACGCTTCTTTGTAAGTTTGAAACTACTGAGTTTCCAGAGCCTCTGATGAAACCTCCAGCATTAGGAGACGTAACGTTAGTTATGGAAATAAGCGTTGGACCAAGGCCAACTACCCACAAAATAAAATTCACCAGGAACATATCGGAAACTAGTTAGAAGACTAGAAAACTTTGTTCATATGGAAGATAACCTGCGGGAAAGGCCAACAAAATTGCAGCTCCAGTTACTTGTGCTCTCTTTAAACGTGGGTACATGCAGGATAACATCCAAACTAGGGAGAACGAGCTCGGCAGTATCCGATAACACGACAGGTGGAGAACACCTGGAGCACGTTATAGGGATCACAAAATTTTCGAGATGATTACAAGAAGCGTCATAATACGAGACAATCAGCGGATCAACAAAATAAATGGTATACTGCACGGAAATACGACCGATCCTAGGTTCAAATGGCTCTGAGCACTATGGGACTTAACTTCTGAGGTCATCAGTCCCCTAGAACTTAGAACTACTTAAACCTAACCAACCTAAGGACATCACACACATCCATGCCCGAGGCAGGATTCGAATCTGCGACAGTAGCGGTCGCGCGGTTCCAGACTGTAGCGCCTAGAACCGCTCGGCCACTCCGGCCGGCGACCGATCCTAGGGTCGGAGAGTATACCTAGGCACTCTTGATGTTTCGTATTCGGTATTTCAATCTAGTTACTGATTTTAGAATCACACGGAGGGTTACGTACTAGAAACCACCATATTTTCTGCTGTCTTCGTTGTGAAACACGACGTTCTGTTTTGCGCAGAACTCGTATTCGGAAATATTGCGAGTGCTATATATTTAAGTGCTGTATAATACACTGACGGAAAAAATGAATGTTGGTAAGCGCATTTCTACGTCTGAAAGATGACGTGTATTCAAATTTTGCGTCAGTTGCATACGAGCGGCGCTACCAGCTTTAAATACACTCTGTAACGGTCGTGAGCGTTGGTTACCCAACGAGCGAGATGGCGCATGGTTAGCACAATGGACTCGCATTTTGGAGGACGACCTTTCAATCCTGCGTCAGGCCATCCTGATTTAGGTTTTCCGTGATTTCCCTAAATCGCTTCAGGCAAATGCCGGGATGGTTCCTTCGAAAGGGCACGGCCGAATTCTTTCTCCATCTTCCCTAATCCGATGAAACCGATGACCTCGCAGTTTGGTCTCTTCCCCCAAATAAAACCCCCGTTAGTTACCTTTGAGATTGAAAGTAGTGAGTCGTTGTTAGTCAAGAATGCCTTTAAGACGACAAAGACGCGATTATCAGCAACTCCTTGAGTTTGAACGAGGTCATGTAATAGGGCTACGACAAGCTGAATGTTCCTTTGCGATACTCTAGAAAGGCTTGGCAGGAATGTAGCCACTGTACATTATTGCTGGCAGTGGTTGTCATGAGAATGTACAGTAGCAAGAAGACCTTGTAAGTAGGCTGTTTAGGTTTTTTCATTGGTAACGCCACCTTTGTATAAAAATCACTGGCTGTGCTGTGTGCAGTCTGTGGCTAGTTTGCATTGTTGTCTGCCATTGTAGTGTTGGGCAGCGGCAGCTGGATGTGAACAGCGCGTAGCGTTGCGCAGTTGGAGGTGAGCCGCCAGCAGTGGTGGATGTGGGGAGAGAGATGGCGGAGTTTTGTAATTTGTCATGAACTGCTATATATATTATGACTATTAAGGTAAATACATTGTTTGTTCTCTATTAATATCTTTCATTTGCTAACTATCCCTATCAGTAGTTAGTGCCTTCCGTAGTTTGAATCTTTTATTTAGCTGGCAGTAGTGGCGCTCGCTGTATTGCAGTAGTTCGAGTAATGAAGATTTTTGTGAGGTAAGTGATTTCTGAAAGGTATAGTTAAGGACTACAGTGGGTCTACATCTTTGATGATCCATAAATACCATTATTTCTACAAGGACTGCAGTGGGTCTGCACCTCTGGTGGCCCACCAATACCGTAATCTCTACCAGGACTACAGTGGGTCTGCTCTGTGATTACCTACCCACCAATACTCTTCAAATCTTCGACTGACTCCGCTGTGGGTTTACTCTGTTGCGGCCCATGACCTGTCTGCATGTCGAGAGTCAGCACTGTCTTTCCGTTGGAAGGACAACGCTACTTCTTCAAGACTGCATGGAAATCCATTACTTCCGTGTGCATTTTCTTTTACTGCTCAGACCTTGAGAAAAACACTGCTATTTTACTGTGATGAACGATTATGACTGTCTTTATGGACTGTGAGAAAGTTTAGCTTTTGACCAACATTGTATCAATACGTGTGTGCAATTGATATCTTTGTTATTGTAATTGTGAAAAAATTTTTAACAAATATGTATTGGCCAGTGCCCAAAACAATTTGTAAATTTTTTTGTGGGGAGCATGGGGGCTATGTACCTGTAAGTAGGCTGTTTAGGTTTTTTTATTGGTAACGCCACCTTTGTATAAAAATCACCGGCTGTGCTGTGTGCAGTCTGTGGCTAGTTTGCATTGTTGTCTGCCATTGTAGTGTTGGGCAGCGGCAGCTGGATGTGAACAGCGCGTAGCGTTGCGCAGTTGGAGGTGAGCCGCCAGCAGTGGTGGATGTGGGGAGAGAGATGGCGGAGTTTTGTAATTTGTCATGAACTGCTATATATATTATGACTATTAAGGTAAATACATTGTTTGTTCTCTATTAAAATCTTTCATTTGCTAACTATCCCTATCAGTAGTTAGTGCCTTCCGTAGTTTGAATCTTTTATTTAGCTGGCAGTAGTGGCGCTCGCTGTATTGCAGTAGTTCGAGTAATGAAGATTTTTGTGAGGTAAGTGATTTCTGAAAGGTATAGTTTAATGTTAGTCAGGGCCATTCTTTTGTAGGGATTTTTGAAAGTCAGATTGCGTTGCGCTAAAAATATTGTGTGTCAGTTTAAGGACAGTCGTGTATAATTGTTTTAAAAAGGGGAGGTTTCAACCTAGCTCTGGACTGTCAGGAGGCACTACTGAGAGGGAAGACCATCGTTTTCACTGTATGGCTGTGGTGCGCTGTGCTGCATCTGCAGCACCAAGTTGAGCAGCAGTTGGCCCACAGTGACACAACGAACTGTCAAAAATCGGTTACTTCAATGACAGCTCCGAGGCAGTGTCCCTAACTGCCCACAAATCACCACCATTTACAACTTCAGTGGTGTTAAACGAGAGGTCAGTGTTTTCTGATGAAAGCTGGTTCTGCCTCGGTGCTAGTGATGGCCGCGTGTTAGAAGGCTGGCTGAGGGCCTGCAACCAACCTGTCTTATGCTAGTCACACTGAACCTGCCTGGGCATAACGGTCTCTGATTCGATTTCATACGACAGCAGGAGCCATCTCATGGTTACCCCACGCACCCTGATTTCAAATTTGTACGTCAGTCTGGCGATTCGACATGTTGTGCTGCCTTTCATGAACAGCAACCCAGGGAGTGTCTTCCAACAGGATAACGTCACCCACATACCACTGTTGCAAACCAACATGCTCTACAGAGAGTCGACATGTTGCCTTGCTCTGGTGGATGTCAGATCTGTCTCCAGTCGACCACATATGGGACATCATCGGACCACAACTTCAACGTCATCCACAAACAGCATTAACCGTCCCTGTGTTGACCAAACAAATGCAGTGGGCGTGGAGCTCCATCCCACAAACTGACATCCGGCACCTGCACAATACAACGCATGCACATTTGCATGCTTGCCATCAACACTCTGGCAATTACACCGGATATTAATGTACCAGCATTTTTCATTTGCAATGGCATATCAATCTCTTACATTAACCTGTGATCTTGCAACGTTAATTCAAAAATGGCTCTGAGCACTATGGGACTTAACATCTGAGGTCATCAGTCCCCTAGACTTAGAACTACTTAAACCTAAATAACCTAAGAACATCAGACACATCCATGCCCGAGGCAGGATTCGAACCTGCGACCGTAGCAGCAGCGCGGTTCCAGACTGAAGCGCCTAGAACTGCTCGGCCACAGCAGCCGGCGCAATTTTAATTACTTAAACATGTTAGGTAGACCAATGTATTCTCGAAATTTCTTCTATGCACATTGTTTGTAAGATTTTGGTAATTCTTCAGTTAGAGAGTTTTAAGGTGAGGCTGCCCCAGAAGTAACGGTCAATATCCAGGGATAAGATAGGAACGATCATTCGAAGTACGAAAGTCTAGTAAATATGGGCTCAATGCATACCTCAGGAGGTGTGAGTACTTCTTCATCTTCGATACTGTGAAACAAATCTCCTCTACTTTACCATCCATATTTTGAGCGGCGTCAGAGTGGTCCAAAACAAGGAAAAAATGTTAACTAAACATGGGCTCTAAAGTTCATAGTACAAGAGCTATGACCAATTGTTCACCTTCGCTATTGTGAAACACATCTCTTTTATTGAACAACTACTGAGGTATGCATTTTCAAGCCGATATTCGTTAGACAATTTTTTAAAATTCTGGTTCATACTACCTCCTCCGAAAATATGAAGAGCTAAGAACTTACAACAGAAGAGAATTGCTGCATAGTATCTAATATGAAAAACTGTTGATAGCTTTCAAGGTATGAATTTCAGAGTTCGTGTTTAATAGACTTACTTGATCTGAATGATCGTTCATGTCACATCCCTGAATACTGACCATTCCTCCTGGGACACGCTGGATTTTTAAAACTAGTTATATAACGTGTGGACTGTTAAGCCATACTTCGTCAGACATGTACAATCTTGTACCTCAAAACAGAAGATCTCTCTACCATGGAACGCGTGGTATTTGCAAATGAACTGGGTTTCTTTAATACCTTAACAGTTTTCATTGCTTTGAAAACGGAAATTTGTGATAGTTTGTAATAACTTTCATTCTAAAATGTTTTTAACTGTTCACTGGTTTTTGGCAAGACTTTTTTTTAATTTGATTTCACTTTCTGTTTACAGTAATACACAGACTATTACGTGCAAGCAGACAAGATTTTCTCGATTGCAACACTTCTAATTTTAATGGAATATTTGTTCCCAGGTATCCGGCCATGTTGTATCTTGGAACAGTTTTTCACCTATTGAAAAACCTTACTTTTCTGGAGCAGTTCAGAAAAAGACTGCTGAACACATGAAGTGAAGAGGAATAATGAAATGTTTTAAATTTCTATTATAGATCTGGCTAGATGAGAAGGCAAAAAGGAGTTTCAAGGTACAACACTCTACCGTGCTACTCCTGCGTTTTGAGGCTTCGCGAAGTACAACATAACAGCCGGCGGATTCTGGGATCGTAACAAAACGGTGTAGCCCATACGAGAGTGTGACAGAAGTGTTAAGTAGCAATCCTAAAGAGAAAGACGACGCAGTTCTCGCGTAACATTGATGGATAAATTCGGAGAACCATATCTGCAAGTAAAATTGCGCCACCCTTTTGCATGCTACTCTCGTATATCTCGCGTAGGGGTAATGGGAACAGGGTAAGGCAGCCTAACAGACAGTTATTTACTCTCACTAAATACTGAAATAGAGATGGACAGAAAATCTCTAGTACACATCGCCTTTTACTGCACAAATACTTGCGTAGTGTGTTTGAAGATGTAAATGCAGAAGTGGAACTAGAAGATTGCCATGGCAGAACCTGATCAAAAAGCCCTTTCGACTTCGTTCTTTCAAATTTTCTCTTGTTCTTGAATTAAAGCTTATAGACTAACCTACGGTGTTAGCTCTGCTGGTGGTTCTTAATAGTGTTGTCGGAATGTGTGGATTCTAAGACTTTCGTCCTGAACCGAGGCCTAATTCAGATTGCCAGATACGTGAATTCACAGAAATTACCTTATTACGAGGGAGCATTAAATAAGTAATGCAATACATTTCTCTTCTCGGCCAATTTCGGTTGAAAAAAATGCCCAGTTATTTGTGGAACATCACGAAATATTCCTGCTTCAGCGCCTGTAGTTTCATGAATTTCCGATAGATGGCAGCGCTATACGTAGCCTTTAAAATGGCGCCTATAAAGAAGGTGCGTTCCAAGCAGAGAGCCGTCATTGAGATTCTTTTTGTGGAAAACCGAAGCATACAGATATTCATACGGGTCTGCATAATGTCTACGGAGACTTGGCAGTGAGCAAAAGCGCTTTGACTCGTTGGGCGAAGCGTCTGCCATCATGGCAAGAAGGTCATTCAGACCTGTCCGATCTCCCACGCGCCAGCCGGCCGCGCATAGCTGTGACTCCTGCAATGGAGGAACGTGTGGACACGCTCATTCGAGGTGATCTTCTCCTTCTCCATATCAACGCAAGGCTTCATACTAGCCTCCAAAATAGCGTCTATAAAAGAGGTGCATTCCAAGCAGAGAGTCGTCATTGAGTTTCTTTTTGTGGAAAACCGAAGCATACAGATATTCATACGGGTCTGCATGTCTACGGAGACCTGGCAGGGAACAAAAGCACGTTGAGTCGTTGGGCGAAGCGTCTGACATCACGGCAACAAGGTTAGACAGACCTGTCCGATCTCCCACGCCCCGGCCGGCCTCGGATAGCTGCGACTCCTGTAATGGAGGAACGTGTGGACAAGCTCATTCGAGGTGATCTTCTCCTTCTCCATATCAACGCAAGGCCTCATACTAGTCTGCACACACGAGAGTAGCTCAGAAAACTTCATTGGGCCATTCATCCTCGACCACACGACAGCCCAGATCTCGCAAATACCGACTTCCATCTGTTAGACCCAATGGAGGATGTACTCAGCGGGAAACAGTAGATGGGGAAGTTATGCAGCAAGACATTGACCGACGTAGAGTGGTGACATGCAGGCACACAGACCCATCCGGTAAGGTGGCGTAAGACAGTCGCATTGAACGGAGATTATGTTGAAAAATAGGTTTTTGTAGTCAAAAGAGTAGCGAAGTTGGGAATAGTATGATGTGCTGGAATCCTCAATAAACCAACATGCTTTCAGAAAAAATGTGTTGAGTCTCGTACTGAACAGGCAACGGCTTTGCCGCAGTGGATACCCCGGTTCCCGTGAGATCACCGAAGTTAAGGGCTGTCGGGCGTGGTCGGCACTTGGATGGGTGACCACCTGGGCCGCCATGCGCTCTCAGCCTTGTGATGCCAATTGAGGAGCTACTCGATCGAATAGTAGCGGCTTCGGTCAAGAATACCATCTTACGACCGGGAGAGCGGTGTGCTGACCCCACGCCCCTCCTATCCACATCCTCCACCGAGGGTGACACGGCCGTCGGATGGTCCCGATAGGCCACTCGTGGCCTGAAGACGGAGTGCTTTTTTTTTTTCTTACTGAACACCCCTCGTATGCATCAGTGAATCCTCATTAGTCCATTGCATAATATTAAGTTTGGTGTGTGATGCTTATTTGGTGGGCCACTTTTATTTTGGTCAGGCTGTAGATGTTGATGCCTTCTGGGATAATTCATAATTAATTGCTGCATACTAAGATAATGTTGGCTTACTGCTTACGATGCACAACTATGTAAGTTCATTATATGTTCTAATGAAGTTACATGTTTTGCTGTGTATAGCTGAAAATGCAGTGCTTTAAAATATAAGAACTTACATGCAGAGGAGCATTTGGTAATATTTTCAAAGCGTAGAACGCATTTGTGGGCATAAAGAGAGCCTGCTACAGTATGGTACTGAATAAGAAATTCGAAATCCTGAACAGAATGGAAGTATAAGCAGAGAGGAGTAATCCTTAACACCTGAGTAATTCCATAAGAATAATCAGTTGGGCGCTAAAGATGCTAGGCTGATGTGTAGCGGGGAAAGGTTCTGACTATCGCTACTGCTGTTTAACAGGAGGTTTGTAGTATTGCTTGCGGTAGAAGGAAAAGCGAAAAGCGGAAGTACTAAATGAAGGTTGTTATAAAGAAAATAAGTGTAAAGAAGTATGTGAAAAGCCTTTACGAAAAAAATGGGACATTTAATAAGTAATCCAGGAAAAGATAATTACTGTATCAGAATTTAGTAACTTACCAAACTTTTTTTCAGACATGTATTTTTCTAGAGAGACTTTAATACTTAGCGGTGAGACCTCTCTACATGGGAAAGATAAGGTACACAAAGTCGACAACTACAGGTTCTTTTCTAACAGATAAAATGAAAGCCTTGAAAACGAAAATTGCAGCAAAATATCTAGTTGTTTCAGCAACGGAAAAGTTTAGTTAGTTGCAACGGAAAACTTTAACGATGACGTATCAGTTGATAAGACAAATTACTCGTTCTTCAGGACGTAACGCGAAGTGTGATAAAAACTTCGCTACCTTTCGTTGCTTTAGGAACGCATTTAAGGATCTAGAACCAAACAGCAGTTTCATGGAATTAGGTGAAAGTTATACAGCTTGTTTCGATCTAATTTGTGTGGTATGTAGCGGAACATTGCGTTTTCACTGTCACATAGCGGACGATGAACATGCTTCTGACTGCAGCACCGTAAGCTGCGTTCCACATTTCGAACACTTGTTTTCTTGTCCTGTATCTATAATGTATCAGCGGTTGTTCCATATAGCTCCAAATTTTTTATATCCCTATGATAAGCGCGTATGGTTTAAAAATCCTGGTGAGGAACCGAATAATAAAGTAAATAATGCAATGAACCAATCAGCTGTTCAATTACAGATAAAATTACTAGTGATTCCATAAATCCAACTTCTCTCAGACAACATAATCTTGTGCTTGCTCACAGCACTGCATGCTTACTGGGTGGACAACGTCAGATTTATGGAATAGGGAATCATTGGTGGAAATTAGATGGAAGCCACATACCAACGGTTCCAGCAGCTAGCTTCATTCCCCGAAACTTAGAGAAATGGCGCTGTAGTTAAAAGTCTGCACGCGCTTCAGGGAGCACTTTGGATTGAAATAATTGACCGACTATCCAGATTTAGCTTTTCATGGTTTAAGTAAATCTCCAAATGTTGAATCTGGTACTCATCCTTTGGAAAGATGATTATTTCCTTCGTCTTCCTTATTTCACTAGAACCTGAGGGTCTCTAATGATCTCGGCGACGACGGCATGTTACACAGTTTTTAAATACTCCTTCATTTACTATCGGAAAACCGTCGCCCGTAAACACCTGTGGTGTTCTGTAGCCAGTTTACTTAGCCCACTTTCAACGCTTGGGGTGAAATGGGGTAATACTCTGCGACAACACAATTTAGGTTCAATTAGTACATTTAGCCAAGAAGCACGCCATCCGAGTCATCTGTAATATTAATTCACTGATAGTAAGCAGGCAACTATTAAACACAGTAGGGATTCTTACGCTGATGTCGCAGTGCAAAGTGCCTTTTTCTAGCTTGAGTTCAACGCTTTTGTCTACACTAATACCTGAGGACGATTTAAATAGAATGGTTGTTACTGTAACTTAATAAAATGGATTGGATTTTAAGTACCGCTTTTCTTACAACAAGGAATGAGATGTGTTACAAAGTGGATTTTCCCACGGTTTTAACAAACATTTCCTGGTGTATGCTCCGCTTGTCCGTGGTTGGCTGGAAGCCATCCTGTGGTAGATTCAGCTTACTCATTGCCAAGGTTTTCATTCTTCGCACACGTTGGCCTCTATTTCGGGAAATGTTTGTGGTGGCTCTGAGCACTATGGGACTTAACATCTGAGGTCATTAGTCCCCTAGAACTTAGAACTACTGAAACCTAACCACCCTAAGGACATCACACACATCCATACGCGAGGCAGGATTCGAACCTGCGACCGTAGCAGTCGGGGAAATGTTTGTGTTGCAGGTAAATGAACATATTCGTAGGTGACTGTAGTGGTTGAGTAAGTAGTGTGCACCACTAACAGTGGCAGTGAGAGAAGAAAGTGGGTGAAACCCGATGCCGGCAAATAGCCTACGCCTCCCGAATAGCACCGAAGGGATCACTGAGTTTAAAGTCAACTTTCTACGGACGCATCACTATCTGTACTGTCTCATGCCCTCATTCAACAAGGCACTGATGTGAGATTTGCAAAATTCTAGCGATCAGTACGTAAGCAAAGGCTACCATTTCCCCTCGCCCTGACAGTCAGCCGGCCGAAGTAGCCGTGCGGTTAAAGGCGCTGCAGTCTGGAACCGCAAGACCGCTACGGTCGCAGGTTCGAATCCTGCCTCGGGCATGGATGTTTGTGGTGTCCTTAGGTTAGTTAGGTTTAACTAGTTCTAAGTTCTAGGGGACTAATGACCTCAGCAGTTGAGTCCCATAGTGCTCAGAGCCAGCCAGCCAGCCTGACAGTCAAATACTAGCAATGAAAATTTCTTTACTCCAATATTATTCACATACTCAGAGATTAATTTCGGCCGGAACTCGTCGGAAAGGCATTCCAGCACCTCCCGGAGAACTTTTTTTAGATCACTGGAACGAGTCAACACTGGAGATTTAAAATACTACACGTGTATTAAATAGCGACTAACGAACGACCGGCGTTCCATAAGTGATGCAACACTTTTTTTCTGAAAGCAGATTGGTTTCATTCAGGATTCCAGTACCCCATAGTATTCCCCACTCTTTTAGTTACAACCGCGCGGGATTAGCCGAGCGGTCTCAGGCGCTGCAGTCATCGACTGTGCGGCTGGTCCCGGCGGAGGTTCAAGTCCTCCCTCGGGGATGGGTGTGTGTGTTTGCCCTTAGGATAATTTAGGTTAAGTAGTGTGTAAGCTTAAGGACTGATGACCTTAGCAGTTAAGTCCCATAAGATTTCACACACATTTGAATATTTACAAACCCTATTTCTCAACATAATCTCCGTTCAGTGCCACGGCCTTACGCCACCTTAATGGGAGGGTCCCAAAGTACCACTACATTGATCGCCTTCACAGCTAACGTCTTGCTGCGTCAATAACCTCTCTTATCATCCACGTACTGCTTCCCGCGGAGTGCATTCTTCATTGGTCCAAACAGATGGAAGTCGGAAGGTGTGAAATGCCGGCTGTTGGGTGGATGAGGAATAACAGTCCAATGAAATTTTGTGAGCTTCTCTCAGGTGCGCAGAATTGTATGAGGCCTTGCTTTATCATGGGGAAGCAGAAGTTCGATTGCATTTTTGTAGCGACGTTTCTCTAATTTCCTGAAGGTCGCACAGTACACTTCACAGTTGATCGTTGCACCATGAGGGAGGACATCAAACAGAATAAACCCTTCACAGTCCCAGCAGGCGGTCGTCATGACTTTACCGCATGACGGTGCGGCTTTGAACTTTTCCCACTAGGGAGAGGTGGTGCGGTGCCGTTCCGTGGATGCCGTTTTGTTTTCGGTTCGAAGTGATGAACTACGTTTCAACGCCAGTGACGACGTTCGACAAAAAATTGTCACGATTAGCCACGCGCAGGCAGTTCCGCACAGATCTTCCTTCGTTGCTTTTTCTGCCTTCTGTTAGGCGGCGAGGAACCCATTGGCCGCATACTTTTGAGTATCCCAGCTAGTGGACGCGTGTGTCAGCACTACCAACACAGACGTCCAGCTCAGCAGCTGATTGTTTGATGGTGGTCTGTCGATCACCTCGAATGAGAGTGTCCGCACTTCCCAACATTGCTGTGTGCGACCGGCCGGCACGCGGGTGTTCGGACGGATCTACACCCTCTTATTGCGATGATGACAAAGGCCTCTCCCAACGATTCACTGTGCTTAATTCACTGCCAAGTCTCGGGAGACATTCTGCAAACGCCTTTGAATATCTACTACGCTATGGTTTCCCGCCGAAAAAAACTCAATGACGGCTCTCTGCTTGGGACGCACCACGTAACAGACGCCAAGACAAAAAGAGAATAGAAGCTTTCGAAATGTGGTGCTACAGAAAAATGCTGAAGATTAGATGGGTAGATCACATAACTAATGAGGAGGTACTGAATAGAATTGGGCAGAAGGGAAACTTGTGGCACAACTTGACTAGATGAAGAAATCGATTGGTAGGACATATTCTGAGGCATCAGGGGATCACCATTTTAGTATTGGAGGGCAGCGCGGAGGGTAAAAATCGTAGAGGGAGACCAAGAGATGAATACAGTAAACAGATTCAGAAGGATGTAAGTTGCAGTAGATACTGGGAGATGGAGAAGGTTGCACAAGATAGAGTAGCATGGAGAGCTTCATCAAACCAGTCTCTGGACAACAACAACAACAATATAGGGCCACCCCATATCGAACTTCATTATAAAAGAATTGAAGCTGAAGCTTCCACGATGTCCCACAAAAAATTACGCATTTTTTCAACCGAAATTTGCCGAGAAAATATATGTTGCATTATTTATTGAGCACGTCTCAAATAATTTTCCGCAGCGTCGGCACCACTGAACGTAATACTGAGTGACCAACGTAATGCTCTGATCAGAGACTTTGGGCAAGATACTGTGTGTGTGTGTGTGTGTGTGTGTGTGTGTGTGTGTGTGTGTGGGCGCGTGTGTGCAACCTTCGTCTCGAATGTCTCTCTTAACAGCTGGCGGCATCCTCAGAGATCAATAGCATAGCCAAGATAAGTTGAGATTCATTTCGAAGTTGTGATCGGTATATATTACCATTTGTTTACGACTGGCAGCGACCTCAGCGATCTAGTAGCATGGTGACATCTTGTGTTATGTATTTCAATGAGAAATAAATAAGGTAAGAAGTGTTTGAACACGAGCCTCTGTATAATACGCTCTCACGAAATCTTGTTTCTTCCGTGTCGTAATTCATGCCAGAGCTGTTGAACAATTGCCGCGCGGTGCACGCATGGCTTAATCTTGGCAGCTTTTCGAGCCGATACGTAACCATCCTTCCCCTCACGTCCCTTTTCCCGTATGCTCCAGAACCTTTCCTGTTTCCCTGCCCCATACCCTAGTCAGAACAAAGGTCGAACTCAACTTTCAAAGATCGAAAATTGTACTTTTTTTTAGAGGGAGGGGGGTCTTGCACGATTGGAGAGATACATTCCCGCACCTAAAATTTTAGAAATTAAATACTGCATATACTCCGTAGACCTCTCCTCAGGCATGGCGGGTGCTAAATCGTACCTTCATTATCGCTTTTTCGTTCTACTGAATTCGCGTTCAGAGTAAAGAACAACTGTCTTGCATTCCTCTGCACGTGCCCTAATTTCTCTTATCTTGTTCTGATGATCCCTACGTCACATATGGCAACAGTGTAATGGTCACACAGACTTCATTGAATACAGATTCCACGAAAACTACTTCGTCGTTGTTCTAAGGACTGCTATTTAATTTCCCTGAGCATTTCTGTAACAGTTTCGTATGAACAATTATGACCACTCAATATTCTAGCAGCGCCTCTCTGAATTGTCTGAGGATCTGTTGTCACGCCTGCTTAAAGAGTACTCGGAGCACTGCAACGATAATCTAAAACCAGTCACAGTAGCGCTTTGTATGCCATTTCCTTTACAGATGCATTCCGCTTTTCCATAATCATGGCAACAAACCCAAGTCTACCATTGCCTCCCCTAATAATGATTTTACGTGATCATCCCATTTCACATCGTTTCTTAGTATTACCCCTAAATACTTGTACGATTAGCCGCCCGCAGTGGCCGAGCGGTTCTAGGCGCTTCATTCTGGAACCGTGCGGCCGCTACGGTCGCAGATTCGAATCCTGCCTCGGGTATGGATGTGTGTGATGTCCTTAGGTTAGTTAGGTTTAAGTAGTTCTCAGTCTAGGGGACTGATGATCTCAGATGTTAAGTCCCATAGTGCTCAGAGCCATTTGAACCATTTGAATTTATACGATTCGATGATCACCACTAATCTTGTAAATTGATACTATCATGTTCTTTCTCTGTGTTACACGCATTACCTTGCACTTACCCGCATATAAAGAGAGCTGCCAGTCATTACACGAAATGTAATTTTGTCCGTGCCTTTCTTCACTTTCTGACAATAGTCCAACGATGATACTTCCATGCAGACAACCAACTGCATCGCCAGCGAACAATCTTATAGTGCTGCCGATCCTGACTGCTAAATCGTGTTCTCTATTGAAAAAATTAGGGTTAGTGCTAGTAGCACTCGTGCAGTGAGGGCTCGGTGCAAACTTAATTATCTGTATCAATTGTTCACCCGTCTTGGGAATCGAGAAAGTCGACGACTTTTGCTTGTTATCGATGTCGATACTGACAAGATATCAAAATATGTGACATAAATTGCCGTATATTCTGATTGCACTAACGTAGGAGCTCAAATTTCTATACCGGCAAGAGATCCTAGACTTTAGGATGGGATATAAATTTCGACTTAATACATCCACCGCTTCCTGAGAAAAAGGGTCTTCACAGAAAAACAAACAAGCAATCGGAGACATGACAAAACAAATACTTTTTCGTGTGATATAATTACAAATTAACAATTTTCAAGTCTTTTATTTTCAGTGTAAAATCTTGATTCTTCCAAAAAAAAAAAAAAAATGGTTCAAATGGCTCTGAGCACTATGGGACTTAACATCTGTGGTCATCAGTCCCCTAGAACTTAGAAATACTTAAACCTAACTAACCTAAGGATATCACACATATCCGTGCCCGAGGCAGGATTCGACCCTGCGACCGTAGCGGTCACGCGGTTCCAGACTGAAGCGCCTAGAACCGCACGGCCACATCGGCCGGCGATTCTTCCCAAATTTATGGCTTTATGTCAACGGGAAGTACCCTGCAGTTTTGATAAATGAGCTTGCGAGCATCAAAATATGAGACATAAATGGCCGTAAACTGGTTCAAATGGCTCTGAGCACTATGGGACTTAACATCTGGGGTCATAAGTCCCCTAGAACTTAGAACTACTTAAACCTAACTAACCTAAGGACATCACACACATCCATACCCGAGGCAGGATTCGAACCTGCGACCGTAGTAAATAGCTGTACCTTTTGACTGTATTGACTTGGGAGATTAATGTTCTTATACCACCATACACTTAGTTTGTGACGTAAATTTCAAACTGTACGTCCACCCAACCTTGACAAAAAGAGGTCTTATCAGAGGGACATACAGATAGACGGATAACAAACGGAAAAAAAAATTTTTGAGTGATATAATTACAAATTAACAAATTTACCGATTTTTTTTCCTTTAGTTGTACTGTGAAACCTCGCTTCCTGCCAAGTTTGGTAGTTCTGCATCAACGGCAAGTAGATTGGTTTTTGATGAGTGACTTGGCAAGTATCAAAATACGTGACTTAAATGACCGGATCTTTTGACTTCATTGACCTTCGGACACCATGAAGGAACTGTAGACCATACTACGAGATATAAATTTCAACTTGATAATTTAAAAACTCCTGAAAGAAAGGTGTCTTAAGAGACTGACAGACAAGCAGTCAGATAACAAATGACAAAGAAATATATTTTTTTGGGCACACAATTACAGTTTAACAGTTTTCGGACTTTTTCCTTTACTTGTTCTCTGCAACATTGCTTCCTGCCGAATTTCACGATTATTGGTCAACGGAAAGTACGCTATAGTTTTTGATGAATGAATTTGTATGAAACTGTGTGACTAAATCGTTGTATCTTTTGATTGCACTGAATTAGGATTTGAAAGTTTTGAGTTTGCCAAGGAACCATAGACCTTAGTAGCTGACAGTAATTTCAGCTTAATACGTCTGCCCGTTCCTGAGAAAAAGGGGTCTTAACAGACGAACATACAGACAAATGGATCAAATGGCTCTGAGCGTTATGGGACTTAACATCTGAAGTCATCAGTCCCCTAGACTTAGACTGAAGCGCCTAGAACCGCTCGGCCACACAGGCCGGTGAACATACAAGCACTCGGATAACAAATGACAAAATATTTTTCATGTGATACAAACTATAAATTAACAATTTTAAAGTTTTTCCTTTACTTGTACTGTTCAACCTAGCTTGCTGACATATTTTATGATTCTAGGTCGGCCGGCCGGCCAATGTGGCCGAGCGGTTCTAGGCGCTACAGTCCGCAACCGCGCGACCGCTACGGTCGCAGGTTCGAATCCTGCCTCGGGCATGGATGTGCGTGATGTCCTTAGGTTAGTTAGGTTTAAGTAGTTCTAAGTCTATGGGACTGGTGACCTCAGATATTAAGTCCCTTAGTGCTTAGAGCCATTTGAATCATTTGATTCTAGGTCAACGTGAAGTTTCATGTAGGTTTTGATGATAGATTTAACGAGCATCAAAGTATGTGTCATAAATGGCCGTTTATTTTGATTACATTGACACAGAAACTTTACGATTACATCGCTTACATCGCCAAGGGACCATATAGAATGTGACACAAACTTCAACTTGATATGTCTACCCGTTGGCGAGAGAAATGGTTCTTAACGTCGAACAGACAGACGGAGAAACAGACAGACAGATCATATAAGTGTACCGTTTTTACCGATTGAGGACAGAGCCCAAAAATTTGGAGGTCCTGTTACGCTTCTTTGGGGCACATCCTATGTCAGTTTGGTTTCTGTACAATATTCGCCGTCCAGTGTAACGTACTGGGTAATGTCAGTCAAATATTCCACAAGGCAGTTACGCATTTGTGGATATACTCAAAATGTAAAACAGAAGTAATATCCTGCGTTCCCCAGGGAAGTGTTATATGCCCTCTATTGTTCCTGATCTATATTAACGACATAGGAGACAATCTGAGTAGCCTTCTTAGAATGTTTGCAGATGGTGCTGTCATTTACCGTCTTGTGAAGTCATCAGATGTTCAAAACGACTTGCAAAATGGTTTAGATAAGATATTTGTATGGTGCCAAAAGTGGTAATTGACCCTGAATAAAGAAAAGTGCTAAGTTATTCACTGGAGTATGTGATAAGTCACACAAATCTGAGGGCTGTAAAATCAACTAAATACTTAGGGATTACAATTACAAATAGCCTAAATGGGAACGATCACATAGATAATATTGTGGGTAGAGCAAACCAAAGACTGCGATCCATTAGCAGAACACAGGTCTACCAAAGAGACTGCTTACACTACGCTTGTCCGCCCTATTCTGGGGTACTGTTGTGCGGTGTGGGAGCCGCATCAGGTGGGACTGACGGATGACATCGAAAAAGTACAAAGAAGGGCAGCTCGTTTTGTATTATCGCGAAACAGGGGAGATAGTGTCACAGACAATCATTAAAACAAATGCGTTTTTCGTTGTGACGGGATCTTCTCATGAAATTTCAATCACCAGTTTTCTCCTCCGATTGCGAAAACATTCTGTTGGCACCCACCTACATAGGGAGAAATGATCATCACGATAAAATAAGAGAAACCAGGGGTCGCACGGAAAAATTTAAGTGCTCGTTTTTCCCGCGTGCCGTTCGAGAGTGGAACGGTAGAGAGACAGCATGAAGGTGGTTCATTGGACCCTCTGCCAGGCACTTTATTGTGAATAGCAGTGTAATCACGTTGATGTAGATGTAGATGAGATGATCGTAGTACGGGTCGAACCAGGTACTCGCAGTATAGCGCCACCGCACAAGCATTCTTTAGTGATGTCCGCTAACGAGGATGGTGAGGAAGACTCGTGATATGAAATAGGGCTACCAAGATAGAAGAGGTCAAGCCAAAACAAGAAAAGAGGGGAGGAACTTTGGCAGGAGTCTTAGGAGGTAGAAGAAGCTGGACGTAGAACTTTCCAGTTCATACCAGATGTGAGGGAGCGCTTGGACATGAAATATTTTGAGTCTACACGAGGACTGATCCATTTTCTCACTGGCCATGGACCCTCCATTTGGGAAGAGGGCTACACCAGCGTATGACTGTGGCGTGTCAGAGGGTACGCCCGACCATGTAGTTTACGAGTGCCCCCTCTTCAATGATGTTGCGACTACACTTCGAGGCAGACTACCAAACCACGACACATATCAACTGCTTAGACGGGAGGACACTTTCCAAATGTTAAACACAATGGCCAACGAGGTATCACGGAAAGTTTTAACAGAATACTTGAAGGACATGAACTGAATAACAAAGACAACTAACACTGATTGCGTCCAGAGCCCTATTCCCATACCGCCTGTGCGTGGACTGGCCGACTTTCCATCATAGTTGGAATCCGCCACGTGCAGGATTAGGGGGAGTGGGGGTCAATGCTACCGATAAGGACATGCACCGGAAATGAGGTAGGATAAGTTAGTTTGTAGGACTTAGCTTTTAGGAAAACTATGCTGGGGAACTACAGCGAATCAACACCGTGGCCTGCCCAGTGCCAGCGGCACGCTCTTCGGGTTTAGCTCGAGGAGCAAGGCTATCAAAAGTAGGTTTATATCTCACTGGCACACATGTGACGCTGCAGGCGATAGGAATTAGTTATAAGAAATAGACATAAGCCGTAGATATTAGAAATTAAATGCCCATTGTATGAAAAACCAACTGCAGCTCACTTGAAAATTGTAACTAGGTGCAAATTAAGTATTAGTTGTATAATTATTATGACCCACTAATGAGATAAGGAAGTGGGTT
The DNA here is from genome assembly GCF_021461385.2 of Schistocerca piceifrons. Lineage (NCBI taxonomy): Eukaryota > Metazoa > Arthropoda > Insecta > Orthoptera > Acrididae > Schistocerca > Schistocerca piceifrons. Next base: position 186,097,242 of record NC_060138.1, read on the forward strand.
AATTCTGTGTAATTATTATGGTTTTTGTAAATAAAGGTCTTTCATCATCATCATCATCATCATCATTTAAGACTGATTATGCCTTTCAGCGTTCAGTCTGGAGCATAGTCCCCCTTATAAAATTCCTCCATGGTCCCCTATTCAGTGCTAACATTGGTGCCTCTTCTGATGTTAAGCCTATTACTTCAAAATCATTATTAACCGAATCCAGGTACCTTCTCCTTGGTCTACCCCGACTCCTCCTACCCTCTACTGCTGAACCCATGAGTATCTTGGGTAGCCTTGCTTCTCCCATGCGTGTAACATGACCCCATCATCTAAGCCTGTTCGCCCTGACTGCTACCTCTATAGAGTTCATTCCCAGTTTTTCTTTGATTTCCTCATTGTGGACACCCTCCTGCCATTGTTCCCATCTACTAGTACCTGCAATCATCCTAGCTACTTTCATATCCGTAACCTCAACCTTGTTGATAAGGTAACCTGAATCCACCCAGCTTTCGCTCCCATACAACAAAGTTGGTCGAAAGTTTGATCGGTGCACAGATAACTTAGTCTTGGTACTGACTTCCTTCTTGCAGAAGAGAGTAGATCGTAGCTGAGCGCTCACTGCATTAGCTTTGCTACACCTCGCTTCCAGTTCTTTCACTATGTTGCCATCCTGTGAGAATATGCATCCTAAGTACTTGAAACCGTCCACCTGTTCTAAATTTGTTCGTCCTATTTGGCACTCAATCTATTTATATCTCTTTCCCGCTGACATTACTTTCGTTTTGGAGATGCTAATCTTCATACCATAGTCGTTACATTTCTGATCTAGCTCTGAAATATTACTTTGCAAACTTTCAATCGAATCTGCCATCACAACTAAGTCATCCGCATATGCGAGACTGCTTATTTTGTGTTCACATATCTTAATCTCACCCAGCCAGTCTATTGTTTTCAACATATGATCCATAAATAATATGAACAATAGTGGAGACAGGTTGCAGCCTTGTCTTACCCCTGAAACTACTCTAAACCATGAACTCAATTTACCGTCAACTCTAACTGCTGCCTGACTATCCATGTAAAGACCTTTAATTGCTTGCAAAAGGTTGCCTCCTATTCCATAATCTCGTAGAACAGACAATAACTTTCTCCTAGGAACCCGGTCATATGCCTTTTCTAGATCTATAAAGCATAGATACAATTCCCAGTTCCACTCACAACACTTCTCCATTATTTGCCGTAAGCTAAAGATCTGGTCCTGACAACCTCTAAGAGGCCTAAACTCACACTGATTTTCATCCAATTGGTCCTCAACTAATACTTTATCTTTTTTATCTTAAAAAAAAAAAAACTACGTAGCACTGCCAACAAACTGCGGCGCTTACCTGATGACGGTGGCGGGCAAGAAGAAGCTGGAGACTATGAGGGCGGCGTACACGACCACCAGAGACTCGGTGCCCAGTCCCTCAGACGCGTTCACCGAGCTCTGCAGGTTGGCCGCGCCGAAGTAGGCCGTGAAGTGGACCAGGAAGGCGAAGCTCAGCACCAGCACGTTCACCACGATACGGCGCCTCTCACGAGCCGCGTCCGAAGAGTCCCCGCCGCGTTCCGTGTCGCTGTCCACTTTGGCGTCGAGGCTCTTCTCTTTCGCAGGCGGTCTGTCGCCGTCGCCGACGAAAGCCGGGTTGTCGAAGCCACCGTTGCTCTTTGGAACAACCGTAGAGGCGCTGTCATTACTGTTGGTGTCTCCAGTCTTGTCACCCGACCCCTCTTCTGGTCGACATCGCTCGCTGGAAGCGCAGCTTTCAGTAGACATTGTGTTTTGACCAGCAGCGACTGCCACGGGCTCAGCGTTTCCTTCGGGCATAGGGAGACCGCCGCCGTGTTGCTGGGGAGGCGCTTCACTACTGGGACGCACCGACGCGACCTGCCCTCCGAAGCAGCGGCGAGGCACTTCCTCGCTACTTTGCAAAGCAGCTCCACCGTCCACTGGTGTTGTCTCCCTGACACCGTTTGTCGCGTCCGCCGATCCCGTCTCACTGCTTTCACTCTCGGTACCGCGACCGATGTCCGTGGAAGGACTGTTTTCCACAGCGCCGTTCGCAATCGATCTGCACTGGTCGATCGCTGTACTCAGTTCCCGATCTGTCGCAGGAGCGTCAGCGGGCGAGCGAACCGCGGTCTCCGTTGCGGGACGGCATTCCAGTTCGTTGAGTTTCTCGGATCCGGAAGCGTGTGAATTTGTCACGCATTCCTCCCTCGCTGTGTTGTCCATTTTACCATAGCGATCGATTTCGTCCGTACATACACTTTCAGAAAACGTTTCTTTGCAAATCTGAACCGGTGACGTGGAATTTACGGTTGTCTTCGAATGCAGGTAATTACCGAGAGAGTCTTCGTGCGTAACATCACCACTTTTAATCACACTCATAACTACTCCTTCGCTGCCTGAATCCATATTGTCACAATTTATGAGACTCCTCGTCCACACTCGAAGAAGTTATCTCGAATTTCGTTTCTAGTTTGTCCAAATGCGGTAGCGCGAAATATGCCCGCTTCCCTCCGAAGGCGCCGTATTTACCAGAAGCACGAGCAGAAGCAATTCGTGCCGACTCACGCACGCCTATGCTGTTAAAAGAAAGCAGATGCAGATCCCGTCGCTATTTAGCTGAGCAGCGTCTTAGGAAGCTCGTAGTCATTGTGCGTAATCCACGGCAATGCCAGAGCAATAAGTAAACTGTGCGGCTTGAGATAATACACAATCCACAGCCCGAATTACGCTTGCTTACTTCCGGATTTGTGTAGAGCGTCTCGGTTTAGCAGCTGTTTGCTGAGACTCATTGCAGCGAGCCCTCGGGGTACGATTTAAGGCCAGCGAGGAAGCGCACAGAGTGGGTGAGGTCAGTAACCTGTTGCAAGTCATTCAAGAGATTCTCTTATCGACAGTAAATATTCGCTTCCCTTACGTTACACAGGTCACTTCTTTTCAAGCAGAGAGCTCCGCCGCAGGCAAAGAAATATATCGATAGGTGGAAAGGAGAATGTAGGAGCTTTAACTGGCAGTTTACATGCGTCCGACCTGCACGTGTAGCGTGCTGAGGACTGCCCGCTTCGATGGCTGTAGAAGCGCACTGCGAGATGTGTTCGGTGCCGCGGCACTCGCAGAAGTGGCGACGGAGGGGCCAGAAGCCGGCGAGGACGACTGCTGCTGCTTGCGGTCTGCCGGCCGCCGGCTCGGTTTCCCGCCCTCGCGATCTTTACGTAAGCGCACTCAGCCGTCGGCGCGACTGTAAACCACCGGCGCGCGGCGCACAGCTGATTGTGACAGCTGACGGCAGGGGAAGGGAGAGGGGGAAAGGGTGGGGAGGAGAGGAGGGGAGCAGAAGCAGCTACGTGCCCAAGAAAACATGCCGAGCCTCCGAGTATTACAATATCTGCCTATGGACTACTTAACGAAAGCTACGACTGCAAAATACTGATACGAATTATATTTAGAGGTATGGAAATACTGGCGCAAGCGGACTTCGGTGAAGATAAGCTTGGTTTCTGCAAAAATGTATTGGAACTGATAGAATGGGATTGTCAGGATCAGTAAATAATGCCCTCGAATATCTGAAACTAGCCTTTACAGATAGCTTCAGGTACATGAATATGTCACTCACTTCACCAAAAGAAATAACTTCCATAATAAAATCTTTAAAAACAAAGCATTCTAGTGGTTACGATGGAATATCAACAAAGTTAATTAAGGCATGCTCTTGTGAGTTTAGTACAATTCTAAGTTACTTGTGTAACCAGTCAATTATAACTGGGACATTTCCTGACTGGCTAAAATATGCAGATGTTAAGCCTCTATTCAAGAAAGGGGATAAAGAGATACCATCAAACTACAGACCGATTTCACTTTTGCCAGCATTCTCAAAAGCATTCTAAAAAGTAATGAACAGGCAGCTTCTCAACCATCTGACCACAAATGACATATTATCAAGGACACAGTTTGGATTTCTGAAGGGTTCTGATATCGAGAAGGCTATTTACACCTACAGTGAAAATGTACTTAATTCATTAAATAACAAGTTACAAACAGCAGGTATTTTCTGCGATCTGTCAAAGGCATTCGATTGTGTGAACCACAACATCCTTTTAAATAAATTAGAATTCTATGGTGTCACGGGCAGTGCTGCAAAATGGTTCAAGTCATACCTCGGTAACAGGAAACAAAGGAGGTCAATGCAAGGGACTAGTGAATTAAGTCATCAGTCATCATCAGAATGGGAAGAAATTACATGTGGTGTCCCACAAGGATTCATCTTATGGCCATTGCTTTTTCTCATCAGTTACACTGCCAGAAACAAGAGTTCGTTTTGTTTGCACATGACACAAGTATTGCAATAAATAGTATGTCGAGTGTAGTTCTAGAAAGATCTACTAATGATATTTTCATGGATATTAATAAATGGTTTAAAGCCAACTCACTGACATTAAACTTCGAAAAGACTCACTATATGCAATTCAGTACCTGTAAGAGGTTTCCACCCAGCATATGCATAAAGTGTGAAGAAGAGCAGATAGAAGAGGTTGACAGTCTTAAATTCCTGGGATTACAACTTGACAATAAATTCAGTTGTGAGGAGCACACCACAGAACTGCAGAAACGCCTTAACAAATCTGTATTTGCAGTTCGAGTGTTCGCAGACATAGGCGACATAAAAATGAAAAAGTTTGCATACTTTCATTCCATAATGTCATATGGTATAGTATTTTGGGGTAACTCTTCAAGTCAAACAAAAGTTTTCAGAGCGCAAAAGCGTGTAATACGTATTATTTGTGGAGTAAATTCACGGACGTCCTGCAGAAACCTCTTCAAAGAACTGGGTGTACTAACTACTGCCTCTCAGTATATTTACTCCTTAATAAAATTTGTCCTAAATAATATATCTCTATTTCCAACAAACAGCTCAGTTCATACATACAATACCAGGAACAAAAGTGATCTGCACAAGGACTTAAAAGCACTTACTTTAGTTCATAAAGGGGTCCACTACTCAGGAACACTCATCTTCAGTAATTTGCCAGCAAACATAAAAAATTTAGTTAGAAATAAAGATCAGTTTAAAACGAGCCTGAAAGACTTACTAGTGGCCAACTCCTCCTACTCCATTGACGAATTTTTAAATAGAAACAAATTATGTATTGTATAGACTATTAGTATTGTTATTTCAGCTTAAAAAAAAAGACATGTTCCACATCCACGAGGATCTTCTCAGCACGGATCTATGGAACGAAAAACTAATCTAATCTAACAGCCGAGGTAGTACCACAATGTAAAGGGTACCGCACACGAGCTACGGATCTACATCTACATCCATACTCCACAAGCTTCCTGACGGTGTGTGGCAGAGTGTACCTTGAGTACCTCTATCGGTTCTCTCTTCTGTATTGTTCGTGGAAAGAAAGATTGTCGGTATGCCTCTGTGTGGGCTCTAATCTCTCTGATTTTATTCTCATGGTCTCTTCGCGAGATATACGCAGGAGAGAGCAATATACTGCTTAACTCCTCGGTGAAGGTATGTTCTCGAAACTTCAACAGAAGCCCGTACCAAGCTACTGAGCGTCTCTCTTGCAGAGTCTTCCACTGGAGTTTATCTATCATCTCCGTAACGCTTTCGCGATTACTAAATGATCCTGTAACGAAGCGTGCTGCTCTCCGTTGGATTTTCTCTATCTCTTCTATCAACCCTATCTGGTACGGATCCCACACCGGTGAGCAGTATTCAAGCAGTGGGCGAACATGAGTACTGTAACTTACTTCTTTTGTTTTCGGACTACATTTCCTTAGGTTTCTTCCAATGAATCTCAGTCTGGCATCTGTTTTACCGACGATTAAATTTATATTGTCATTCCATTTTAAATCACTCCTAATGCCTACTCCCAGATAATTTATGGAATTAACTGCTTCCAGTTGCTGACCTGCTATATTGTAGCTAAATGATAAAGGATCTTTCATCCTGTGTATTTGCAGCACACTACACTTGTCTACATTGAGATTCAATTGCCATTTCCTGCACCATGCGTCAATTCGTTGGAGATCCTCCTGCATTTCAGTACAATTTTCCATTGTTACAACCTCTCAATATACTACAGCATCATCCGCAAAATGCCTCAGTGAACTTCCGATGTTATCCACAAGGTCATTTATGTATATTGTGAATAGCAACGGTCCTACGACACTCCCCTGCGGCACACCTGAAATCACTCTTACTTCGGAAGACTTCTCTCCAATGAGAATGACATGCTGCGTTCTGTTATCTAGGAACTCATCAGTTCAATCACACAATTGGTCTGATAGTCCATATGCTCTTACTTTGTTCATTTAACGACTGTGGGGAACTGGATCAAACGCCTTGCGGAAGTCAAGAAACACGGCATCTACCTGGGAACCCGTGTCTATGGCCCTCTGAGACTCGTGGACGAATAGCGCGAGCTGGGTTTCACACGATCGTCTTTTTCGAAACCCATGCTGATTCCTACAGAGTAGATCTCTAGTCTCCAGAAAAGTCATTATTCTCGAACATAATACGTGTTCCAAAATTCTACAACTGATCGACGTTAGAGATTTAGGTCTATAGTTCTGCACATCTGTTCGACGTTCCTTCTTGAAACCGGGGATGACCTGTGCCCTTTTACAATCTTTTGGAACGCTACGCTCTTCTAGAGACCTGCGCTACACCGCTGCAAGAAGGGGGGGGAGGGGGGGGCAAGTTCCTTCCCGTACTCTGTGTAAAATCGAACTGGTATCCCTTCAGGTCCAGCGGCCTTTAATGCGATCCGTCACATGCGATACCACCTGCGATCGATCGATCGCTCGCCCCGACACCCCACACAAGAGAGATTTGTCGAGCAATTTCAGTCAGTATTATGAACATCAATGTGTAGACAAGTTATGCTGCTGAAAGTGAACTGCTATGTTTAGCAGCAGTTGCAGCTGAATTGCGTATCCACACGAATACTTGCAGAACATAATTTAAAATAAACAATAATTACAATTTATGAAACTTGTTTTGAAACACTTTTCTTGCGAACTTTATGTTTCTTTACAGAATATATTACATTTTTCACTGACGCCAAGTCGACAGTGTCCACCTTTCCAGTGTATCAGTACAACTCGTTTTATCTTTAGTAGTCCTCAATTCCTTTTATATTCATTAGTCTTATAGTTTAACTGCGTACTTACGCAGTCTATTCGACGTGTCTATAGAGTTGTTGTGAATAACGCCGCTACTGATTACCGTAACTCTTGTTATAATTTGTGCGAAGGAGACTTAGATTACAATAAACGACAAAGGACTTGAGTATAACTGTATAATGCATTTGGCCTGAACATTTAAATAAAAGTGCCTTCTTAACACTACAGTAGGTACGTATATCATTCTGTTTGGAAATTAAAAACTGTAGTAATGTGCGTACTTATTTCATAATAATTCAAGCTCATAAGACGAGGCCCATCAGATCTACTTCTACGGCACAAGCTTCAAAACGCTAATCATTGCAAACTCGAAGGGTGTATTCTGTATTATTTCTTAATATAAAAGACTACGTCGGCTTCCACTTCACTTCCCAGCGTAGTTCATGGTCCCTGAATAACTACGGCAGTGCCGTATGATTGTTAGCCGCGCGTGCCGTAAGATTGTTCGTATGCCTGGGTTACTCCCCTTCAAGTGGACTCTCCCAACATTCCACTGTTTCGTTTATCTCAGCCAGCGTCAGTAGTATCGTTGTTGTGTGTCCGTACGTGTTGACGTGAACGTTTAAGTTTAGTTCCTTTGTTCGTTTGTTTAGTTTTTGTCACTGTTAAAATGCTAACCATTGAAGAACGTGTGTTTTTAGTCGAACAAGTGTTCAAAGCTGGCGGTAAATACACAGTTTTAGTTCATCACACATTTAATTTAGTTTTCTCGAAGACAACACTCCCACATCGCGATACTGTACGAGATTTGATTAACAAATTTCTAAGTACGGATTCAGTGACATATGCATCGAGAAGTGGTCGTCCTAGTGTTTTGTCTGAGGATAAACTACTCGATATTTCCGATAAAATGTCCATGAGTCCGAACAAGTCAGTAAGCAAACTCTCCCAGGAAATCGATGTTGGTGTCGGAACGGCCCACACAGCTGTAAGGAAAAAATTAGAACTTTTCCCATACAAAGTGACAGTCGTGCAAGAACTGAAAAATACTGATCATGGCAAGAGACTGCATTATTATCAATGGTTCAAAAATTTCGTTCAACAAAATGGGATATTCTTAATGAAACGTTTTACACTGATGAGACGTGGTTTCATTTATCCGGGTACATGAACTCGCAAAATTCACGTATGTGGAGTACTGCAAATCCACTGTGTATTCATGAGGAACCACTTTATTCTGTGAAGACAGGAGTTTGGATTGCAATTTCTAGACGTCGGGTTGTGGGTCCCATATTTTTCAACGAAACAATAAACGCACAACGATACCGCAGTGATATTCTGTACCCATTCACAGGAGAACTTGTGCTAAGTGAAATACTGAACGGTTATTTTCAAGAAGATGGTGCAACCGCGCATACAGCTCGTGTTTCAATGTCACTGCTTGCTGATGTTTTTGGTGATTGCATAATTTCACAGGGACTTTGGCCTCCACGATAGGCTGACCTAACACCATCTGACTTTTTCTTCTGGAGTGCAACGAAAGCAACTGTCTATAAAAACCGTCCAAATTCCATCGATGAATTGAAAACTGAAATACCTACTTTCACTGCTTCTGTTACAGAAGAAATGTTACAGCTTGTGTTTCGAAACATGATTAAACGAATTGAATTGTGTTTTAATAACAGGGGTAACACTTTCAACATTTAATGTGAAAATTTGTAACTAAAATTAATATTCAATAAATTAATAACTTGTATTTCACTGAGTTTCATTTCGGTATATTCACTCCGGCATACGGCAGCACTGCGGAGAGACTTTTTCAACACCCCGTATAAATTCTAACGTAATTTTCGTACTCAATGTTGGCAAAGCGAAACTAAACAAAACCGCACAACCACGTTTAATAAATACAGAAATGAATCGCAGCCATTAGCCACACGCCGCTGCTAACCAGCGTGGTAGCCATATTGCACGCACGAATCGCATGCGATCCATCAATTTGCCTGAGATTTCCATGCGATCAGCAATCAGCGACCGATCGCTGTGATTTGCCCACAAACGTGCGATTTATGAAGCGATCGGTTGCCTGCAACGCATCGCTGCAACCCGTCTCTCGTGTGTGTAGGGCCCTTAATACACTAAGTCACAACACTTTCTGCTGCGAAAGCCGTTACCGTTCGACAGCGGGAGCGACACTACTGCTCCAAGCGGTGAGAAGGCAAGCAGTTAAATACGCGGAAAGTATAATGTTTAATTTCTTTTCTACTTAATTAACGAGATCATTGTTACATTTTTGCGTTCAGCGTATTATTAAATTACCAAGATACATGAATTATTACGAAATAAATTCAGTGAAATAAGCTACAAGTTATTCATGAAGAAATACTTTCGTATACGTCCATAATTGCACCTTTCTCTGCTGAAAGCAACATATTATAAACACATATTTCATGAATGGGAAGCGTCTTTTTCTATTGTCTGATCCTTGACACGTAAAACTCTTGAATGCAGCCTAATGATTCGCCTCTTCTTAACTCCACTCGAGTTTCTAACGCACGACTATTTTTGTAAATGTAATTACTTTTGCTTCAAAAGCGAATCTGTTAAAAATTCTTGCCGTTTGTGGCTCACATGTGCCGGCCGTTGTGGCCGAGCGGTTCTAGGCGCTTCAATCTGGAGCCGCCCTGCTGCAACGGTCGCAGGTTCGAATCCTGCCTCGGGCATGGATGTGTGTGATATCCTTAGGTTAGTTAGGTTTAAGTAATTCTAAGTCTAGGGGACTGATGACCTCAGATGTTAGGTCCCATAGTACTCAGACCCATTTGAACCATTTCTGGCTCACATGTTAAATTGGTTTTTTCTATGTTTGGAAACAGTTATCTTGCTCTTGACGATATATTATGACGCCTGCGTGCTTTTCTGTTTAGCTATATGCGTGATGCCTTATTTGGCACGTTAAATAGCGCATGTATTACATTTAATACAGGTTTCTCACGTTCGACATTCACTGATTTCGCTGGAAGTGTAACGAACGAAACATCGCGTTGTTGGGTAAATGTAAGACCTTCTCCCGAGAAAGGTCCTGTATTCTGGCGTTTACTAGATTTTTTTGTTATTGAAGGAAAACGACATAGAAAATTAAAGAATCGCGAATGTGGTGTCATTTTTTTGTTATTATCGATTTTTATGGTCGGCACTACATGCGCTCCTCATTGTAGGAATTATGTTACAAATCAACATAAATGATAGTATTCGCACTCATCCGATATCCTGTTTAGAAGTATCAATTGCTGGACGCCTGGAGCGCTGCTATCGCAGTGGTAACAAAAACGAGACGGGGTGTCGCGATTATCATGTTAGACATTGACCTGACCCTACGACTAATCCTAGAAGACAGACTGAAGAATGTCAGAGACAACTTTATAACATTTATAGATTTAGAGAAAGCTATTGACAATGTTTTTTGGAATACACTCACTGAAACTTTGAGTGTAACAGGTATAAAGTACAGAACGTGAAATTTTATTTACATCTCCAGCGGTACTCCGAAATGATACCGCCCTTCGATTGTGCCATTCCAGCACTAATCGAAGTGCTAGGTTTTCAGGTACCAGCCAGCCAGCCAGCCAGCCGAGCAGCAGCGGTCCAGCCGAGCAGCAGCAGCAGCAGCGGTCCCGGCCAGCAGCAGTGGACCCGGCCAGCAGCAGTGGACCCAGCCAGCAGCAGCGATCCCGGCCAGCAGCAGTGATCCCGGCCAGCAGCAGTGATCCCGGCCAGCAGCAGCGATCCCGGCCAGCGGCAGCGGTCCCGGCCAGCAGCAGCGGTCCCGGCCAGCAGCAGCGATCCCGGCCAGCAGCAACGGTCCCGGCCAGCAGCAGCGGTCCCGGCCAGCAGCAGCGATCCCAGCCAGCAGCAGTGATCCCGGCCAGCAGCAGCAATCCCAGCCAGCAGCAGCGTTCCCGGCCAGCAGCAGCGGTCCTGACCAGCAGCAGTGATCCCGGCCAGCAGCAGCGATCCCCGCCAGCAGCAGCGGTCCCGGCCAGCAGCAGCGATCCCGGCCAGCAGCAGCGATCCCGGCCAGCAGCAGCGATCCCAGCCAGCAGCAGCGATCCCGGCCAGCAGCAGCGATCCCGGCCAGCAGCAGCGATCCCGGCCAGCAGCAGCGATCCCGGCCAGCAGCAGCGATCCCAGCCAGCAGCAGCGTTCCCGGCCAGGAGCAGCGATCCCGGCCAACAGCAGCGATCCCAGCCAGCGGCAGCGATCCTGGCCAGCAGCAGCGATCCCGGCCAGCAGCAGCGGTCCAGCCGGCAGCAGTGGTCCAGCCAGCCAGCCAGCCAGCCCTCCAGCAGCAGCAGTCCAGCCAGTCAGCCCTCCAGCAGCAGCAGCAGCAGCAGCGGCCCCAGCCCCATCTGCGGCAGCAGCAGCAGCTGCGGCAATCCTGCCAGCTGTCGCCAGCGCCAGCGCCAGCGCCAGCAGCATGGGACTCTGGTCTTCGTCTGTATTCGTCTTCGTCCGTCTTCATCTGTCCCCAGTTTTTCCCCTCCTTCTCGTCCTGTGCTTTTTTGTTTCTCCCTGTCGTCATGTCAGCCCCTACCACCACTGCCACTACTACCACCACTGCCATTGTGTATATGTCGCCCTCCGCCGCCACCACCACCATTACATGGTGTGCCCAGTCACACCCCCCTCTCTCCATCCCTCCTCTTCTCACTATCCCTTCGCCCTCGCTCTTTGTCGCCCCCTCTCCAGCTTCTTCCTCCCGCTCCTCTCCCTCTGATCCTTTCCCCTCACTCCCCCAGCCTGTCACTGCAGCTCCAGCTAGGGTGGTGGCCTGTCAGGCCACTGCCCATGCCCAACTCTCCCCATCGCCTTCGCCATCACCACCACCACCGTTGCTGTCGCCGTCACCTTCACTGTCACCATCTCCGGCGCCGACTGCTGTGTCCATGCCAGGACCTGCCCCTTCCTGCCACCTCCCTATAGCTCCCGTCTCTCATGCCACCACCCACCCTTCTGCTGCCATTAAACGCCCTAGTGGCACCACCATCTCCTCCGCTCCCAAAAACGCCCCGCCCCGTCCTCCTTCCCCTCCCCCCCCAGGATGCCATGGATGTCTCCCCACCTGGCCCTGCTCCCTCCGCCTCTCCTTCTCCTCCTCCCCCCCTCTTTATACAAATACCTCCTCTCCCGTCCCGATCCTTCCCTTCTCGAGGCCCGGAATCTCTCCCTGCTCCTCCGCCAACACTTCCCTGGTGACCCCATCTCCCTCCTCACTCCCAGACGGGATTCCATTCTCATCTCCTCCCCCAGCCCCATCCTCCATACTGACATCCTCTCCTGCCTCCCCATCACCCGTTTTGGCCCTAACGTCTCTCTCACCCCTGCTCCTTCTCCATCTCCTACCTGCCAACCCCAACCCCTATGTCGCCCGCCGACCCTCACCGCCGTGATAACTCGGCTCAGTCCGACGATCACGGAGGAGGAGGTGTTGGCAGAGCTCGAGGCACATCCCACGCTGGAGGTGCAGGCGGTCCGCCACATTTTCAACTCGACCGGCCCCACCCGCCTTATGCGGGTTTTCTCCGAGGATGCCCCCTCCATTGACCATCTCCTGAAGGAGGGTGCCCTCCTCTTCAACCAGCGCTATAAGGTCGACCCCTCCCGTTCCCCTCCTCAATCCCTGTGCTGCCAGAGGTGTCTGCGCTATAACGCACACCCAACAGCCGAGTGCCATGAGGCCCCCACCTGCCCGCATTGTAGGCAAGCACACTTCCTCCAGCAGTGCCCTAACCTTCAATCCCCTCCCTCCTGTAATACCTGCAATCTCCCCCATCCCACCTACTCCCAAAAGTGTAAAGCCCGACCCCCTCCGACCACTCCTGAACTCACCGTCCCTGTCCATCCTCTGGACGCCCCCACCCCTCCTGGCAATTCCCTTCGCCCCCCCCGCCCACCACTGAGGACATCATCAGGTTCCTCACCATTGTCCTACAAAACGTCCACCCTTTCCAGCGCCCTCACACCCTCCAACAGGTCTCCCTCACTGCCCGTTCCATTTTCCACTTACAAATGTATGCCACCTACTCCAACAACCAGGCCCATTTCACCTTTTCCCGTCTTGACACCCTTGTCTAAATCCCTGTCATGGCGCGACAGCACCATATCCTTTTCAAGAACATCCACTCCCTTCCCGCCAACAAGAACCTCTTCCTGCACACCCTTGCCACCCACTGCGTGGATGCCTTCCTCCTCAATGAAACCTTCCTCCAACCCCACCACACCGTCCACACATCGCCGTACCTCTTTCACTGCTCCGATAATCCCCTCCCAATTGTGCGTGGCGAAGTTGCCATTGGTCACCACCGCCAGATCCCAGTTTGGCTCCAACCTCTCCTTCCCGACCCCCTGATCCTTAGTCTCTTCTTCCCCAGCCTTACCGTCACCTGCGCCACCATCTATGTCCACCCTAACGCCCCTATTCCCTTCGACTTCCTCTCCCACATTGACCATACCTTCTCCTCCTACATGATCGCCGCTGACCTCAACATCCATAGTCATTCCGCCGCCCAGTTACAGCGGTGGCACCGGTTCCTCTCCTCTGTTCAAGGCGACCTCATCCCCATCCCCCAGCACACCCGTCCCGAATCCAACTCCACTCCCGATGTTATCCTTTCCTCCACTAACCTCCTTGGCCGCATAACGGTGGATGTCCTGGAGCCTATTGGCTGCGACCACCTCCCTGTCCTCCTCACCGTTTCAGACAGTCGTCGCCCCCGCCCCGATCCTCGTAATGATCCAACCCCAAAGTACGTCCATGACTTTTCCCGTGCCAACTGGAATGCCTACCGGGATACCCTCTCCACCCAGGTCGATAGCCACCCCTTCACCTACCACTATCCTGACGATGTAACCCATGTCGCCTCCTTTCTCTAACAGACCTTGTCTGAGGCCGCGGAGGCCCACGTCCCTACTGTTGCCATCCATCCCCACCGTCCTTCCTTGCCCCCACAGACCCTCCTCCCCCTCTGTGAATCCCACCGTCTCTACCATGCCTTCCTCCACACGCGTGACCCGGACACACTCCGATGCCACCGGCAACTCCAGTGACACATTCGAAATTTGCTCGCGCCTAAGAAACGCCGGGACTGGCGACAGACATGCACCCGTTTAAATGCTACCCTACCTATAAACTCGTCCAAGTTCTGGTCAGCCTTCAGTTGCCTTACTGGAACTAAACCCTCCCTCTACTATCCTCTTCTCCATGATGATCACCCCTTCCCTGACACCCTTAGTAAGGCCAATCACTTTGCCTCTTACCTCTCCAATGTCTTTTCCATCCCCGATGATCCCCAGTTCGATTACTCCCTCTTCCCGTATTTCCGCGATCGAACTGACACCTCTGTCCCTCCCCTCACACCTGGTTTCCAGTACTTGGACAACATTGCACACACGGAACTCAATGCCCCTATCACTACACAGGATCTCATTGCTACACTCCGCACGAAACGCAACACCGCTCCTGGTCACGATCGTGTCATCTACCGTCACCTTCGTGAAGCTCCTGTCTCTTTCCTCTCCACCCTGGCCAGGCTCTACAATGTAGTCCTGTCCACCGGTTACTTTCCCGACCTGTGGAAAATCTCCTGTATCCTGATGTTCCTTAAACCTGGTAAACCGCCGTCCGCCGTCTCCTCCTACCATCCTATCAGCCTTACCTCGGTCTTCACCAAGGTCCTGGAATCTATCCTCACCCGCCGCATCCACCAGCATCTCTGCCAGCACCTCCTCCTTCGCGTTACCCAGTGTGGCTTTCGGCCGTCCTTCTCCTCCGACGACCTTCTCCTTCACCTCACTCATCTCCTTTCCGAACAGCTTAATTCCTGTCACTCCACAATCTTCCTCTCCCTGGACCTCGAACGTGCTTATGACCGCGTATGGCATTCCGGTCTCCTCTTCAAGCTCCAAACCTTCGCCCTTCCCATTAACTATGTCCGTCTGATCGACTCCTTTCTCTCCCACTGTCCTTCCTACGTCACCATCCATAACACGGATTCCTACACCTTTGTTCCCGCTGCCGGTGTGCCCCAAGGCTCCGTCCTCTCTCCCCTTTTGTACCTTTTATATACCGCGGACATGCCGCCTCCATCACCCCCCGTCCACCTTCTCCAGTTTGCCGATGACACTGCCTTCCTTGCCCTGGCCCCCACCCTGCAGCGCTCCCAACACCTTCTCCAATCCCATCTTGACTGGTTCACCGCTTGGTGCAACCAGTGATTGCTCAACGTCAATCCCTCCAAACCCCAGGCGATCATTGTAGGCAAAACCACCCCTTCCTTTGGCCTCCTTGATTTCTATCTCACCATCTATGGCCGTCCTATCGCCCTCACCCCCACCCTTAAGTACCTTGGCATCACCCTCGACCGTCGACTCTCCTGGACCCCCCATCTCCGGTCAATCCAAGCCAAGGCATGCTCCCGACTCCATCTCCTCAAGCTCCTTTCCGGCCGTACGTGGGGTCTGGATCCCTCCACCATACTCCACACCTATAAATCCCTCATCCGCCCTATCCTATGTTACGCCCATCTGGTCTGGATCTCCGCCCCCCTACCTTTTATAAATCCCTTCATATCCTTGAACGCCATGCTCTCCGCCTCACCTATCGCATCCGTCTCCCCTCCCCCACACGGATCCTGTACGATCTCATTCCGTTCCCCCACCTCCTCTTTTTCCTTGAAAGGATACGGATCCTGTACACCTCCCGCAAACTTGATCCTCCTCACCCACTTGTCTCGCCCATCCTCTCCCGCCCCCGCCTGCTGCCGCGCCTGTATTTCCATGTCCCACCCGGCCTCCATCTCTCCACCCTCCTTACCCTCTCCCAAGGTGGCTTCCGCCGGCTCCCTCTCCCTGATGATACTCTCCTCCCCTCCATCTACCCCTCCTACCAACTTTGATCCTCCCTCTCTCTTCCTGTGTTTGCTCCTTTGGGCACCCTCCCTCCCTCCTCTCCCCCTTACTTCCCTCCCTCCTTCATTTCTCCTCACTCCTCCCCTGGGCTTCCCCTCCCCTGTCCCTCTCCTCCTCCTCCCATCTCCTCAGCCATTGGCATCCTTGTTCTCCCCTCTCCCCCACCTCACGCTTCTTCCCCTCTTGGCAGGTCCCCGGACTCGCACACGCTAAGTGGACATTCGCGCGCCGGAAATCATCGCCATCAGTGTCTCGTGTGTGCCGTCGTGTTTAGTGTTCAGAGTTTACCGTCACACTCCATCGTTCACAGTGCCATCGACACCTTCAGTGTTTGTGTTTCGTGTCAACAGAGTTCGTAGTGTGGATTGTCATCGAGTGTGAACGGCTTCATGTTTTTTATGTTCTTGTGTCTACTGTTTTTTCGCCGCCGTTTTGTTCCAACTCATGTGTCTTCTCTGTTTTATCATTGTACTATCTTTGGCTGAAGAGCGGCGTATTATGCTGCTGCTAGCCTACCTGTTATACTGGTATTAAAATCACAATAAAGGAAAAAAAGAAAAAAACAAGTTAATTTACATCTTGTATAGAAACCAAACAGTAGTTACAGGAGTCGAAGAACATGAAAGGGAAGCATTTGTTGAGAAAGGAATGACATACGTCGGGTTTATAGCCTATCCCCGCCGTTATTCAGTCAGGGATTTGACAGTTCTGCACAGTCGTTTAGCGAACAAAATTCGAGTTTACCGAGTATCGAAACAGGTGTCTGGCGGAGTTGAGGACTTCCTCACATGCAGAACTCAACACGTTGTTCTTTACAGAATAAAATAGACAGTTGTAAAGGTAATATCGGGAGTACGCTAAGGGAGTGTGATAGGAACGTTATTGTACAGGGTGCAGGGTCCTGCAGCTATGGGTTCTATGCAGCCTACAACGCCTTCAAAACCAATGCGCGGTATTTTCATATTCCGTTGCTCGCTGGGTGCAAAGTATTATTCCTACAGAAATAATGAAGAGGGCCTTTTCGTAGGAGATTTAATGTAGTTAAATTGTTCAAATGGTTCTAAAAACTACGGGGCTTAACATCTGAGGTCATCAGTCCTCTAGACTTAGAACTACTTAAACCTAACTAACCTAAGGACATCACACACATCCATGCCCGAGACAGGATTCGAACCTGCGACCGTATCAGCAGCGCGGTTTCGGACTGAAGCGCCTAGAACCGTTCGGCCACGGCGGCCGGCTGTTAAATTGTGTACTGGGCTACGTACATGTGATTTAAATAATAACAAAATTAATTTGTTAGTTATAACAAATAGCCATACTCTGATCTTCTCAGTACAGAGCACATACTTCGAATGGCGAGTAACAGCTTATGATCGATAAATAATTCAGATAGTTCAGGTACATTTGGACACAAGCTGCAGTGTGATTGGCTGAGAGCATTGTGATGTTGATGTGATGTGATGTTGATGTGACGTGATGTAACCATGACTTAGAGATCAGTGGGACAAAACTCATGTAATTGTGTGATAATAAAATTAATTTGTTATTTGTAACAAACACTCATACCCTGGTCCTCTCACAAAAGAATCCAGGCCTAAAATGATTAAACTTGTGTAACTGGAATAACAATAAAATTAACTTACTATTATTAGCCTACTATTTATAGCAAATACCCACTCCCTGGTCTCTCACTAAGGAGACCAAGTCTAAAAAACGAAGGTCACATAATTAGAGTAATAATAAATTTAATTTGTTATTTGTACCAAGTACGCTCTCCCCAGTACGGACCTCAAATGACAGAATTTGCGTGATTCGAATAATAATATAATTAATTTGTTATTTATAACAAGTAACCACACCATAGTTCTTTTCCTGTGGAATACAAACCTCGAAACTATGAAACCTATGTAACTGGAATAACAATAGATTTTATTTTTTATTATGATTATTCATAACAAATACCCACACCCTAAAGCCAAGAAACCTAATGTTTCAATCATGGTGCTCAGAACTCGAATGATGCATCGCACTCAATTACTCAAAGTTTAAAGGATGAGGAAGTTGAGGGAGAGGATTCGTAATGGTCCAGAGGGGAGGGGGTGCAGGATATGTGTGTGGGCAGGATGGAGATTGCCCTTGATGACCTCTGCACATTGCCTCTGGTATGGGGGCTGGATGGTGGTGGTTGTGCTGGGGAGGTGGGGGGGGGGGGTGATGGTGGGTGACCTTGCCCCCAGTTGCCTCACGTGTAACATGATACCCACGAATCAGCGGATTTAACCGACTGTAACCAGTTATTGCAAGGTTGCGGGTAGAACATACACTGCTTATCCACTGACGATGACCTACCTTTAACGACGGCAGTTCTGTTTGCTAGAAAGTCTTCCGTCTCATTGCATATCTCTCTGCTATTTTGTGTTCACGCGCTCTGTTTTTGCACAAGTTAACTACTTATTAACTACATAGTTTTAACTTTTTTTTGCTATGTGTGCATACTCTAACAAAAAAGGTTAATTTTACTCTGCCAGTTTTGTATCACACCTTTCACATGTAATGTACGAGTATTTCCTAATAATTACACCACCCAACTGATATATTTGACTGCAGCTAAATATACCATAGCTATGTAAGTCGACAAGTAGTTCACTAGATGAATAAATATTTCAGAACACCAATAGCTTGTGTTTTGAATGTGAACTACGGAACTGTTCTGCTGAAAAGTCTCTCACGCTATAGCTACAGAGAACACTGACTGGTCAATAAATTTCTTATTGTAGGCTAATTATCTATACAGTGTATCATTTTATTTCTTTATTGGTAGGCTACTCTTTTGTCAACAAAAGCAAAACAAGGATAATGGACTGTAGTCGAATTAAGTCGGGTGATGCTGAGGGAATTAGATTAGGAAATGAGACACTAAAAGTAGTAAAGGAGTTTTGCTATTTGGGGAGCAAAATAACTGATGATGGTCGATGTAGAGAGAATATAAAATGTAGACTGACAACGGCAAGGAAAGCGTTTCTGAAGAAGAGAAATTGGTTAACATCGAGTATAGATTTAAGTGTCAGGAAGTCGTTTCTGAAAGTATTTGTATGGAGTGTGGCCATGTATGGAAGTGAAACGTGGACGATAAATAATTTGGACAAGAAGAGAATAGAAGCTTTCGAAATGTGGTGCTACAGAAGAATGCTGAAGATTAGATGGGTAGATAAGATAACTAATGAGGAGGTATTGAATAGGATTGGGGAGAAGAGAAGTTTGTGGCACAACGTGACTAGAAGAAGGGATCGGTTGGTAGGACATGTTCTGAGGCATCAAGGGATCACCAATTTAGTATTGGAGTGCAGCGTGGAGGGAAAAATCGTAGAGGGAGACCAAGAGATGAATACACTAAACAGATTCAGAAGGATGTAGGTTGCAGTAGGTACTGGGAGATGAAGAAGCTTGCACAGGATAGAGTAGCATGGAGAGCTGCACCAAACCAGTCTCAGGACTGAAGACCACAACAACAACATTCTTTTGTTTTAGGTAACTGCATTCTAAAGGACAGCGAATACCTAGTAGCAGCTAGCTATAGTAATTAGAACCATGGATGACTTCGGGCACTGAAACAGAAACACGCATTAGCTCATATCGGATTTCTCGCTGTGGGGAATCGCATTTTCGAGGATACGGAGCTGTAGTTGTTCGCTTTACCAGTTTATCTTTTCAACTTCAACCGTCTAGACAACCCTCACATTAACTGTCGGGATAATTATTGCTAGCTATTTCTAACGTTTATGACAAGATTTAGGAGTTTTTATTTGTGACATAAGCCAAGGAATGTGGTCCAAGCGTATTCTTCTGAAAACTAAATTAAAATTAAATTTCGTCCAAATAGGCGTCGTAGGTCCCAAAAATACCGACCGACCGCGATGTCCTCCTCTGCCTGCATGCAGACTTGAAGGGGCATCTGGTGAGCATACAATTCCCGGGCCGTTGTCAGCTTTCCCGATCGGAGCCGCTGTTTGCCTGTCAAGCAGCTCCTCAATTGGACTCACAAGGGCAGATTGCAGCCCATTGGCCAACAGCGCTCTGCAGACCCGGACAGTCTCCTATCCAAATGCTAGCTAAGCCCAACAGCACTTAACGTCGGTGATCTGACTGGAAAATGTTACTATTGAAGCAAAACGGTTGATCTCTTCTGGTTCAAAAATGGTTCAAATGGCTCTGAGCACTACGGGAGTCAACTGCTGAGGTCATTAGTCCCCTAGAACTTAGAACTAGTTAAACCTAACTAACCTAAGGACATCACAAACATCCATGCCCGAGGTAGGATTCGAACCTGCGACCGTAGCGGTCTTGCGGTTCCAGACTGCAGCGCCTTTAACCGCACGGCCACTTCGGCCGGCGACCTCTTCTGGAAAGGGAAGAAGTTAGATTAGGGTTCAACATACCGTTTACAGCGAGGTGATTGAATATGAATTACGAGCTCGGACTGGGGAATTAAAGGGAAGGAATTCAGCCGTCTCACTTTTAGAGGAACCATCTCAGCATTTGCCTTAAGTGATTTAGGGAAACTACGGGAAACCTAACAGCCTGACTGGTACGGAGCCGTCGTCCTCCCGAATGCGAAAACAGTCGTCACCTTGGCCCGACCTCCCCCTGTGTAGCGTTTTTCTGTGATCGTGGCAACTGCTTTGGGAAGCTCCAGTTATTGCAGCAAACGGCGTTCCCGTTGCGTAAGCTAGAAACTTCGTGTGTGTATTTTTTTTTTATCGTCGCGTGTGCTGAGAACAGTTTTCTGAGCAGCAGGTCGTCTTTCCTTGATATTCATTTCGGTCTTCCAGAGCCATGATATACAAGGAAACATGAAAAATATAATCATTCTTTTACAACCAATATCAACAGAACAAAACGAGTGTAGCGTAGCGTAGTGTAACGTTTCCTCTATGGCAAACGTAACACGAATTACGTGCAGGCTGTGAAGAATATGGCCGAAATGAGGTTTTGTTTATACAGTACAAGGCTGTATTGACGTGTTCCTCGAAGTATGAAACAGTACAATACGAGTTTGTTATTAAGTCATCAACGAGCTGCCCATACTCAGGATAAATTTGAAACCGGCGGTGTGAAAGATATCGAAATTCTCAACTATAAATGGATTTCTCTGAAGAAGTTTGATTCCCTTCATACTGAGAGCGAGCCCCCTAAATAAAACTACAACGAAAATGTTATATTCCCTTACCACTTGGAATTGTGGTAAGCCGATGAAATGCACGGACATTTGTCAAGGCTACTAAAATATCTGATTAGCGAAATAGGCTTAAATAGTGCAAGTAAATTAAAGCGGCTATTAGTGAAGATAACAAGTTCTCTGGTCTGACCTGCAAACAATCTCATTTGCATGCACTTAAGAGTCATTAAAGACACCGGTTGACGTTGACAAGGAAGCGATTTGATAGTTAGTGCAGTTACTGTATTTGACAGTGTCTGCAAAGTTCGATGCAAATGTCCTTCAGACATGAATGTATGTCTGAAGGAACTGACTGCTGACAATCTAAGGCTGTATTCACCATCATCATCATTTAAGACTGATTATTCCTTTCAGCGTTCAGTCTGGAGCATAGTCCCCCTTATAAAATTCCTCCATGATCCCCTATTCAGTGCTAACATTGGTGCCTCTTCTGATGTTAAGCCTTTTACTTCAAAATCGTTTTTAACCGTATCCAGGTACCTTCTACTTGGCCTGCCCCGGCGCCTCCTACCCTCTACTGCTGAACCCATGAGTCTCTTAGGTAACCTTGCTCCTCCCATGCGTATAACATGACCCCACCATCTAAGCCTGTTCGCCCTAACTGCTACATCTACAGAGTTCATTCCCAATTTGGACACCCTCCTGCCATTGTTCCCATCTACTAGTACCTGCAATCATATCCGTAACCTCAACCTTATTGTTAAGATAACCTGAATCCACCCAGCTTTCGCTCCCATACAACAAAGTTGGTCGAAAGATTGAACGGTGCACAGATAACTTAGTCTTGGTACTGACTTCCTTCTTGCAGAAGAGAGTAGATCGTAGCTGAGCGCTCACTGCATTAGCTTTGCTACACCTTGCTTCCAGTTCTTTCGCTATGTTGCCATCCTGTGAGAATATGTATCCTAAGAACTTGAAACTGTCTGCCTGTTCTTCGTTCCTCCAATTTGGCACTCAATCCGTTTATATCTCTTTCTCACTGACATTACTTTCGTATTGAATCAAGAAATGTGTTCACAAATTGCGAATGCGATGTAACAACTGCTCTGTGGTTTACTATAGATAAATGAAAATTTCTGCCAGACAGGGTCTCGAACCTGGATTTCCTACTTATCCCTACTGTCGCCTTAACCACTTCGACTATCCGTGCCGATCCAAACTTCCATATGTCATTGTGTCTACGTCCCATAAGTACTCGCAAGCTGTTCGTGTGATTCCAAAATAGGCAAAACGATGCTTTTCTCATCAGTTTGGCTTACTTTTGCATGAAAGACTTTTCGTGGAGTGTCTGTATATGCATGTATCAAGGACATCTGCATCGAACTATACAGCCTCTGTCAAATAGACACTGCAATTTTCGATAAGCAGTAAATTCGGCTTCGAGTCTCTGTCCGACAGAAAAGTTCATGTGTCTATAGCAAACCATACGGCTGTTGTAAGATCGTATTTGCAATTTGGGAATACTTTTGATACTAAAGTGGCTTGACCAGACGTGTAGCGTGAGCTTAGGCGTCATTACGCTACTGAATTGGCCCGTTCTTCTTTGACGGCATAGTAACTGCCTAGTTATATCTCAGAATACCTGGAAACACAGACTTCACTCGTCATTTAATCTTGTTTGATATAGATAGATTTTTCTGACAAGCTCACACCTTTTCCTTAACCACAGTACTTTCTAGGGACCCTTTGAAATCATTGTTTTTGACACATTGTGAAATCAAAAAATGCGCACTAGAAATCTGGAGAAATACAACGTAGATCGAAACACTGCACAGTTAAAGGAATAAGAGAGCGGTTGTACGACGTGAGAACTGTCTGAGCCTAGAGTACACTAATAGATGTGTTCGGTGATTTATCTCCAGACTCCCTATAGCCCATCTCCAGACATTGTCTATAGTCAATGTACTGAGACTGTCTTGTCGTCTTGGCCGAGCGACAACACTAGTTTTTGCTTTCCATCTTTTGCGACGTTCTTATGTGCGAAATGAGTACATGCTTGGTACTAGGGTTCAATGATACGACCACAACGCTGAAAAGTAAACCATAGCGGACGCGCTAGATGCTCGCAGAAGGACCTAGGAACGAGAACACATTGTTACCAAAATTAAGACAGCGACGCCACGGGTTTTCATATTCCACCAGACTGTCGCCTACCGATTTTGAAGTGTTGATTCATATAGTAAGATACACTATTGAGGGAAATTTTACCAGCTGTCCTTCGACTGGAGATCACACTGTCCCGACAAATGGATAATTTTCTTTGACAGTTGTACCAGCATCATTACAGTCTGTCTTCGTTATCTGGCTGCAGGAACAGCAAATAATGGCGCAGCCCTAAATGCTGTTTTTAGAAAAGAAGCTCCTGGTCGACATTTTTTTTTTCAGTTCCTCGTTACTTCAATCTTTTTTTTTAAATCTCTTCCTTTTTCACACCGTGATGCGCAGCCAGTCATGTGGATGGTTACATTTTTAACGCTAATTTTATAGTCCAAACTCATCAAAGGCTAAAGATGAACAGACGAATGAGAATATTTAATACTCATACATTACATTTCAATACCTTTCGTTTGATTACATTTTCAATCAAAAACAAGGAGTTGAATATCGGGAAATAACAAAAATATACAATAGAAGCTCCCACGTGGGGCGAAAACGACCACACTGTCAAAACGTCTGGTAAAAATGTACGGTTACTCTTCGTCTTCCATTGTAAATTGATAACTTTAGACCTTCTACCACAGGAATATGAGGCTGCAATTCGCCTATAAACGCTTCTTTACATACGCCTATCAGCAAATCGTTAGAAGCGTTTCAGATACCAAAGTCGCACAACACGCCTACAAATGTGTAGTGTTACAAAATCCAGCCGTAAGGCAAAGCAAATGCGCACATAAAACCTACGCATTGTGTACAAATGCTTACGTTAGCACATTTATTCATTTGCTTTAACTAACTTGCTGATGCAAGTCCAGTGAGGAGTTACGTGATTCCAACGCCGGTGAGATTTGTGTTATAGACAATGGGAAACTCACGTTATCTGTTCCGTCTCAAGGACACTACAGTGCGCAGCATGATATCCTAAGTATTTCAAATAAAGTCCAGCCTTCTAAATTTTTATGAGTAGTTTAGAGGATTTATATGGGATGACCATAAATGGGTTTTATACTTATGAGCTGTTAACGGGATTTATAAGCGTAAGTGCGAACGGAATAACATACACATCTCGCCGGCACTGACATAAGTAGAAGCGGAGCACATACTTAGACTTGACAAAGAGAGGGCAGAAAATTCGCCATGGCCTACTTGGAGAAGCTATCCAGACATTAGCATG
Source organism: Schistocerca piceifrons (assembly GCF_021461385.2). Lineage (NCBI taxonomy): Eukaryota > Metazoa > Arthropoda > Insecta > Orthoptera > Acrididae > Schistocerca > Schistocerca piceifrons. The sequence goes on from NC_060138.1 coordinate 186,121,953, forward strand.
TCTAACATTCTGCGTGGTGTCTGCTTGTTCTATATCGTGTCTCCCTACCACTTTCGCGCAACGACGCTCTGAGCGTGTTTTTTAGGGAATTGACTAGTTTGAACCTGAGACCTGTTGCTGATAAGGAGACGCCAGACCACACATGACATGTAGAATTCAAAAGAGTTCAGAGAGACTAGCGATGATATAACCAAATACTTAATGATTTCAGCGTCAGTTCCACTGCACTCCCTGTAAAACAATCTTAAGACTAACTAAATTTAGTGGAAGGGGTTCAAGGCTTTCCTATGTTTAGTTAGCTGGTAAAATAACGTCGAAAAAGCAGTTAAGTTTACCATTGGAAATTTTATTCTACTCACAAAACTTTGTTTATAAATTGCACTATTGATAAAATGAAATATTTTAATATAGGATGGTAAAAACCAACTGCGTTCAACAAAAATGTGAGCGAATATTCCCTGAATGGGTTTCCAATTTCTACAATGGTTCGAAGGATGACTTATGCCATATCACATCTATAAACTAGGTATAAATTAAGTTTCACAAAAGAGAAAACTATCAAAATGGTCTACAGTGACCCACAATTATCTTTAATTACTTATCTAACTTGCCGTAAATTACAGTGGCTGATGTGGCTTCTCAATAACTATATAACAGAAAAACCATCGCGTTTCAGATTTTTACTTCAAGTGGCAAATGTGAACACCATGAGCTTTAATTGACGATCGACACTAGTATTACGCAAAAAGGGGATGTAACAGATGAGACTTCTGCAGTTCTGAGTGAAGCCTTATGCGCTCAAAAATGCGGCAACGTGTGCGTTCATTACCTTGTCGGTGTTCGTCAGGGGGCGGCGGACAACACAGCTCCACTCACCTCACCGCCTCGGAAGCAACTCTTTACTAACTTCTCCTTACTACAATTTACCGAAGTTGGTTTAAAAAAAAACTATCTGGCTGTGTTTTCATCTGACCAATCAGGGTCTCAATGTTAACCTTAAGCTCCACCTACAAAAATTCTGTCCATCCAATGAGAAACGTTATACTTTTCGTGGTGGGGCAATGTTTTTTAAAGTTTGCAACGTAACAGAGACGCGAAAAAGTCTCACGCTAAAACTTGCAGCTGGTGTGGTCCTTTTAGCGTTATCGTAAGATCTATACTGTTCTTCTGGAGGGCTCTATCTTTTAACATGGGCTGGGGGGTGGTCCTGACATAACAGAGACGCGAAAAAGTCTCACGCTAAAAACTTGCGGGTGGTGTGGCCCTTTTTGTGTTATCGTGAGATCTATTCTGTTCTTCTGGAGGGCTCTAGCTTTTAACATAGGCTGGGGAGTGGTCCTAACGTAACAGAGATGCGAAAAAGACTCACGCTAAAACTTGCAGCTGGGGTTGTCCTAGTGGTTAGCTGGCGACGTGGTTGTCCAGCCCGTCCCTTATCGTAGGGCCTTCTAACTTAACACGGTTCTGCTCTCGGCTTCTGTTCTCGTTTCTCCCCTCGGAACTGCGTCTGTCTCACGGTGGGGAGGTATGATATGCATTTAGGCATTCTTGTGTTGGTCTGTGGTATTCCATTTGCTCACTCGTTACTCGTATTACTTTGGTTAATTTAATGTCACGATTTATTTGGAGCTATGTGACATGCTACTGGATTTGCTTATCATGTCAGGGTTTTCATGCAAGGTGTTGGATTTGCCTGACACTTTACATATCACCACCCTTCGAACTTAATTTTTGTACTGAAGTTAGGCAATGATTGAATCGTTGTCTAAGCCAGCCGTTATCTAAATTTTGTTGCTTACTGTTCAGCCACGTTATTCTCGTTCTATGCTAGTTTGTATTACCAATTTATATTTTTATATTCTTCCATATTATTCTCAAAAATGACAAGAGAAGAATATTTTTTATGCTATTATTAATTTTTAATTATTTTGTTTCTTTATTTAAGTGTGAAGTTTGTTTTTTAAGAAGTTTGTTATCGAAAGTGAGGAGTCTTTCACATCGATTTTCTTAGAAATATTGTTTTTATAAATGTAGTAATTAAGTAAAATCTATTCCTAACACATTTTCTAAATATCATGTACAAGTCAAATGTTTTTGTTTCTAGACACTCATTTCAACATTGTTATGCTAACAAATAAGAATTATTTCCAAGAATTGCTTTGACAAAGAAATATACATACACAAGTATAGAGATGTGTGGTGGTGTGTTGGGGCTTATGGGCGCTCAACATCGAGGTCATCAGCGCCCTGACACACATTAAAAGGAACGAATGTGGACAGACCTAAGAAAACTAAAGCACACACTCAAAGAAAGCAGGAAAAGAAGGAAAATGCTACATAAGAAAGTAAAACCTAAGGAAAGGGGAAACATAGCAACAAGAATGTCACAGGAAATTGTTATTGGCTGGCCACTTACATAAAATACGGACGAGCTTGTCACACAGTGAGCAAATTAAAATCCTCTCCCTAAAGTCTTTGTAAAAATATTTGACAGGGCACAGAACTTTAAAACTTTAGCCACATTCGCCCGAGTGTTGCCTAAAAGAGATGGCAGGTCCACTGGCAAGTCAGCCGCGACCCGCTGGTCAGAAAATAAAACGCAGTCCAATAAAACGTGGCGCACAGTGACCTGGACGCCGCAAGCACCACAAATTGGAGGGTCCTCTCGCCGGAGAAGGAAGCCATGCGTCATAGGGCTGTGGCCTATTCGAAGCCGAGTGAGGAGAACCTCGTCCCGTCGATTGGGCTGAAAGGAAGTACACCACACACGCGTTGTGGGCTTGACTATACGGAGCTTATTGTCAGTTACTTCCAGCCACTCATCCTCCCACCGACGCATGACCTGTGAGCTCAACAGCGAGGTGAGTGCGTGCAAGGGGATAGCACACTGAGATACTTGTGGGGCGAGACACGCCTCCTTGGCTGCGAGATCTGCCCTTTCATTCCCAGCAATGCCAACATGCCCCGGAACCCAGCAGAAAGCTACAACCTTCCCCAGTCGCTGTAGTCGGAGGAGGGCATCCTGGATGGTCTGGACAATTTTGTCTGCCGCATACAAACGTTGCAATGAGTGAAGGGCACTGAGTGAATCGGAACAGACAAGAAATTTAGGAGAGGAAGAATGTCTCATGTGCTCCAGTGCCCGCAAGATCGCAAACAATTCTGCATCAAAGACAGTAAAAGTCTGAGGCAGTCGGACCTTGAGGACACGATATGGAAAAACAACTGAGCAACCAACAGAATCCCCTTGTTTCGACCCATCCGTAAAAACAGCTACATAGTCGTGGTGCTCAGATGAAATGGCAGAAAAGCTGCATTAAAAACGGTGGCAGGAGTGCAATCTCTCTTGTACTGCAATAAATCTAAAATCGCTCTGGGCTTCTTCGGTAACCAGGGTGGCAGGTGCTTAAAACTCAGGATTTGGGGTTGTACAGACTCCACACCGAGTGACTCTAGCACACGTTGCAAACGCATCCCAAACGGCAACGTAGCCTGGGGACGGTGGGAAAAAAGGCGGTCCAGAGGTGGATGGGCAACAAGATGGTGAGCAGGCGAGCTGGGAGCTGCAAGAAACTTACAAGCCTGGCGCACCAGCAGGAGCTGCCGCCAGATGGTAAGTGGCGATTCGCCAGTCTCAGCACAGAGGCTGGGTACGGGACTGGTCCGATAAGCACCCGTGGCTAGTCGAATCCCAGCATGGTGAACAGCGTCAAGGATCTGCAAATAAGACGGCCTTGCTGACCCATATACTGTGCACCCATAGTCCAGCCGTGAACGCACAAAAGCTCGACAAAACTGAAGGAGATGCGCCCTGTCCACTCCCAAGACCTGTGGCTGAGGCACTTGAGGATGTTCAATGCCTTCAGGGTTCTGGCTTTCAAGTCACGTAGGTGTGGCAGCCATGACAACCTGGAGTCAAAAATTAGGCCCAGAAACCGCACTGTGTCTCTAAAACGTAGAACAGTATCCCCCATATGCAAGGCAGGCAAAGTAAAAAGATGACGAGAACGATTAAAATGAACACAAACACACTTTTCGGAAGAAAACCGAAAACCTGTCTTTGCAGCCCATTCCTCTAACCGCCGCACTGTTAGCTGCAACTGACGGTTCACGGTTGCAACACTGGAGGAGGAACAGAAAACAGCAAAGTCGTCCACAAATAAGGAACACTGTACTGGACTTCTCACTGTAGACGTTATACTGTTGATGGCTATGGCAAAGAGGGTAACGCTTAAAACACTGCCCTGGGGGACACCGTTCTCTTGCTCAAAGCGATCAGACAGTGTGTTACCAACGCGGGTCCGAAAAAACCGCTGAGACAGGAAAGACCGAATGAAAATGGGGAGGCGGCCACGAAAGCCCCATTGATGCATTTGTGCAAGAATACAGTGTCTCCAAGTAGTATCATATGCCTTACTGATATCAAAGAAGATACCGATACAGTGATGCTGACGGAGAAAAGCCTGCTGAATTGCCGCCTCTAGGAGGGTCAGGTTGTCGACCGTGGACCGAAATTTTCGGAATCCACACTGAAAGCGGCTAAGGAGCTGTCTGGTCTCTAACAGCCAGACCAGACGCCGGTTAACCATCCGTTCCAGGGTCTTTCCGACACAGCTTGTCAAGGCGATACTACGATAACTACCGGGACATGTGCGGTCCTTTCCTGGTTTGAGGAGAGAGATGAGAATTGCCTCCCTCCACGAGGTGGGGAACACTCCTGTCTGCCATACGAGATTAAAACATTCGAGGAGGATTTCCTTTGACGCCGCTGGCAGATGTCGAAGCATGGAGTACCGGATGCGGTCGTAACCTGGTGCAGTTTCAGAAGTCTCAGTAAGTGCCGATTCAAGTTCCCACATGGAGAAAGGGGAATTGTAGGCCTCAGAACTGTTCGACCGAAAATCCAAGGTCGCTCTTTCGACAGTCGCACGGTAGCGACGAAACGCTGGATCCTGATTTGCAGCGGCAGTACTTTGTGCAAAATGCTCTGCCAGCGTCTGAACAATGGCTCTGGGTGTCGTTTGGAGGCATCCCTGGTTCAGGACAGCAGCTATTGGTAAACGGCTATGTTTACCAGAAATCCTCCGGATGGCTTCCCATACTCTTGTGGAACAAGTGGAACGGTTGATGGAGTCCAGGAACTCCTGCCATGACCTTCTCTTGCTCTCTTTAATGACACGACGTGCCCTGGCTCTCGCGATTCGAAAGGCGGTAAGATTGACTGCTGTTGGGCGGCATTTAAATCGGCGAAGAGCCGCACGTCTGTCCCGGATGGCTGAACGGCACTCTTCCGTCCACCAAGGCACAAGGCGCCGCTTAGGAGGGCCAGAAGACTGTGGTATGGACAGGTCAGCAGCATGATGGACCACAAGCGTGATGTGATCCACCCATTCCTGTACGTTACTGTGGCGGTCAAAGACAGCCAACCGAGTGAACAGTGGCCAGTTAGCCCTGCCAATCATCCACAATGGTGGCCGCGGCTCCAGCAATACACCATCCAGGAGATGAATGCGGATAGGGAAGTGATCGCTGGAATGAAGGTCATCAATGACCTCCCAGTGAACAGAGTCGGTGAGGGTTGGAGAGCAGAAAGATAGGTCAATGGCTGAGAATGACCCTGTAGCAGTAGAGAAATGAGTCGGAGTACCTGTGTTGAGGATGCACAACACTTGAGATGTTAGGAGGCTCTCCAAAATTCGACCTCAAGCGCAGAGAGAAGTGGAGCCCCACAGGACATGATGGGCATTGAAGTCTCCCAGGAGAAGAAATGGGCGGGGGAGTTGGTTGATAAGATCTGTGAGAGCGTCTAAGGTCATTGCATCCAGAGGGGGTAAATAAAGGGAGCAAACGGTAAGCTTAAGCTTCTGAGGTGAATGAATTTCAACTGCAACTGCTTGCAGGTCAGTATCCAGGGGGAGGGCAGAGGAGTGGTGGTCATTATTGACAAACACAGCGACTCCGCCTTTGGCCTTTCTCCAGTCAGGTCATCTTTGCGATATGACGTATAGCCCCTTAGTACAGGAGCATCAGATGGTTTTAAATGCGTTTCCTGTAAACACAAGCACAGGGGGCGTTGCCGTGCTAGGAGGTTCAGTTCCTCCACATGTGCCCGGAATCCATTCATGTTCCACTGTATAATGGGGGCCATCTATCAGGGTGGGAGTACCTTCATTCTCACTTTCTGTTGGGGAGGAGAGCCCACAACAGGTGGAGGCTCAGTTTTGGTGCGAGACGATTGCCCCAGTCTGACATCAACCTCCATCGTCTCAGAAGAGGAGTCGAGAGAGACGTCAGAGAGAATGACATCCACATCAGGAGACTGTATAACTGCAGTCTCCTTTAGTGGGCGAGTCTTCACCTTTGTCTTTAGCTTCGATGTTCTGGCCTGAGGTGGCATTGGAGCCAAAACCTCAGAATCAGTAGGGGGTGGTAGCAGTGCTGGGCAGTGCACAAGACTGGACCCGGGAAGGGGCAGGAAGTTCCATGATGTCAGCTACCACGGCCTGGTCAGAAGGCCGGGGGGGGAGCAGCAGGCTTCACAGGAACGGCAGCAACACACGTACATTGACAAGCGCAGGTGCTAGTGCTGACAGTAGCAACCTCGGTTTGTGTAGCGGCATCGATTTTCAAGACTGGTTGTTTGAGAACGGAAGAAAAGGAAGCAGCGAACGTGGGCGGCTGCATGGACTTGTAGATTTTCTTCGCCTCACCATACGGGATGCGTTTTGTAGTTTTTAGTTCCTGGATCTTCTGTTCCTCAAGGAAAACTCTGCATTCCCTACTCCACACAGGGTGATCCCCAGAGCAGTTGACACACTTGGGAAGAGAGGAGCAACCAACTCCCTCATGGGCGGCTTTACCACAATTCCCGCAAGTGGCTTCCCCTCTACAGCCGAGAGTAGTGTGTCCAAAGTGTTGGCATTTAAAACACCGCATGGGGTTGGGGTAATAAGGCCGTACACTGAGACATAGGAAACCTGCCTTCACATGCTCTGGCAATTTAGTGCTGTTAAATGTAAGGATAAATGAGTCAGTCTTTATGAGAGCACCATCCACCCGTTTCATAATGTGTTGCACGTCGACAATTCCTTCCCGGGACCATTCAGCCTTCAGTTCGTCTTGGGGAATGTCAACGAGATCTCTGCAAGTCACAACACCCTTGCTGTAGTTCAAGATGTTGTGAAATTCAGTCTCTATCGCAAACTCCCCAAGAAATTGTGCCTTCTGAAGGTTCTGGACTTGCTGGAAGCTAGATGTTTCAACCAACAAGGTGCCATTTCGCAAGCGCTTTACAGATTTTAATGTGCCAGCAATACCTTCTAAGCCCTTCTGTATATAAAATGGCGAAACTTTTTCAAAACTCCTATCTTTTCTTTTAATTATGAAAAACACATTCTGCGAAGCAGTATGCGTTCTGTTACTACTACCTGAATCAGGAGGACTGGCTACACGAGCCCTCTTGTTGGATTGGGTGTTAGAACCCACCAGCGGTCCACCCTTTCCGCTGGCAGGAGAAGAATAGTTCGAGGGTTCCATCTCGGTCCCATGAGCAGCAAGGGAACTAGAAGTCCACCTAGACAGAGCCCCGCGTGCCTAGGTAAGCCTTATACAACTGGGGTGCGACAGGTGCCCCAGAGGTTGCCCGCTTGCGACTGTTCCACCCCAACAGCCATGCATCTTATAGGCGCGCAGCACACCGTAAGATTGAGGGGTTTTTATAGAGGTTTACCTTCCTCGCAATCCAGGCGGTCAAGCCAAGATTACCATTCCCTGCAGCACACAACATTCCACTGCCGCGCCATGCGGTGGTCGCTGAAGCATGTCCGGGGGTTACGGTGACAGGAGACTGGCGGCGCTGACCAGTTCCCAGCTCAGGACCCTGCACAAGTATAGAGATATTATCCTAACAAATGGTACAAATGTTAAAAAAAAGGGAAAACATCCAACAAGATAATTTTTTATTCTTTGTTTTTATAAGGAGAAAATAAGTAAAATATTGTTATTCTTTTATTTTTATGAGGAGAAAATAAGTGGCATATAGTTTCAGTGTTTATTATGCCTTACTTTTGTTCTTTTTATAATGTTCATTTCAGAAAATGACTTATTTTTATCGATAGTCTATTTTTTACTTAAGTCCATAGTCAATGACTGTTGTTTTGTAGTTTATTAGCTGTCTGGTGTGCTTAACTTATTTAGTTTTTCACACGTTTCTTTTGCACAATTCCTACATCACATAATTTGATTTCACACATTCACACAGTCCTATGAATGTTTAAGCATGAGGGTGGCGAATGTTTTTTGCACGAAGGTGATGGACTTGAGCGAGATGGATGTGGGCAAGTATTATTTGATGTACAGCTTCGTTCGTCATTCCTTGTTGGATTTGCAAGTGTGTTGCTGTTGTGGAGGTCCCATAATGGAATGGAGCTGTGAGTGCAGAATCTCGTGGTTTACTGGCTTTGTATGTGTGAAAGTCATCGTTATGTGTCGCTGAAAACGGTCGTTTTTCGTTGTAATACTTCGCAGACGACTAGTTTAAAATAGGATAGGGATTTGGGAAGGTATGTCGTCTATTCTTCACCCACCTTCTTTCTTGGTCTCAATCTTGCGAATCTTCAACTTCTGTTCTTCCTGCTTTTTCTCTGCTTCTTACTTGCTTCTTGGTTCTTCTCTGTGCAGGATATGGATATATTTATTGATAACTAGTCGCTTTGAAGTTCTCCTCCTAGTAACAGTTTGATAAATGGTTTGGACATGTCATTTCTACTTTGTGGACATTTTCTTCAGCTTCGTGCATCAGCGTGCTGTTTAATAGCGGTAGTGTGACTTTAACACATATTTTTTTTTGCCAGTGGTGGCTTGCCCAAGCCGTCTTCTTGTCGGGCCGTTTTTTGCTCGCTCCACCGAGTCGGGGCACTCGGAGACCCTTCTGGCGTTTGTTGTCCCGTCGCATCTCTGCAGGGTTCCGTGTTCTGTCCCAGCAGATATACATCCCATGTCAGCTACAAGGGCCTTCTGTTGGTCTTGCTGTCCTTTCCGTTCTCTCGACGCTTCAGCCTTGTAGGAATTGTGTCTTGCTAATTACGTCCTTTTCATTCTTGATACTTCTCGCATCTTTTCCTTGCTGGAGTTTTTACAATGGTTCTTACAAAAAGTTTTACTTATAATCATCTAACATATGTCTAATACCTACATTGTTTTACGCCTTCTTAAAAAGTTTTACAAATTTCAGCGCCCTTTCCATGTTACAATTCTAAGGTATTTTGAGTCTTAACTTCTACAAAAATCCTCAAATTCGTTTTTTTTATTTTTTGTGTAGTGTCACAGTGTATAGCATTTTAGTATTTCATGCTGTTAGACTATCTACGTTTTATCCCTTCACCTTAATTTATGGTACTATTGGTGTTATTTTTGTTTTTGCTTTTATTGAGACTATTTTCTTTTTCCCACCTTCCTCTCTCTTCATTCTTCTTTCTCCTGACGATCTTATCTGCAACATAATCTTGAAATATTGTGCTGATTACTTACCAGTAATAAAATTAATCTTCAAACTTGTACTGAAAGTGTTTAATACTGCCAGTCTTAGGTGAAAATACCTCTGCTTTATCTCGTAAAATAATCTCAAATTGTCTTTTACTGTGTTCCAAAATACCTTGAACTTCTTGCAATTTTTCGTCGATTTCTTTATGGACTTCCAACATGAGTTGAGGCGATTCCCCTTTTGTGCATACCATTCTAATTCTTCATCCTCTTTATCTCGCGTCATTCTTAATTGTTTGTTTATAACTGGTATTTCTTCTAATTTTAGCTTTTGCTCAAAGAGAAGTGTGACATTCCCAAATGTTACGCTACCTTTCCCCATATCTATTATCGCTCGTCCCTCAGCTAAAAAATCTGCACCTATAATCAAATCTACAGTTACTTTAGGTATAATCACGAAGTTGGCTTCGATCTTTTGACCTTGGCACGAAAGAATTAACCTTGTTTGTCTCGTAACTTCCGCAGCATTGTTTCTAATAGGACCTCTTACTTTAATCTTACGTGTTTTCAGAACTGGCAATTCCTCATTGGCACACTGCATGAATAAATTTTCTGAGATCGCAATCAGTTCACTTCCGCTATCAATCACAATATTGACTGGTATATGCTTTACCATGGCCTTCAAAATTGGTTGAATTTGAAAAGGTTGGTTCTGTTCTTCTTCTTCTTGCATCAACGAATCCTCCACTGAATCATACATGAGTCTTTTTAGGAATTTCCCTTGTGAATTCGAACTTTCTGTAGGATAAGCTTCGACTGCTACTTCTCTCTCTTTTATTTCCTCTTCTCTATTTCTTCCTTCATTTACGCTTTCTTCAACATCGTCTACTTTTTCCTCATCCTCGTCTATCTTCTCCTTCTTCGTCGCTACTTCCACATAATCGCATCTAAATGCTCTAATTATCGCTCCATAACTTCCTTCATTATATACGTTGGATTGTGTGCCCACTAGTAACTTATTTTCAACTTCTGTCGACTGCACATTATCCTCATTGAATTCGCTTTCCCTGGTTTCCATCTCAAATAGCTCTGCAATACTCATTACTTCGTCCTTTCCTCCTACATTCGTTGTGCATGCCTCTGGTAATTCATCTTCCTCGTCAGTATTCTACCAATTAATTTCGTCTCAACACGATATTGTTATTTTCTTGTCTTCGTTTTCATCTAGTCCCTGCGGATTTGTTTCTTCCTTCTTCTCTTCTCGTGATAAGGTATTTACTTCTCTGTTCAAGGTGCTACAATTGTCCTGGATCGGTGCGTCATTGTCTTTGGCATGGGCGCTTAGGTGTCAATTCGAACGTTTATCGGGGTTTGGTGGTCTTACCTCCACCTCTTCTGTCTGTATTCTCTTTTCTTGTTCAGCTTGTTGATAGTGGTTTCTTTGTTGATAATTTGTCGGTCTATTGGTTCTCCAGTACCCGTTCCGGTTGTCGTTATTCCCTCTCTAATAGTTGTTGCCGTTCCTGGGTGAATTATAGTTGTTGCCATATTCTCTTCTAAATCCATAACCGGTTCTTTGTTGAAATCTATTGTTTCTTGGTGCGAAGTTATCACATGGTTCGCAATTATTGTTTCTTCGTACTGTGTCTTGTGGATTCCACTGCCTTTTGCTTTCGTTTTCACGTGCGCTTCGTCTTTTTCTTGCGTCATCTTCCGAAAATATGAACTCTAGTTCCCTTAGAATACCTTTAAATGCTTCGATGTCATTGCCTCCGCGACCTACTAATGATTGCTGGTATTTCAATGGTAGCTTCATCGCGCATAATTTAATCAACTCTCCGTCACTGTATGGTACATCTAAGCATTGCTTTTTGTTTGCCATTACTTCGAAAAATTTCACGGGACTCTTCTCTCCTGAATTTTCAAAATATGGGTTCTGTAATAATTCGTACTTCACTCTGTTCTGTGCTTCGCTGGACCAATATCGTGAGAGAAACTTCTCTCTGAAATCTTCGTACGATCGGCATGTCGCTGCAACAGTCTGCATGGTTTCTGCGACTGTTCCTGACATGTGTGCACATATAAAGTCTAATTTGTATGCTAGCGTCCAGTGTTCTGGTAATCCTACTCGGAATTGATCAATAAAAGTTCGTGGATGTAATGAGTTTCCTTCTCGAAAGTGTTGAAATTTTCTGACTGTGAGGAAATGATCGTTGTCGTACTTCGTCATAGTTCCATATGAAATTCGCGATTCTTCGCCACTTTTGTTTCTGATCATTTCTCCCGTCGTTCTTTCCGGTTGTGGTAGATCCACTGGATATTGTCCACAGTAACTTTCACCTACCCTTGCGTAGTATCGTTGGAGTGGTACGCAATAATTTTCTTCCATCGGTTGTGAACGTGTAGCTGAATGCATTGCACTGTATTCTTCGCGACCTGGCTTTCCATTGTCACGTATGTTACTTTCCGCCTGTGATTGGGATTACAAATGCGTAATATCTTCGTTAATTGCTTGTTTTTCCGGTGCTGTTACAGATACGGATGTGGTTGCAGACTCTGTGCTTGTTCGATCCTGTTCACTACGCTCTTCAATGGTTTGCAACAACTCTGTTCGCAATTTCTGAAATTGTCGCTTCGTTTGCGCTTCTATTTTGACTATGCGGTTATCATATCTTTTCAGCGCTGCTTTTGTGATACGTTTGTGTAACACACTGTTTTCAACGATTTCACGCGCTGTACCTGCTGCTTGTCTAGTAATTACATTTATCTGTTTCTCTAGTTTCTTGACTTCTCCCTGGGTGTTGTTACGTAGTGTTTTGATCTCGTCCTGAATGTTATTACGCAATGTTTGTACGTCCACTTGTACCTTGTCAATGTCTGTTCTCAATTGATTGTGACATGTTATTAAGTTTCCTATCACTTCTCAAGATTCTTTTGCCTCGTCTTCAATATGACTTAGGTGTGACTGAATTTTTTTGTTTTGTTCTTTAATCTCACGCATTTGTCTCGTGTTTTCTGCATTCTGAATTTGAATTTGGTTCGATATGTCTTTATTTTGCCTTGTCATGGTTTCCGTAATTTGTTGTAATAATTCTGCCAGATTGGTGGGTCCTATTGCGTTTTCTTCCGACGTCCTACGCTCTGTGTTTTCGCCCAAGTGTTGGTTCGCAGCCGATTGCATTGAACTGTGCTGTGACACGTTTCTGCTCGCATTCCTTGTACTCTGTGGTGAGGGAGCTCTGATTACTTGTACTATGGGTTCTACGTATTCAAGACGCAAGTTAGAATCCTCATCGACTGTCTCTCTACTTTCCTGCTCCTCTGTCGTATGCTGACTTACGTTTCCTATGCCTTGACGTACATTATCCGCGTTATGGTGCGTTATACGTCCTATTTCTCGCGATACTGCTACGTCTGTTGTACTGTCCTCTATTCTCTGTCCATTTTCATGCTGGGTCTCTACCTCAATTCGGTCAAGGTCTCGATCTGCCATTGCTAATCTTTCCGAATCCCTTATTTTCTGTTTTAAAAGCAATTCACGCGCCCTACTTCGAGTCAACATGCGCTCATACGATCTCACGCGTTTCATAAACTTTTTACACACACGACTTGACAAACCATTCACTTACTTGTTGGGTCAGAACCAACTTGTCAACGATGTATCCGCCACCTGTGCGCTTGCATTGGAGAGAAAACTTAATTCTAACAATTTTTAAAATTCATAACTTAATTATGCTATTGTCTCTGCCAGATATTCTCACTTTTTCTTGAATACTTTTACTATCTATCGCTGCAGATACTGTTTTCGACTATGTATAACTTTAGGGAAAACATTTTTTTTACAAAAATTTTTCAACAAGATATTTTTCTGACCTAGTTAGGCATGTGGTCGACCATCAATCATGGTATTTTACCATCCTGGCAGGGTCGCTATTTTCTAACATTCTGCATGGTGTCTGTTTGTTCTATATCGTGTCTCCCTACCACTTTCGCGCAACGACGCTCTGAGCGTGTTTTTTAGGGAATTGACTAGTTTGAACCTGAGACCTGTTGCTGATAAGGAGACGCCAGACCACACATGACATGTAGAATTCAAAAGAGTTCAGAGAGACTAGCGATGATATAACCAAATACTTAATGATTTCAGCGTCAGTTCCACTGCACTCCCTGTAAAACAATCTTAAGACTAACTAAATTTAGTGGAAGGGGTTCAAGGCTTTCCTATGTTTAGTTAGCTGGTAAAATAACGTCGAAAAAGCAGTTAAGTTTACCATTGGAAATTTTATTCTACTCACAAAACATTGTTTATAAATTGCACTATTGATAAAAGGAAATGTTTTAATATAGGACGGTAAAAACCAACTGCGTTCAACAAAAATGTGAACAAATATTACCTGAATGGGTTTCCAAGTTCTACAATGGTTCGAAGGATGACCTATGCCATATCACATCTATAATCTAGGTTTAAATTAAGTTTCACAAAAGAGAAAATTATCAAAATGGTCTACAGTGACCCACAATTATCTTTAATTACTTATCTAACTTGCCGTAAATTACAGTGGCTGATGTGGCTTCTCAATAACTATATAACAGAAAAATCGTCGCGTTTCAGATTTTTACTTCAAGTGGCAAATGTGAACACCATGAGCTTTAATTCGCGATCGACACTAGTATTACGCAAAAAGGGGATGTAACAGATGAGACTTCTGCAGTTCTGAGTGAAGCCTTATGCGCTCAAAAATGCGGCATCGTGTGCGTTCATTACCTTGTCGGTGTTCGTCAGGGGGCGGCGGACAACACAGCTCCACTCACCTCACTGCCTCGGAAGCAACTCTTTACTAACTTCTCCTTACTACAATTTACCGAAGTGGGTTTAAAAAAACTATCTGGCTGTGTTTTTATCTGACCAATCAGGGTCTCAATGTTAACCTTAAGCTCTGCCTACAAAAATTCTGTCTATCCAATGAGAAACGTTATACTTTTCGTGGTGGGGCAATGTTTTTTAAAGTTTGCAACGTAACAGAGACGCGAAAAAGTCTCACGCTAAAACTTGCAGCTGGTGTGGTTCTTTTAGCGTTATCGTAAGATCTATACTGTTCTTCTGGAGGGCTCTATCTTTTAACATGGGCTGGGGTGTGGTCCTGACATAACAGAGACGCGAAAAAGTCTCACGCTAAAAAGTTGCGGGTGGTGTGGCCCTTTTTGTGTTATCGTGAGATCTATTCTGTTCTTCTGGAGGGCTCTAGCTTTTAACATGGGCTGGTGGGTGGTCCTAACGTAACAGAGACGCGAAAAAGACTCACGCTAAAACTTGCAGCTGGGGTGGTCCTAGTGGTTAGCTGGCGACGTGGTTGTCCAGTCCGTCCCTTATCGTAGGGCCTTCTGGCTTAACACGGTTCTGCTCTCGGCTTCTGTTCCCGTTTCTCCCCTCGGAACTGCGTCTGTCTCACGGTGGGAAGGTATGACATGCATTTAAGCATTCTTGTGTTAGTCTGTGGTATTCCATTTGCTCACTCTTTACTCGTATTACTTTGGTTAATTTAATGTCACGATTTATTCGGAGCTATGTGACATACTACTGGATTTGCTTATCATGTCAGGGTTTTCATGGAAAGTGTTGGATTTGCCTGACACGTTACACATGGAGTGATTGAGAGAGACTGTGGAAAGCGTAAATAAGGATGACCTCACAGGAATTTGAATGGAAACGCTCCCGAGTTTTCGATGTGCTGCAGTCTCTGTGTAGGATATCTCTCGAGGCAATCAGGGCAAGTTTCCTCGGAAATCTTTTACCTAGTCATATGACAGTTATCAGCATTGGCTATCTTCTTGCTACAATACTTGTTGTTTTCGTCAATATCGTCATAGTCTAAGCCAAAAACACTTTGTTACGCGAAAGCTACGATAGGGTCCTGTCAATCGAAACAGGGCCACTGTCCATCTCTTCATTATAAATACCGCACCAAACCCTGCCGATAGTAATATTCGTTATTGAAAAAACAGTAGCATCAGTAAATATTTGCATTCATAAACAATCAAGGAACTTCTTGTCATCTTTAGAAACATGCCGAAGTCATGTAGGGATGTACGGATACTTTTGTGTTATTACAAACACCTACAGATACACACACACACACACACACACACACACACACACACACACACACGCAGAGAGAGAGATAGAGAGAGAACCTCCAAAGTATTAATATTACAGGTGTATTCTATTCACGTGTGTCTGAGACTTTTTTTTTATTGACTATTTCATTCTCCCACGTAACGGATGTAGGTACTCTTCAGCCAATGATGTTATAGCTAAAAATTAAAATGACATTATTAAAATAAGATTAAGATTATTTTATTGATAATTTACTATAAAACATCTATGACGATGATATGGCTGGTGATAAGATGATGATGATGATGATGTCGATAACGATGATCATCCTTCCAGAAACATCCTTGAGGTCATCTGCTAGTAAATGCTGTTTGGGTAGGAGGATGGATGGATGGCAATGATGCTGGACCGGGAAGTGGAGTTGTAAGTGGAAGCTTGTACAGGACAGAGAGAGTGTGAGGCTGGGAAGAGGTATTGGAGCTTTGATATAAGGAAAAGAAATGGGGGTTTATAGCTGATAGGAAGTGTGTGTGACTGGGGCACAGCATTGTATGATGGTGAAATACGGACTGTGGGAAAACCGAAACACGCTACGGTCGCAGGTTCGAATCCTGCCTCGGGCATGGATGTGTGTGATGTCCTTAGGTTAGTTAGGTTTAAGTAGTTCTATGTTCTAGGGGACTGATGACCTAAGAAGTAAAGTCCCATAGTGCTCAGATCCATTTGAACCAAAACCGAAACAGAAGAGAATGGAAGTATTTGAGGTGTTGTGCAACAGACGAATCTTGAAAATTAGGTGGACGTATAAGGTAAGGAATGAGGAGATTCTGCACAGAATCGGAGAGGAAAGGAAAGTGTGGAAAACACTGACAAGGTGAAGGGACAGGATGACAGCAACTTTGTTAAGACATCAGGGAATGACTTCCATGGTACTAGAGGGAGCTGTAGAGGGGAAAAACTGTAGAGGGAGACAGAGATTGGAATACATCCAGCAAATGATTGAGGACGTAGGTTGCAAGTGCTACTCTGAGATGAAGAGGTTGGCACAGGGAAGGAATTCATGGTGGGCCGCACAAAACCAAAACTGATGACAAAAGAAAAAAAGATGTGTAGATGTCAGAATGGTTTTCTGGACCGGAAAGAGGGAGTCTGTAGGTTTCTTGGGATAGGACATGGAGGATGCGAAAGTGGACGGAATGTGTGACGAGTTGGCATAGGTGTAGCAGCGGTTCAAGTTTGAGGACGATTATGGAGACAGTGAGTTTTTGATTTTCGACTTTACAGCATATGAAGGATTTGCAAGGATGTTTGTGGAATTTATGGACTAGAGAAAAAAATGATAGAAGATGCATGAGAATAAATGCAGCAAATAAATCAGACGGCAGCAAATAAATCAGACGAAAGAGAATACAGACGTCTAAAAATGATATTAACAGAAAACACAAAATGACTAATCAGGAATGTGTAGGTGACAAAAGCAAGGGTGTAGGAAAATGCGTGCTCCTTCCGTGCTCGTTCCATTTCATATCGCATTGCAACATTGTGCCTAGTTTTGTATTCATCATTACTGTGTCAAGCAGTAGAGTACTAATGCTGTATCTGAGCTTTAAGGGATTGTTTTTCCTACTGATCTACATTAGCTTACATTTTTCTACATTTAGAGCCTAGAAATTTTGTCTAAGCCATCTCGTATTCCCCTACACTCGGTCAAAGACGATACCTTCCCTGCTACAGCGCCACCAGCAAACAGCCGCAGATTTCTGCCCATCCTGTCTGCCAGATCATTTACGTGTAATGAGAACAATAGCAGTCCTATCACACTTCCATGGGGCACTCCAACAATAACCTCGTCTCTCATGAATTCTCACCACTGAAGACTACGTCCTGGGTTCCATTTCTTAAGAAGTCTTAGAGCCACTCACATATCTGGGAGCCTAGTCCTTACCTCGTTCCTTCGTTAACAGTCTGCAGTAGCGCATCGCATCAAACAATTTTCAGAAATCTAGGAATGTGGAATCTGCTTGTTGCACTTCATCCATAGTTCTCAGGATATCAGGCGAGAAGAAGGCAAGCTGAGTTACGCACGAACGATGCTTTCTAAATCCGTGCTGCTTTGTATGATATTATTGCGTGAATAATTTCTTAAATGCGAGATTTATTCCTTCGTATTTCGTTTTGCTACTTTCTATTGCAACACCAAAGTGGTCGACGAGTGACGGGATAGGCCCGCTTAGTGATTTTACCTAGAACCAGAATTTTCTCGTATTCTCGGCAAGAATTTTGCTAAGTGACTTTTGATAGTTGCATGATTCGCGCATCGATCTTTTTTACAAACGCAAGAATTTCTACTAACATTTGCCTTTCGTCATTTGCGCGTCCTGTGCAACAGCCTCTGTTTCCTCAGCGACTTCCGTCCTTAATCCGCTTACTCCGCACATACTTCTCCAGGACGGCATTTGTAATACGTTTAAACTTTTATCATAATTACTCTACGCCCATCACGCGGGAATTAAATGAAAGTCCATTGAATCTCTAAGTGGGATGCTAACAACCGCTTATCTGGTCACCTAGCATTCTTGGTGGATTCATTAATAAAAGTAAACATCGTCACTATGATGACACCGTCCATAAGGTCAGGCCCTTTGATGCTACAGGGTCTAAAATATTTTTATTGCCCGTGGGATGTCGAGCTAGCTGCTCAAGACAAGTGTCAGAAAGCGTGTTCATAAGTGCTTCACAAGACTGGCTGTCCGCACCAACTACAACGAATCCATTGACGTTCCAGTCTGTACTCGATAGATTAAGTCGTCTCAGTCTAATATTGCATGACCTGCGTATTTCTACGCTAATGAGTGTAGACTTTCCTTCAATTATTTTAGAACAGTAACGACGGAATCGAGCTGCCAGGAAAAAGCATCCTATAATTAACTTGAATTCCCTTAGACCTGTTTCGCGCCTGGATAGACACAATACTTTAGTCGACTGCAGTGAACATTCCTCCTTCTGTGGTGCCTAATCTGTCTTTCCGAGAAAAGTCCCGCGCCTCGGTAAATGCTTGAGCTTTCTGCTCTGGGTTTCATCCAGCTCTCGGTTCCGAGAATAGCGTGAATGTTATGTTAACTTTCCAGGAGGGCAGTAAATTCAAGATTTTTGTTACGAATACTGTTAAAATTTTTGACAGTCTAAGTGTCTTTACTTTGTACGCAGTGTGGTTTCGCTTTCTCCGTATTGACTGGTGAATGTTCGTCAGAGGACCTCAAACTACCACGTAGCCTAAGAAAAGCATGTGCTCTCCACAAGTACTCTGCTTCGATTCCTTTGTGTAGGGAACCCGGAACTATCAAGAGGAGTCCTACAATCCTCCTCTACACAACACAGGTCCAGAAATCTGCAGCCAAGACTGTCACAGAATTAAAGGAGTCTTTGGTTGAGACCGTCAGTTCAGCTACAAGGCAAATGACCTCGATCAGTTAGGCGAACGGTGCTCCAATTGCGAATTCTGTTTGCACCCCTCACATGAGGCCGGCAGCCTTCACCACTTTCACCAGCCGCATGTTGATAGGAGTCATGTATAATATTGGTATCCGAATCGATTGTGAGCGAGCAGCGATGTTGTAAAGCTGTATCGCAGGAGTTAGGTTATTATCTTTAGTGTGCGCGGAGACTTAGGGTCAGATAATGTTAAGCTGTGTTAAGAGTGAGGAAGCAATGGTAATGTTATGCTTCAAATGTAAAGTCTCCATTTTTCAAACGGTTCAAATGGCTCTAAGCACTATGGGACTTAACATCTGAGGTCATCAGTCCCCTAGACTTAGAACTACTTAAACCTAACTAACCTACGGACATCACATACATCCATGCCCGAGGCAGGATTCGAACCTGCGACCGTAGCAGCAGCACGGTTCCGGACTGAAGCGCCTAGAACCGCTCGGTCACAGCAGCCGGCCTCCATTTTTCAATGTATTTCATAAACATGATTATACCAAGATTGTAACGGAAACTGATTTGTGACGGAGGAAGTTTAATGGAACTAAATGTATACCAAAAGTGGAATGTCAAAGGTAAATATTACATTGATGTTATTGTTTTTCACAATTGTTGCGCCATTGGACTAACTCGATTATTCTACTGAGAGTTGCTAGATTTGAAGGAAAGTGTATTGTTTGGATGTTAAGACGTTCATTAAATTTAAAATCAGCCCTGAGCAGTTTTTCACAACATGCAAAAAAAAAAAAAAAAAAAAAAAAAAAAAAAAAACAACTTAGTGTTGTCGTTTATACTCATGCTTCATATTTCACTTACCTTTCTCTTACAATTGATCGTAGTTTTCCAGAAGTATACTTCGATTTGCAACTAACAGACAATTCATTGCATCTCACGCGGGCACCTCTGTGTAGGTATAGTAATTTGCAGCTTTAGTATAGTGGCGCGAAAGACAGAGCAGTACTGCAACGCGTTATCCAGATTTGCGCAAAATAGAGGTTTTTTTCTTATTCAGTCAGGGCCAACTTATGTCATTCAGGGACAGTTAGATATTCTGTGTTGTGTGTCACTTTTAGTTCAGGGACATGTGATCAGTTTGCAAAACTAATTATCGTACGTTTTAAGTCAAAGTTCATTACAGACAGTTTATACTGGCCAAAATTCTTGCAGTCAGTTTGTCAACTTTTACAGTATGAAAGACTTCCCTTTACACTTCGACAATTACTAATTATTAGAGTGCAGCTTTTCTTTCACATTACGACAACACAAGTTTCATTATAACAGTTCATTTATTGTTACAGCTCAGATCTTACAATCAGAAACAGAACTTCAGTCATTTTTATTTATTCAGATAACTTTCACTCATAGTTTTATTATTTAAAGCGAACTTTCAACGTATGAACTGAACATGGGCTCAGAACACAGGCGACAGATGTCATTGGTACCAATGTGACACCACAACTTGTAGATGACTGCACCTGCATGCTTGATAGCTTCTCTGCACTTTGGATAAGGCAGACATGTCGAGTGCACATCGGGTTTCTCTGCGGCCATGGATGCTATTTCTCTAAAGAAATCCAAATGCGTCTAACATTGGATCTCAAGATAATTAGCAAGCCCTCCTCCCCACCCCCTGCCGTGTGCCTGCTCGGACTCTGCTGAAGGTGCGGTCACCTCTCCATTCACAATGTGAATGGGCGAGACCAGACGGCCGGCTTCCACATCGACTCTTCTGTGCAAACAACAAGTAGATGAACCACATAAGAGTAAATGGAAATGCCGTGAGGCTAGGGTCTCCCGGCGGGTAGACCGTACGCCTGGTGCAAGTCTTTCGAGTTGACGCCACTTCGGCGACTTGCAGGTCGAGGGGGATGAAATGATGATGATAAGGACAAAACACAACACCCAGTCCGTGAGCGGAGAAAATCTCCGACCAGCCGGGAATCGAACCCGAACCGTTAGGTATGACATTCCGTCGCGCTGTCTACTCAGCCACCAGGGGCGGACACAGAGTATAAGCTCTTCATTCCTTTTTCAACCCACATTCAGCACTATTGTCCTCCGTAGCTGAGTGGTCAGTGCGTGTAACTGCCATGCGGAGCACCCGAGTTGACTGCCTGGTACTGCCAGCAATTTTTACTTGGTGGGAGGACTGTGAAATGGGCCATTTAGTGTCGTGATGCCGTCTGCGCAGTTACTTGAATGAGCAGTAGCGGCTCCAAAGTCTGGAAACCCGACAACGGCCGCGAAAGCGGTGTGCTGGCCTTGTGCTCCTCCATACTGCATCCGAATGACGCCACATGGCGGGAGGTGACACGGCGATCGGTCGGCATCACGCGGTTCTTTGGACCTAATTGCGAAAACATTTTTTTTCCTATTCATCACTACCATCACAATTAGGCCTCAGAATTTACTTGACAAAGGTGCGCCAATTTCTTGAATACGTGTCCATAGTATGGGTAACACTGTGGAGACGCACGCGAAAAGCCTAGTCTGGCACTACACCTTCTGCGACTCTCAGTATCAGTCACAGTGGTATCAGTCGACTACAAAGAACAGGTGTCCGCCGGCGAGGCAACAGATGGCGCTAGTCTTTCGCCGGTAGACGGCGCGTTCAACCAACACACAAAATGTTCGTTTGAGCAGTTACCAGACAGCGCTAGATAACAGGCTGTACTGCGCATGCACAGCTATGATGACACTGGCAGCCCGTGGTGGTGCATCACGTGACCATGTGCAGCCCTGCGGCATGTTGTTGAGACGACATACAGAGTTGTACTTACAAGGGAACATCCCCATAGCACCCCCCTCAGATTTAGTTATAAGTTGGCACAGTGGATAGACCTCGAAAAACTGAACACAGATCAATCGAGAAAACAGGAAGAAGTTGTGTGGAACTATGAAAAAATAAGCAAAATATACGAACTGGGTCGTCCATGTGTAAGATATGCATTATAAGAGGCATGTGAGGTGAGGAGCGCCGTGGTCCCGTGGTTATCGTGAACAGCTGCGGACCGAGTGGTCATTAGTTCAAATCTGCCCTCGACTGAAAACTTTGCTTTCTTTATTTTCGCAAAGTTATGATCTGTCCGTTCGTTCATTGACGTCTCTGTTCACTGTAATAAGTTTAGTGTCTGTGTTTTGCGACCGCACCGCAAAACCGTGCGATTAGTTGACGAAAGGACGTGCCTCTCCAATGGGAACCGAAAACATTTGATCGCAAGGTCATAGGTCAACCGATTCCTCCACAGGAAAACACGTCTGATATATTCTATACGACACTGGTGACAGCATGTGCGTCACATGACAGGAATATGTTGTCGACCCACCTAACTAGTACACTTGGCGAATGGGTAAAAAGATTCTTCTACCTCGCCCGATTTAGGTTTTCTTGTGGGTGTAATAATCACTCCAAAAAAAGTGATGAAAACATAAGAGTTTGTCACATTAACTGAAAATAAAAAGTTAAAATTTTCGGTCGAGGGAAGATTTGAACTACAGACCTCTCGTTCCGCCACTGTTCACGCTAACCACAGGACCACGGCGCTCCTCGTCTCACACTCTCCATAATATTACCTATCTTACTCATGGACGACCCAGTTTGTATATTTTGCTTATTTTTTCATAGTTCCACACACCTTCTTCCTGTTTTCTCGATTGATCTGTGTTCAGTTTTTCAAGGCCTATCCACTGTGCCAACTTATAACTAAATCTGAGGGGGGTGCGATGGGGAGGTTCCCTTGTTAGAGCAATTGTTTTATCATATCTCACCCAAATAAAGGATGCAAATAAGGAAGCAGTTTTTGGCAAAATATTTCAAAATTAGACTCCACAGCTCGAGGTACCACAACATTTTGCTATGGGGTGACTTTGACAGATTTTCTTTTTTTTTAAATTCGTACTGTGCAATATTGTTATGTAGCAATTCCAACAGGTTTACATCTACATAGCACTGTAAAAAGCTAGTAGGATGGAATACAAATTTCTTGCAAAAAAAAAAAAAAAAAAAAAAAATAATGAAACAGTTTCTTGTGTAGCTTACACCGGAATAAAGGACAATAAATTTCATGACTATTTCAAAATGTGTAAAAAATTAACAAGGTTGTTTGTGAGGCAAAGAAACTGTACAACAGACGGTTTATATTCTATTCAAGGAATAAATATGAAGCCATGTGGGGAGTTAAAACGATAAAACACGGCATGCTGCCAGTCTACATTTTAGCATAGAATGGCATTCTATAAATTTAAGACGTAAACACAAATTAAGAAATAACTTCAGGCCTAGAGGAAGTACTAGACAAGTGCCTTCTGATCGAAAAACACGTTAACAGAAGGCAGATTTGTAAAATTCTGCTACAGCTGTCATTATATTTGAAACAAAATATTTAGTTCAAAACTACTGACCAAATTTGCCCACTTAGTCTGCTTCAAGTAAATGTTTACATATGTTCGCACGTATATAGCATTAAGAGATCTTACAGTGTCATAATAGGAACAGGACATCAGACTACTCCAGCCAGCATGGGAATTTCATAAACCACAGTAAAATGCATCATTCCGCTCTAATTGCACATTTCTATGTCCAGATGCACTCTGAAGTACTTGATATTCAGCTTTTCATGTGGTTTTCGTGATACCAATTTTCTCGGAGGTCCAGTACTGTATTCTCATGTTTGGTTCTTTATTATGGTATAATGTCATTCGTCCCAGAAAATGAAAATTTGCACTTGAAATTGAACGAAGTTGAAAGTAGCCAATAGTGCGGAATGAAACACTTCGTTCCAAATAAACTAACTGCCTCAGAAGAAAAAAAAAATTAATAGAAGCAAATTTCTCTACAAAACAGACAGAAATAGCGTCTTTAAGACATTAATGGTTGATTACTAATCACGTGGAAATAATATAGAATCAGAAAATTGAAACTACTAACTTATTTTGGTCTTTCATGGGTATGAGAATGTATATTAATTCACTTGATGGCTCCCGACCACAGGTATCTGTTTTGATTTCATTTGACGTGGAAGCTGTAAACGAACAGAGAAGCAATATTTCGAAGACACGAAACATATACACGGGTCACGTGGGGCTTGGGCGCGCCAGAAAAATGTTTCCGGCTACTTGCTGCTACTGCTCATACAGCAAACAGCCACGCTTCAAGTAGCCAGAAGCGGGAGGAAGGCACTGCTCATACGCGAATTCAGCTCTGCGCATGCGCACGAGCCCGCTGGCAACTGCTCATACGAACTTAAAAAGGCACGCTTTGGACTCGCTTGCAGCTCAGTGCAGTGGCTCTGCATGCAGCGAAGTTGAAGATTCGTCAGTAACGACCGCACAAAGGCCCAATGAATAAACAGTAAAGTAAGGACAAACAGAAGAAAGGATAAATATTCAAAAAATAAACGATTTTGGAAGCACAAGGGCTTATTTGCTTTATGTACTCTTGTCGTACGCTACTGTTGACGTCCCTTTTTTTTTTTTCTTTCATTTTGTTCGTTGTTGATCGTTGTGATCGGTCGTTGCGGACGTCACATGACATCCGTTGAAGTTCGTTGTTGATCCTCTCACTCAGTTTTTTTTATTACAGAGGCCAACCAGCTCTCTTACCGAACACGCACTCAGTTTTTTTTATTACAGAGGCCAACCAGCTCTCTTACAGAACACGCTGAGCTACCGTGCCGGCTTTAAGACTTGCACTTGCCTTTATACTGTGTTTTGGAATCTGCTAGTGAGTACGCCGCTACGTACTGTGCTGAGTAGCTGAGTTTGTACTTAGAGGGCACCTTTGAAGAATCGTTTTAGCAAATTCCTCTTTCAACAAGCTCTTCTTACGCAAATATGTAATTCTT
Organism: Schistocerca piceifrons; assembly: GCF_021461385.2. NCBI lineage: Eukaryota > Metazoa > Arthropoda > Insecta > Orthoptera > Acrididae > Schistocerca > Schistocerca piceifrons. The sequence goes on from NC_060138.1 coordinate 186,146,877, forward strand.
ATCACGAGTAATAACATGTTACAGTACTAATAATAAGCGCTGACAGCTACTGTAATCTAAAGCATAATGGTGCAACAAGAGAGTCACAAAAAATTAAATCTGAAAGAAATTCGAAGGAAACAAAGGTTTCTTAGAGGTAGATGTGTGTTATCTTAAGATCCGCCATAGACGTTGTGTTTATAGCTGTGTTTACTGTTTCGACGCTTTAGCAGTGGCAGCTCTTAAATCCAGTGTATGACAGGAAACGAACTGTAACAACACACCAAGATGCTGAGTCATATGCACACAGTAACCTGTACTCTGCAAGCCACTGTGCATCTCATATCTTCATCTACATCCAGTATCATTGTGCCACATATTAGGGTTTCTTCCCGTTCCATCCGCTTACGGTGAGGCTGAAGAATGAAGTTATGTGGCTCTGTAAGAGAAATAATGTATCTGACTCCATCGTCATTACAGGAGCAGTATGCTGGAGGCCTGAGATACTCCTAAATACTTCCCCAAAAAACCTTTTCCAAAATATTGTAATTAAAATTTCTCATGATGGACGATTTCGTTTCTTGAAGTTCACACTCGCCATTCCCCTTAACTTTCTTATGAAACCGTAAACATTCTGCAGCGCATATCTTCCGTAAAAAACCTGCACTTAAAATATATTCCACAAATCAGTGACGCCTCTCTGCTTCTCGTATTTTTGGTGCTGACCAGCTGCAGACCATGAGGAAGATTTTTTGATAATAAAGAGTATTACCGAATCTACTGCAAAATATTCTAAATAGAAGATAATTGCCGCGTGGGATTAGCTGAGCGGTCAGCCGGCACGGTAGCTCAGTGTGTTCAATCAGAGCCGGTTGGCCTCTGTAATAAAAAAACTGAGTGCAAGGATCAACAAACGAACTTGAACGGATGTCATTGTGACGTCCGCAGCGACCAAACACAACGAACAAAATGCCAAAAAAAAAAAAAAGAGGCGGTCCAAGGCGCTACAGTCATGGTCTGTGCGGCTGGTCCCGCCGGAGGTTCGAGTCCTCCCTCGGGCATGGGTGTGTGTGTGTGTGTGTGTGTGTGTGTGTGTGTGTGTGTGTGTTTGTCCTTAGGATAATTTAGTTTAAGTAGTGTGTAAGCTTAGGGACTGATGACCTTAGCAGTTAAGTACCATAAGATTTCACACATGCAAAGAAGGCATTAGAAAGGTGGGTGAAGAAAACTGTTTGGCTTCGTCCGCTATAATTTTACTATATCAAGATTCGGAGTGCACCAATACAGGTTTAGCACACATGCCTATCGAAATTGAACCCTTACGAAGACATCAAAAGGAACAAAAAGCATTTTCGTTATCAAGAGGAAGGTCCCAATCACAATCAGATTAATGTCGTATGGCATTGTTGGCCGCGAAATCGCACGGCGTGGTTTCAACCGCTAGTCGCAAAGGATGTTCTTCCTCCTTTCCAGGCAGATGCGTGAGTGTCGTGTCGTACGTGAATGTGATGCATATGTGTGCTGTGTAGTATTATGTTTGCGTTGTCCGACGATGATGAGGGAAGGGAGAGATGAAACTCATTGGCGGCACTTGTTTCAAATGCTACCAAGTGGGCCACAGAACTTATCATCCGCATCCGATGGACAAATGACCATCAGCAGATGATGTTTGGAGTTCAATCCACAAAATTGGTGCATAGTCTGGTGATCAGTAACTTTACGCATTCTTCCCCTTGCCGGCCAAACACTGACGGTGAAAATTACATCCACCAGCAGGAATCGAACTGGCTTACCCTCCGAGTGTCTCCACACAAGCGTGAGTTAGCTATCTTGGGTACGGAGGCAGAAGGCGAAATAATTTGTTCGAAGGAAGTATTGCAGCCAGGAAAACCTTCGAATCAAAGTTTTCATAAGAAGGGATGATTCTGCGCATATCTGAATGGTGTGCTCTGTCGTAAGGGCGCAACGGCTCCTTGGCGTTTGTTTAAATGAGCACACACTAATACGAGGTGTGGCTAGGAAAAAACCGGACTGGTACTGGTGGAACAATAAAACGAATGCAATAAGGCTGAAAGTCGCGTGGCCTGTCACGTGACTCTCGCTCCGCCTACTGCTCGAGTTTCATCTGCCTCCTGCACTCAGTCTGCCCGTGGCGTCTGTTTTAAGTAGTTGACGTTTCGTCTGTGCGTCGGAAAATGTTGAGTGTACAGAAAGAACAGCGAGTTAACATCAAATTTTGTTTCAAACTAGGAAAATCTGCAAGTGAAACGTTTGTAATGTTACAACAGGTGTACGGCGATGATTGTTTATCGCGAACACAAGTGTTTGAGTGGTTTAAACGATTTAAAGATGGCCGCGAAGACACCAGTGGTGACACTCGCACTGGCAGACCGTTGTCAGCAAAAACTGATGCAAACATTGAAAAAATCGGTAAACTTGTTCGACAAGATCGGCGTTTAACAATCGGAGCAGTGTCTGAGTTAACAGGAGTTGACAAGGAAAGTGTTAGGCAGATTCTTCATGAAAGTTTCAACATGAACAAAGTGTGTTCAAAAATGGTTCCAAAGTGTCTCACAATTGAACAGAAGGAACGCCGAAGAATGATTTGTTCTGACACCCTGGAAAACATTGAAAGTGGTCCCACCTTCTTACAAAATGTTATTACTTGCGATGAATCGTGGTTTTTTACTTACGATCCCGAAACTAAACGCCAATCGATGCATTGGAAAACTCCTGGTTCTCCACGACAAAAAAAAGCACGAATGTCGAAATAGAAATTCAAGGCAATGATGATTGTTTTTTTTTTTTTTTTTTTTTGACATCAAAGGGATTGTGCACATTGATTGGGTACCAGAGGGACAAACAGTGAATCGGCATTACTACATTAGCGTCCTGGCTACCCTACGTGAGCGAGTACGGAGAAAACGGAACGATTTGTGGAGAAAAAAGTCATGGATCCTTCACCAAGACAATGCCCCAGCTCACAGTGCGTTGTCAGTGAAGACGTTTTTGGCAAAACACAACATTCCCATCTTAGATCATCCACCCTACTCACCTGATTTGGCCCCCTGTGACTTTTTTCTTTTCCCTAAAGTCAAGTCAGCTTTGAAAGGAACTAGATTTGAGACTGTTGAAGCAGTAAAAGAAAAAGCGACGGAAGTAATGTATGGACTTACCGAAAATGATCTGCAGCATTGCTATGAACAGTGGAAAATTCGTATGGAGCGGTGTAGAGACCGAGGAGGAGAGTACATTGAAGGAGATAACATGAAATTGTAAATAAATGTTTTTTCCAGCATCAGTCCGGTTTTTTTCTAGCCGCACCTCGTATCGTCTGAATTGCTACGGAAATCAATAATTTGCGAGTAGGGATTAATGGAAGGGAGACGCTGCATTACAACGTGCCGTAAGTTGGAAATCTGTGTCGGTCAGGGACTGTGTCTGGATGGCCGAAGCAGTTAAGGCAACCGCTCATAAGAAGCAGTAAATCCGGGTTCGGGTCCTGGTCTGGCACAAATGTTCAACTTTCGCCATTGCATTACTACAACGCCGTGTACAACTAGAAGTCACGAAATGCCAACTACCCCTTCCTTTTCTTTCTCCATTTTGCATTTCATAAAAATGGTTATTCTGTTATATGTAGAAAAGTCGTAATTGTTCCCAACTCAAATACATGTTATGTACGTACAAGAGGCGATCAAAAAGTTTCCATTAGAAGGCCTTACAAATGTAAGGAAATAGAGGCTCATCTCACTAGGGGTAAGATAGATACTGCCTACAAGAAAATTAAAGAGACCTTTGGAGAAAAGAGAACCACTTGTACGAATAACAAGAGCTCAGATGGAAACCCAGTTCTAAGCAAAGAAGGGAAAGCAGAAAGGTGGAAGGAGTATATAGAGAGTCTATACAAGAGCGAGGCACTTGAGGGAAATATTATGGAAATGGAAGAGGATATAGACAAAGATTAAATGGGAGATATGATACTGCGTGAAGAGTTTGACAGAGCACTGAAAGACCAAAGTCGAAACAAGGCCCCGGGAGTAGACCCATTCCATTAGAACTACTGACAGCCTTGGGACAGCCAGTCCTGAGAAAACTCTGCCATCTGGCGAGTAAAATGTATGAGACAGGCGAAATACCCTCAGACTTCAAGAAGAATATAATAATTCCAACCCCAAAGAAAGCAGGTGTTGACAGATGTGAAAATTACCGAACTATCAGTTTAATAAATCATAGCTGCAAAATACTAACACGAATTCTTTACAGACGACTGGAAGAACTGGTAGAAGCCGACCTCGGGGAAGATCAGTTTGGATTCCGTAGAAGTATTGGAACACGTGAGGCAATACTGACCCTACGACTCATCTTAGAAGACAGATTAAGAAAATGCAAAGCTACATTTCTAGCATTTGTAGACTTAGAGAAAGCTTTTGACAATGTTGACTGGAATACTCCCTTTCAAATTCTGAAGGTGGCAGGGGTAAAATACAGAGAGCGAAAGGCTATTTACAATTTGTACAGGAAACAGATGGCAGTTAGAAGAGTCGAGGGGCATGAAAGGGAAGCAGTGGTTGGCAAGGTTGTAACCTCTCCCTGATGTTATTCAATCCGTATATTGAGTAAGCAATAAAGGAAACAAAAGAAAAATTCGGAGTAGGTATTAAAATTCATGAAGAAGAAATAAAAACTTTGAGTTTCGCCGATGAAATTGTAATTCTGTCAAAGACAGCAATGGACTTGGAAGAGTAGTTGAACGGAAAGGGCAGTGTCTTGAAAGGAGGATATAATATGAATATCAGCAAAAGCAAAACGAGGATAATGGAATGTAGTCGAATTAAGTCGGGTGATGCTGAGGGAATTAGATTAGGGAATGAGACACTTAAAGTAGTAAAGGAGTTTTGCTATTTGGGGAGCAAAATAACTGATGATGGTCGAAGTAGAGAGGATATAAAATGTAGACTGGGAACGGTAAGGAATGCGTTTCTGAAGAAGAGAAATTTGTTAACATCGAGTATAGATTTAAGTGTCAGGAAGTCGTTTCTGAAAGTATTTGTATGAAGTGTGGCCATGTATGGAAGTGAAACGTGGACTTTAAATAGTTTGGACAAGAAGAGAATAGAAGCTTTCGAAATGTGGTGCTACAGAAGAATGCTGAAGATTAGATGGGTAGATCACATAACTAATGAGGAGGTATTGAATAGAATTGGGGAGAAGAGGAGTTTGTGGCACAACTTGACTAGAAGAAGGGATCGGTTGGTAGGACATGTTCTGATGCATCAAGGGATCACCAATTTAGTATTCGAGGGCAGCGCGGAGGGTAAAAATCGCAGAGGGAGACCAAGAGACGAATACACTAAGCAGATTCAGAAGGATGAAGGCTGCAGTACTTACTGGGAGATGAAGCAGCTTGCACAGGATAGAGTAGCATGGAGAGCTGCATCAAACCAGTCTCAGGACTGAAAACCACAACAACAACAGTCCAGAATTGTACAGCTTAGGGCAAAATCGCCCTAAGCAATGAGGCAATCATCCCATTCATTCACAACATTGAAGATACCCATTTGGTAAAACACCAAGCCTTGCTGCGTGAAGAAGTCCGTAACTAGCTGCCCCGGCCGACAGCTGTCGACGGCCCTATAAGACCACTCTTAAGGGCCTGAAGGCGTGGTAATTACCTTGGAAGAGATCAGGACTACAGAACGAGCGCTCGAGTGTCTCCCACTTGAGCTTCCTTGATTTTTGCGTTACGAAAATGTTCAAATGTGTGTGAATTCCTATGGGACCAAACTGATGAGGGCATCGGTCACTATACTTAGACACTACTTAAACTACCTTATGCTAAGAACAGCATACACACCCGTGCCAGAGGGAGGACTCGAACCTCCGGCTGGAAGGGCCGCGCAATCCGTGACAAGGCGCCTCAAACCGCGCGGTCACTCAGCACGGCCTTTGCGTTACGACATTCGCGATAATGGGACGTGAGTTACCATAAAGCAACAGCACCTCTTATTGCAGTTTTCCCGGACATTTCGCCTTAGCTACACGCCGTAATTTCTCCGGTGTTGCGCAGTATCGTTCCCCAGTGAAGGCGACGCCAAGTTCCTTAAAATTAGTGGTTGAGGCTGTCCTCCCAGACCGACAGGCGTCTCGTATCGAATCGCGACCAGTGCGGAAGTTGGCGCACCATTTCACAGTGGTGGTTGTCGACAGACACGCTGCCTCATGCCTCCGGTGGATGTGTACCGGTTCTTGTCCTTCAGCAACCAAGAAAATAGCAGCACATTAGTCCTCTTTCCACACATTTGGTAACAACGTTCACGTGTCCGTATTTACCACATGCGCATCAGAAAGACGCGAAAATCACACAAATCACTTGCCTACATGTCGGTGCTTATAAACACGCAGCGAGTCGCACGAAGTTACATATATGCTGCAGCGACACACTCAAACAGAAAAGTTTTGATCGCCCCTTATATTTCCGAATAAACAAGCAAAAACACCCTTTATCGTCTACTATACTACGGGCAATAAATCGCCGGAAACAGTAAGAATCGTAAAATAACTGGATTGACCGATAGTGGAACGACCACATAAAATACAGGGTAATTATAAATGATACAAGGTAATTATAAGTGATTGAAGTGATTTCATGGTATTTGCTGAAGCTATAGTATTTGACACTTTGTCACAGGGTTTCGTACACACTTGGAAAAACTGAAAAATATTTTTTTGACATATTACAAGTGCATCATATGTGGCTCCGTACTGATTCTACAGATATCATGTCGATAATCAAGTTCTTCCCTCGTTCAGCTTAGCATATCCCTATCAATCTGTTCAAAATCAATGTTGATATGAATTCGCAGTTGTGGTAGACGCAAAGAAACAACTCTAAAACTTAAGTAAGGTAACCATAAAGGTGGGACTGAGGATCGCCTATAACAGGACAAAGACATTAAATACCACTGCAGACTGGGAAACACCGGAAGGCACTGTGCAAATGGTGGACAAATTTAAATACATGGGAAAATTTATAACAGGAAGGAACAGGAGCAAGGAGGGTATAACAGAGAGGATAAAGGAGATGAGGTCAGCCTTCTGCATGACGAGAGAGATATACAATAAAAAGAATATATCCACAGAGGCAAAGATAAGCCACTAAAAGTCAACGGTGAGGAATGCAGTATTATACGCTGCTGAGACGATGACACTAGGAAGAAATGGGGCAGAACAACTAGAGAAAGAAGAGTGAAAAATACTACGTCCCAAAAGAGGTGGAGAGAGGTGGATGCGAAGACATAGGGAAGAATTGTACCAGAACATGAAAACAATATCCGGGGAAATCAGACTCAAAAGGGCAAGGTTTGCTGGACATTTAGTTAGGATGAGTATTTACAGAATGACGAAGAGAGTGTGGGAAACAACAGGGAGGACTAGAGGAAAGACAGGAACCAAGTGGGTTATTGAACTTCGGAAGGACTGGTTGAAATTGGGGATCAAGATCGAAGGAAAGGAAAATTAGAGGAACAAATATACACCGACCAATATGCCGGAGATCAACGGCAGAGAAGAATACAGGAAAAGATTAGAGTGTCACCAGTGGAGGCGACAGGAGAAACCGACACTGAAGATCTCGGAAGAAAAGCGGGAGAGAAGAAGAGAAAGAACGAAGAGGTTCTGGGAGAAGAAGAGGATAATGCAGTCCACGAAGGGGCTACCCGTGGTCTTACAGAGGCCGTAACGCAAGAAGAAGAAGAGGAAGAAGTTGTGGTAGGTTTGTTCGTAGAGGAGGCGTAAATACTGTATCTTTTACGAACCCTACACAATAAAATCTCATGGTGTTAGATCGGGAGAGCGTTAAGGCTATGACATGAATTGTTAATCGTCAACCCCATAAACACCGATCCTCTGGTTTCTCAGTTTTCTGTTTAAAAATTCACGAACATCTTGATGGAAGCGGGTTGAAGAACCATCTTGTTGGTAGATGAAGTCCACACTGTGGGTCTCCAGTTGGGGCACGAGCCAGTTTTCCAGTATGTGCATATTTCTTGTAACGGTCTTTTCTCAGAACAAAAGAGACGGCGAACTTTAAACCGCGAGACTGCACAGAACACATTAACTTTTGGTGAGTCTCGAATGCACTGCGCAATAGCTTACGGATTCCCTGTACCCAGATTCGCACATAGTGCCTGTTCGCTCTGTCAACCATAAAATAATGTTGCTTCATCAATGAATGGTTCAAATGGCTCTGAGCACTATGGGACTCAACTGCTGAGGTCATTAGTCCCGTAGAACTTAGAACTAGTTAAACCTAACTAACCTAAGGACATCACACACATCCATGCCCGAGGCAGGATTCGAACCTGCGACCGTAGCGGTCTCGCGGTTCCAGACTGCAGCGCCTATAACCGCACGGCCACTTTCATCAATGAAGATAAGTTTCTCACAAAACTCATCGTCTTTCATAAGCTGTTGCAACTGTACCGAAAATTCAATGCATCTGACGTGGTCATCGGGAGTCAAGGCTTGTAGCAGTTACAAGTGCTAAGATTTCAGTTTCAGTAGTTTTATTAAGCTCTTCCAAACTGTATGCTGTCGTATCCTCAGCTCTATGCTTGCACTCTTTATCAACTTCCGTGAGCTACGTGCACAACTCACCAGCAAGCAGTCAAACGTCTCTTTACTCACTGCAAGCCAGCCCGGTGATTTATCCTCACGGCAATGTTATTCTGCATCTCTTTGGGTAACCCCTCGTGGGAAATAAGTTCAAATGGCAAATGGTTCAAATGGCTCTGAGCACTATGGGACTTAGGTCATCAGTCCCCTAGAACTTAGAACTACTTAAACCTAACTAACCTAAGGACATCACACGCATCCATGCCCGAGGCAGGATTCGAACCTGCGACCGTAGCAGTCCCGCGGTTCCGGACTGCAGCGCCTAGAACCGCATGACCACCGCGGCCGGCTCAATTAAGTTCAAAAATAGTTCAAATGGCTCTAAGCAATATGGGACAACATCTAAGGTCATCAGTCCCCTAGGCGTAGAAGTACTTAAACCTAACTAACCTAAGGACATCACACACATCCATGCCCGAGGCAGGATTCGAACCTGCGTTTCCGGACTGAAGAGCCTAGAACGGCTCGGCCACAGCACACATTTAAATATAAACACATACATTTAAATATATACAATATTTACAGGCATACATACTGTGCATACAATATAAATACATGCACACACACACACACACACACACACACACACACATATACACACACACACACACACACACAACTATGATGAACAGTTCATCCAATTCTTCCGCACACACACACAACATCCACTATTCACAAACAAATTACAAGTCATGCACTCAATCTTTCAATGAGTAGGGTGAGAACGAGAGGGTCCCAATCTCATCCCCACAGGTGAACCATTTGTCGTCATGACATGACAACATTGCTTTCAGCTGCGGTACGGTATATAACTCATAGCATCACGATCGAAATGGCGACTGTGACAGGACTCGAACCTGCAATCGTCAAATTGTAACCACCTTGTTAAATTTGTCAGAAACTTAGTCAGCCGGTGTCGTTTGAAATGGCAGTTAGTATGACTGACGCGTAATAAATATTTCGTGTGAAGCGCCGCTGCGACACAAAGGTCAGTTGTGGAAACTAAGCCACTGAATATTAAAAGTAACGTTATCGAGGAATACACCCGACTGACAACACAAAATAAAAGGGCACGTACATTCACGAGTGAGTGGTTCAAAATAAATATTACTACTATAAAGGAAATGAATCATAAGTATAGTTATGCGAACGTACGATTGGGATAGTGGCACATACTTTCTAAGTACTATCATTCCCCGTGGTCTGGGTAAAAAGAGTAGTGGTTAAAATGCATTTACTCATCCAAGAAAGAAAGTAATCGGACTTCGTAATTAAACGAAAAGAAAGATTGCATGTTCTGAAAGTCGCGACAAATGTGACCTAAATATTGAAATTGCCCTTGGCGGCCACAAAGGGAAAGAGATGAACACATTCACATAACTCGATTCTTGAGCAGTGCTGTCGTGAAGATCGTCACCTCCATCTAAATTCTCCATACAAAATTAAAATAATAATAACCTTCTAGAATTACAGGGACTGGGATCCATTGTATCGTAAATGAGAAAGTCGTAATGTTTCAGAAGTTGCTTTCATTATTATCACAATTTCACTAGTAATTACACAGAACGTCTTGTCACCAGGACATGAGAACAATGAAAGGTAACTATTACTACAACCAATAAACGAAGAGGGTAAATCTTTTTTTGTCCGTCGGTGTAAAATACTTTTCAAATTAATCTTTGGTATGAGAGTCGAATTATTATCTACACATTTATCAATAAGAAAAAATTATTAAGTTCCTTTATATCGCCCCCTTGGGCGAACTGTCCGAAGAAATATCAAATTCCGAGCACTTTACACACTGGTAGTGCTTTCACTCCTTCATACACGTACTTGAATTGCACTGTTCGTGTCTTTTAAGGGTTTTCTCATCACCACTTTGCTTACATAGTACTGGTGCCGGCCTGGCACTAATTAATGAAAGCAAAACATATACACTAGCGTACACAAATCATACATTAACTTACATACTACACACGAAAATTACTGCATCGTCCTTTACATCAAATACAAATTACATTTTATACAAGTCCATAGTTTAGTTCTTTATCATGGTTTGCAGCGTCATTGTTCCTGCGTACAAATAAATTTTCAGTTGCACGTTGACAACAAAATTACGTTTCACAAGTCTTTTCTGTGATTCTACAATTACGTTTTTCTTGAAAATAAAAAGTTCCACAAGAACTTCGTATATTTTGGTGTATCGACCCAGGCTGTAGGTTTAGCAAGGGAATCTGGAGTGGTAAGTGTGATAAATTCTTCCTTATAGTTGCTCATGTTCTACACTGCCTGCCTCTTTTATACCAGGATCTATTTGATAACGTCCCAGTATATTTCCTTTCTGGATTTTATAGTTGTCTCATTATGGGCAAGATAAACATGTAACAAATCAAATTCACTTAGTCTAACTTAATACTAACATATACATAAACATAGGCGCTGTTCCGCCTTAAATTCCATGAACATAGGTGTCGTTTTTATTTCGTAACGTGGGGAGTTGATCGTGAGCTGTAGTGTTAAGACTTTATTTAGTGGATCAGGAAGTAGTGTCTGTACATCTCTTTACACTATGGTTATTGTCCATTTTAAGGTAGATTTTGCTTTCCATTCAAATTGTCCTCCTGCGCCACGCCTACAGTCAATAATGCATCAGTTACAAGTAACCGCACACGCAATAATTAGCCTGGCAGCTCGCTACGCACCGTTTGGAGTCCAGTAGCCATCAGTCTTACGCATGATAGTTCGCGACTGGGAACGTTCAGTTTAGTTCGCGGTTCCGTTGCGAGCTAGGTCGCTCTTTTAGTTCGTTAGCTCCCATCTCGACTTCTAGAAAGACAGTTCGCTCGCTTTGCTACCGCTACTGCACACACTCTTTTACTCGTTATGCTAGTCTTTTAAATGATGACCAGTGTTGCCAATGCCTGTATTATTACAGTTTTATGTCGAGTAATTAGGGCAAATAAACCAGTTATTTACACAAATGGGTGAAATGGGGTAGTCAACTACTTTCAAATGGTTCAAATGGCTCTGAGCACTATGGGACTTAACTTCTAAGGTCATCAGTCCCCCAGAACTTAGAACTACTTAAACCTAACTAACCTAAGGACATCACACACATCCATGCCCGAGGCAGGATTCGAACCTGCGACCGTAGCGGTCACGCGGTTCCGGACTGTAGCGGCAAGAACCGCACGGCCACCCGGCCGGCCGTCACTACTTTACTTTACATACAGTGCACTGGTAGTATTTTAATTTTAAAATATATTTATTTATTTATTAATTCATTGTAGGAATATTACTTACAGAATATGCTAAATGCGTTTTCTTGTGAATAAAAATACACTTTCATAAATAATTGACTTTTTTAAAAGTTTTGGAAATAACCAACAAAAAATATTTCTGCTTTAGGTACAGGTTAAGAACTATATGGCACAAACAATAATACCTTTATCATTAACGGAAGAAAGACTAACACTTATAATTTGTTACCAAACAATTAGACATACAAAAAATAACTATGACCCCTGAGTGAGGCCGTATTCTAAAGCATTCTTTTGGTGCCAGATTGAGATTTTCACTCTGCAGCGGAGTGTGCGCTGATATGAAACTTCCTGGCAGATTAAAACTGTGTGCCGGACCGAGACTCGAACTTGGGACCTTTGCCTTTAGCGGGCAAGTGCTCTACCAACTGAGCTACCCAAGCACGACTCACGCCCCGTCCCCACAGCTTTACTTCTGCCAGTATCTCGTCTCCTACCTGTTTCGCAGGAGAGCTTCCGTAAAATTTGGAAGGTAGGAGACGAGATACTGGCAGAAGTAAAGCTGTGAGGACGGGGCGTGAGTCGTGCTCGGGATAACTTGTGGATAACATCTGAAGTTCACTGAGGCTTTCTGCGGGTGATGCTATGGTATATCGAGAGGTTGTAACAATGGAAAATTGTACTGAAATGCAGGAGGATCTGCAGCGAATTGACGCATGGTGCAGGGAATGGCAATTGAATCTCAATGTAGACAAGTGTAATGTGCTGCGAATACACAGAAAGAAAGATCCCTTATCATTTAGCTACAATATAGCAGGTCAGCAACTGGAAGCAGTTAATTCCATAAATTATCTGGGAGTACGCATTAGGAGTGATTTAAAATGGAATGATCATATAAACTTGATCGCCGGTAAAGCAGATGCCAGACTGAGATTCATTGGAAGAATCCTAAGCAAATGCAATCCGAAAACAAAGGAAGTAGGTTGTTCGCACACTGCTTGAATAATGCTCAGCAGTGTGGGATCCTTACCAGATAGGGTTGATAGAAGAGATAGAGAAGATCCAACGGAGAGCAGCGCGCTTCGTTATAGGATCGTTTAGTAATCGCGAAAGCGTTATTGAGTTGATAGATAAACTCCAGTCGAAGACTCTGCAGAAGAGACGCTCAGTAGCTCGGTACGGGCTTTTGTTGAAGTTTCGAGAACATACCTTCACCGAGGAGTCAAGCAGTATATTGCTCCCTCCTACGTATGTCTCGCGAAGAGACCACGAGGATAAAATCAGAGAGATTAGAGCCCACACAGAGGCATACCGACAATCCTTCTTTCCACGAACAGTACGAGACTGGAATAGATGGGAGAACCTATAGAGGTACTCAAGGTACCCTCCGCCACACACCGTCAGGTGGCTTGCGGAGTGTGGATGTAGATGTAGATGTAGGTACAGCTTGCACCTTCTTTTGTACTTCATCCATTATGTCATTGTGAACCCTTGATATTAAATTTTCCGATAACGTTTTTCTTGATGGAAGTTTGTAGTTTGGGCAATGAGAAACTAGTTCTATCAGTTTTCGAAAATCTTTTTCTTCCACAATTCGTAGAGCGCGATGCCCTTTAGCTACCATCTTGACAACTTGTCTGTCTATTTCTTCAACCTTTCGGACTGACGGTGGTCTTCGAATGTATTGGTTCATTGATTGTTGGGAGGCTGATACCGAAATAACATTCTGCAATAGGATGTAGTTTGATTTGCTTGCAGTGAGTTTAAACTAGACATTATCGGTGGTTGTCTTCCCATCGTTGAACAGTGGTTACATTTTGCTTTTCTTTTATCTTTGTCTTCAGTGAAATGTGTCCACAAGGAACTATGTTTCCTTTTTGATGACATCGTAATAAACAGCGTAAAACAAAACATAGTAACCCTATAATCAACCGATACGCATTACCGTAGTCCACATCATCGCATTGTAGAAGTCCATTGTTATGTGATGATAGTCATTTTACATTACACATTTTAGGTACTATACTTACCTAACGCTGTGTACGATTTTACTTCTTGACGCTATGGTTATATGTCAGACACTGCAGTGCAAAATACCGTAAAACAGAAAATTAGCAGCACTGAGCTATGTAACTGCAGCTGGCAGACGCTCAGCACAATATGACGCTCATAGGCGTGGGAGGGGGGGGGGGGGGGGGGGAGGAGACGTGATTTTCTTAAAGCCTACTGCGGGATCCGTCTCGCTATTGTCCGTCGGTCTTCGGAAAACAGCGAACGCGGAACTACACAAGACTAATAACCATGCACCCACCCCTGGGTAGATGATGCAGTGCGTGCCGGCCAATGCATCTGTAGGAAGTGCAGCGTTCGCAGCATTTACGAAACTACTGCACCTTCTTCAACTCGTTGTACACCTTGGCTGTGAGAAAGGATCACAGGCCGCCTCCTACATTCCCTGCACGGAGGTAAGTACTACACTTTATTATTTAGCTTGACAACGTCACAGTGTGCTGGTGCTCAAGCACCCGTACCGTAGCAGGCTTCCTCGATCCCCTAAGTCTCATTTATGTCGAAGTAGAAGGCTCGTGGTGTAAAACACCTTCTCACTTGCCTCTACGCGTATAACTCACATGTCACTAAATAAATCACTGTCACTGAATAACTCACTGTCACTGGGTAACTACACGCTGTTCTGTTCATTTTTACTGTTCAAAAAAAGTTGTAGCTCATGAGACCACTGGATAGTTTTTAGTTTACGCCCACTTTCGTTATTTGCTTCTCTTTCAAAACTTTATCTGTGTACATGTTGCTCAAAATACTGCATTGCGCAACTGGGTAGGGACCGAGAGAGGTGGCGCAGTGGTTAGGCACTGGACTCGCATTCGGGAGGACGACGGTTCAATCCCGCGTCCGGCCATCCTGATTTAGGTTTTCCGTGATTTCCCTAAATCGCTCCAGGCAAATGCTGGGATGGTTCCTTTCAAAGGGCACGGCCGACTTCCTTCCCCGTCCTTCCCTAATCCGATGAGACCGATGACCTCGCTGTCTGGTCTCCTTCCCCAAAAACAACAACAACAACAAGCAACTGGGTAGTTGAATGTGCTCTCAGAATGTATGTGCCTCTAATACTATAGTTCGCGATCACGATACTATTTTATGTCTCACAAGGCGTTAGAGAACACGTTTTCGAGAACAACAGCACTTCCCTAACTTAGGATCGTGCTACAAATGCACATGTACATCGAACGACTGAAAAAAAAATGAGTGCCCCGAAAGTGCATATAGAAATTGTTTCCAAATGAGGCAAAATCTGTGCATTAACTGCCCACGAGTTACCGCGTGGTGAGGAGGGGGGGGGGGGGAGGGGGGAGGGAAGGAAATTTCATCTTTACCTCACCCAACATTATAACAACGCATGGTACACACATCAAAAACAAGTAGAATGAAATAAAAACACATAAATAAAGCAATCACTATACTTAAATTCACACGTAAATAAAAAATTAAAATGCTAGGTAACACGAGCAACAGATTGATGATGTAGCTTGGTTCATGTATGCTACACTGCTTCTTAAGTCTGTGTCTGTGTTTGTACATGTTTTCATGTTCGTGTGTTCATCATTGTATCACTGGTATGTGCACAATTTATATACCGTAGTCAATACTTAGTTTACTTTTTCCACAAAATATCTTCTACTTAAATTGGATAAAATACACACATCACAAAAAGTTTTGCATCACCCCAGTTATGAGAACTCTTGAAGATAGACGTTGACTGTGGATGTCGTATCATAGACACAGTCCCTTTGATAGTTCAGAGATGTCACTGAACCCACCCAAAGATGTAAACAACCATGCATGAGCAGCGCCTATTAGATGGAGGGGGTCCGACAGCTGGTCAGTTCAAGACATTCCACCATGAAGGAGGTACACGGCGGGTGTTGTTTGTAGTTCAACCATGCCTGGACACTCAATACTGCGGTTCGATCGCGTCCGCATTGTTACTTCGTGACAGGAAGGTCTCTCAACAAGGGAAATGTCCAGGCGTCTCGGAGTGAACCAAAGCGATGTTGTTCAGACATGGAGGAGATACAGAGAGCCAGGAACTGTTGATGACATGCCTCGCTGAGGCCGCCCAAAAGCTACTACTGCGGTGGATGACCGCTACCTACGGATTATGGCTCGGAGAAACTCTGACAGCAACGCCACCATATTGAATAATGCTTTTCGTGCAGCCACAGAACGTGGTGTTACGACACAAACTGTGCACAATAGGCTGCATGATGCGCATCTTCACTCCCGACGCCCATGGTGAGGTCCATCTTTGCAACCACGACACCATGCAGCGCGGTACAGACGGGCCCAACAACATGTCGAACGGACTGTTCAGGATTGGCATCACGTTCTCTTCACCGATGAGTGTCGCAAATGCCTTCAACCATACAATCGTCGGAGATGTGTTTGGAGGCAACCCGGTCAGGCCGAACGCCTCAGACACACTGTCCAGCGAGTACAGCAAGGTGGAGATTCCCTGCTGTTTTGGGGTAGCATTATGTGGGGCCGACGTACACCGCTGGTGGTCATGGAAGGCGCCGTAGCGGCTGTGCGATACACTGGAGGGGAGTCGATGTAGGCTGCGTCATGACAAGAGGTGAAAGTCGCCGCAAGTAGGGACTCTGTCACCAGATAGCTTTCTTACAATAGAAAATTTATTTATTAATGAAACTAAGCGCTGCAAAGTCACATGCCACTTATTTTGTTTGAAGATGAGATATTGGAAATATTGATTATTGACTGGGATTCGTGGTCAGATCTTCTCTTTGACGGGATTTCTCCCTCCAGGGCGATACAGTTCCGTCGTTTCGTTGTTTCCTCAAGATTCCAAACTCCTCAAGCTCTCCACGAAAGCAATCTATCTGAATTCGAATCCCGATACGATGCAAAAACTCTCATCATGTCATTTCAAACTGTAGCTTGTGCACATCAAATTACAGGTAAAAAATAATTACGATTTTTAATGTCTCTGTGCGCATTGTGAAAATTAATGATTGGTGCTAGGTTCGGCTCCCAGTCAGACACATAACTTTTCATCACAACACGTCGAACATGTCACTCACAGTTACTGGAGAAAAAGAATTCAGTACTTTACGTCTCATTTGTCATTAGTCAACAGCGACGATGTGAGGTTTGATTCCCAGCCAGCATAGAACTTCCATTATTTGGAGTTTAGACAAGTAAACACCTTATTACTACTGAAGTAAACCAATTTTTAACTTCTATTCGTGGACAGAAAACAATAGCGATGGGTGCTGGGTTCTAATTCTCGTAAGGCAACACTTTTACATCACGTCATTTCAGTCTGTCATTTCACTACTGGTGAATATATTCGATGGCTAACATTTAACTGTGCTTAGTTAACAGTCCGATCACGTGGTGGGTTCGAACCCCATACAACGCAAATTTTACCTCACGTCATTTCAAGTTCAAAGATGCGCACGTTTTGTTACTTGTGATTAGAATCATATTTAGGATATTAACAGTGATGATATTTACTGGGCAGGCATTCCAGGTCCCGATCCAGAACAAAAATTTTGTTCATGTTATTTCAAGGTGGAACTTCCTTTTGTAAAGATCATTTATTGTAATAGATTTGAGTTTACAAGCAGTAAAGAGTGTATTTCTATAATAATGTTTTACCAGTTATTAATTTGCATCTAGTCTGATAGATATACGGAGCATGTTCTCTGCTAGTCTCCTCTAGTAACCATTTTGTGTCGCAAACGATTGTACTGGGAAGAGATTAGAGGACCTGCAAGATAGTCATGTCATGTGGGTTGCATACGTATCAGGAGGAACTCAGTGCAGGTAGTTGAGACAAGAGTCTACACCAGTGGTTCCCAAAAGCTATGCCAGAGGGGTCCGCAAGATGATATTAGAATAAAAAATATATTAAATATGTTTCGTATGATAACAGATTTTTTGTTTTGGCCGCTTCCTGCATTAGCAGAGCTTTAGCGAACGCTAACTCTGCGTCTAGCGTCTTCCTAGAGCCAACTGACGCTAGCACACTCTAGCGCAAAACTAGAATTAGACAGAGGCAAATTGTTCTGCTGTATACCGTTAGACAGCGCGCGCTGCCCCTTTGCAGCTGACAACTGACAGTCACTTTACACAGAAACTCGCATTTCAGACGACAATGGGCCATTGTTAATTTACTGCCATTGCTTTCACAGACCGTGTTACATATTCAATATTCTGCATTAAAACAGTAGTGTCTGTAAAGCGTTGTTTTTCGCGGAAGCTACAGTTCGCGTAGTTAAAAATGGACCGTTGATTAAAAAGTGGTTCGTTAAAACGAGAAAGGCCTACAGATGAAGAGGAAGATAATGCATTTGATGTTCAAGCAAGTAAGTCAGTGACTCTCGAACCGAAGTTGGCAGTGCCCATTGAACCTAAATTGTTGGCGTCCCTTGAACCTAACCCTTCCAAGATCCGTGTTAAGCTTACTGGAAAAATTAGAAAATATAACTCTGATTACTTGGAATTCGGTTTTACTTTCACTGGACCTGAGCAACAGCCTAAACCTCAATGTGTAATTTGCTATGAAAGCCTTTCGAATGAATGTATGAAACCAGCAAAACTCCGGCGCCATCTTGAAACAAAGCAACCAGAGTACAAAAGTAAGTCATTAGATTTTTCAAATATTAATTAGGAGAGTTGAAAACATCTCGTAAAACAATTACCTAACACTATGGTGCAAATTTAAATGAAAATGCAACCCTTGAGTCTTACGAGGTGGCTCAGCTTGTTGCTAAATGTGGGAAAAATCACACAATTGCTGAGGAACTTATACTGCCATCAGCAATAATACTCTGCAAGAGAATGTTAGGTGATGCAGCTGCTAACGTGATAGGAACTGTCCCGCTCTCAAATAATACTGTTAAAAGACGAATTGCTGATATGGCAGTTAACATCGAAGAAACATTGCTGGCTAGACTCTGCATGAGTGACATGTACGCTCTACAATTGGATGAAAGCACAGACTTATCAAAAACAGCTTTAATGTTGGTTTTCGCACGATTCTTATGGGAGGACCAAGTGTTCGAAGATTTTCGTTTTTCATTCGAACTACTGTATACAACAGCTGACGATATTTTTACTGCATTAAATAATTATCTCAATGCACACGATGTTACCTGGAAAAAATGTATAGGCTTGTCGACGGATGGAGCAAAGTCAATGGCTGGCAAAAAAACAGGACTTCTAGCTCTTATCAAAGCAGTAGTCCCAGAGGTGAAATGGACTCACTGTTGTATCCATCGTGAAGCCTTAGTAGCCAAAAGATTGCCTGAACCTTTGCAAAATCATCAAACTCGACATCTGCAATCCAGATTATTTTCTTTGTTGTGTAAAGAGATCGGCAGTGAGCATGAGCAACTTCTTATTCATACGGAAGTAAGATGGCTTTCTCGAGGTAGGATCTTGTCAAGATTTTTTGAACTTAGAGACGAGGTTCGTGTCTTCCTTCTTGACACAAAGTTCGCGGATTTTCTCACTAACTTCTCTCGGCTTTGCTCCGTTGCGTACTTAGCTGATGTGTTTGAACACTTGAATGTGTTAAACTTGAGTTTACAAGGAAAAATGTAAACAAGTTCAAAGCTGAGGATGAGATTAGTGCTATGGTCAAAAAGTGTCAGATCTGGGCGTCAAGGATAGAAAACTAGTCACTAACTAACTTTTCTACTTTAAAACAATTCTTGGAGTCATCTGAGGAGAGTTTGCCTGACAAGATCAAGATCAATGTAGCCGAGCATCTACGTAGCCTAGCCATCACTTTTAGAGAGTATTACCCTGAACCTGACGACAGATGGATTCGAAATCCCTTCAGCTGTGAAGAAATAGACAAAATCCAAGGCCTCGCTGAAGTAGTGCAAGATCAACCTGTGGATCTGTCCAGCTGTGGTTCGATGATAAACATTTTCATCGGTGATAAAATTACAGACTTCTGGGCATCAGCACGCAAGGACTACAAGAAACTCGGAGATAAAGCAATGAAAAAGATCCTTCCATTTGCAACCACATATCGGTGTGAGCAAGCATTTTCTTCCATTTGTTTCATGAAAAACAAATATAGGAATCGACTCGACATGCCGTCGGATTTCAGAGTGAAAGTTTCAAGTTTGGAAACATATTTCAGAAATAATGGACTCAAAGGTCAGATTGAACTCATCTCATTAAAAATGTGTGAAATCTTATGAGAGTTAACTGCTAAGGTCATCAGTCCCTAAGCTTGCACACTACTTAACCTAAATTTTCCTAAGGACAAACACACACACCCATGCCCGAGGGAGGATTCGAACCCCCGTCGTCATCTCATTAAGAACTGAAAATTAAAACTAACTGTATACTGATGGAGTACTCTGTTGTAACTGTATTTTTTCAAATAAATAATACCTTGTATGAAATTAGTGTTTTCTTATTTTTCACACATTGTCTACTCATTGCAATCTCAAGTGTAGTGCACTTCAAAGACCAATGCACTCAGTTTTAATTTTTTCCCGTCATTTTCAGTTCATACTCAATTTTTATTTTTTTTAAGGAGTTTGTTATACTAAACACCCAGATTTGAAGACAAAGATTCTGAGCAAGAATCAAAATTTTAACAATAACAATGATGGCTAAATTGAAAATGTTTGAGGCTCAATATTTTTTCAATAAT
Source organism: Schistocerca piceifrons (assembly GCF_021461385.2). Classification (NCBI taxonomy): domain Eukaryota; kingdom Metazoa; phylum Arthropoda; class Insecta; order Orthoptera; family Acrididae; genus Schistocerca; species Schistocerca piceifrons. The sequence continues at coordinate 186,167,511 of NC_060138.1, forward strand.
GAATATGTCTATGTTTTTTATAAGTACCAAAAATAGAAAACGTATCAAAAGAGTTTTAATTTGGCTCTTTTAGGTACTTGACATTGTGATATGACAAGGTATCAATCATGGTCGATGATGGGACCCTCGAGAAAATTTTGTTGGGAACCCCTGGTCTACACTGCACAAGACGATTAAAGAGTCACTGCTTTGAAATCCAGTAATTGTCTCCCAGTAATTGTAAAAGTTTGAAATTTGCCTCAAAGACGTCTGCAACCTTCCTCTGTAATGGGGCAAAGGCGTGGTGCCATGCGACTTCACTCTCGGTCTCGGCGACGCTCCAAACAGCGAGACGTCAACACATACGAAAAAAAGGCCAATGTGGACGTGTCACACGATGGAAAGTTCGTCACACCCCCTTATCCACATCACACCACTTCTCTTGCCCGCTATGCGATGGAAGTCAGGGCCACGCTGAAACCTCGCTGTTTTCTTATACGTGGCTGAAGAAAACGTTTAAGGCACACCACTTCTCAGAATCGACATGAAAAGGCATCGGAAAGTCGTATAAACGTCGTCAAAGACACCACCCCTTCCCTTCGGGCTTTCATTCAAACATATTTCGCGGCAGAAAACGCCAGTTCGCAGTGCGACATGCAAGAGAGCCGTTGGCACTACTAACCCCCCAACCCCCCCCCCCCACCCCCTCCAGACGATACAATTCTTCTCAAAGAACATCGTGGGGATGCAAAATAACTGAATATGACTCAGCTCTTTGGAGTGTAGCGTGACCACAAGATTTGCTTTGGTACACAGAGTCGAACCTCTATTGACCAAAAGAACTGGAAGAAATCTGGACATAGTCCAAAACAGAAAATGGCCTTTATGCTTTGTCATCCCTCCTTTCTTGCACCCTATTGTGGCGTGTGCATGGAGGTTGGGGAGGGGGGGAAGGAATCCAACATTGAAATGCACTTGTTGAATAAAACGGCAACAGGTCCCTCTAACCCCCGACCCACTCAGTTTGGCAACACCCTAACACCCTCGGTGCCATCTGCCTATCTTTATTGAGCACTTTAAAAATGTACCTGTACGAAGATAACCTATGATGGAGTCCTAGGCGCTTCAGTCCGGAACCGCGCTGCTGCTACAGTCGCAGGCTCGAATCATGCCTCGGGCATGGCGGTGTGGGGAATGCCCTTAGGTTAGTTAGGGTTACGTAGTTCTAAGTCTATGGGACTGATGACCTCAGATGTTGTCCCATAGTGCTTAGTGCCATTTGAACCTTTTTTTTTTTTTTTTTTTTTTTTTTTTAGTCCTAGGTGCTTGTATAGACAGGCAACTCCTTAACATCTCCCTGATTCCACTTGCTCACTAGCAGGGGCTAGAACAGAAGCGTAGCCTTCTTACAGGTGCGCAGGTCTCTATAACGCGCTGTCTCTGTACAGGTACATTTTCAAAGTGCGCAACGAAGCAGTGTGGTTAAAACGCATGTGCCAATATCGCATCCCCCCCCCCCCCCCTTCCCCCGATCACCGCACAGGAGAACACGAAGTAGGAGCACTGATAAGCATAAGCACTCTTTTCTGCTTCGGATCATGTTCAGTTTTCGTCGGATGGTTTTGAACGTTCCGGCACGTAGGCACACAGTCTGGAGCCGCGCGACCGCTACGGTCGCAGGTTCGAATCCTGCCTGGGGCATGGATGTGTGTAATGTCCTTAGGTTAGTTAGGTTTAAGTAGTTCTAAGTTCTAGGGGACTGATAACCTCAGGTGTTAAGTCCCATAGTGCTCAAAGCCAAGCCAGCTAATACTGGGGTCGCGCTGCGCTCCAAACGGGTGCGATCACGTTCCATGTGGATGTAGCCACACAATGTCCTTAGAGAATAGCTGGAACTCCCGGGGACGTCAGCACTGTCAAAGGTTGTGAAGAACGTCTTCCTACTGCTCATCGCATCATGAGGTGGCATAAAGTGCGTCAGTCAAACCATCCCTTCCCTTGGAGGCGTTCATTTTCACACATTTCGCTGTCGAAAACGACGTTTTGCAGTGCTTTGTGTAACAGAACAAAGTTCTTGAAAACCTTTGACACTGCTGACGCCCCCTCTCTTGTGTTATAATAAAATAATAATAACACTACATAAATGAATGGAAAAAAACTGTGAGTTAACGAGCATTGCGCTCTCATTTAAGTATATGACTGAAGGAGTCAGCCTTCAGGATTTGTGAAACGAACCCTGTCGTCCAGGACCGGATGCCACAAAGGGCACAGATTCACCACGAGATGGGGAAACTCACAGGCGTCTATTGTCTATTGAGGCCTAAGCGCTGTAGGGTGCGAGTGAGATAGTTGAGAACCTACATCACAGGGAAACCCAGTAGAGGGCTTTTGTGGCCAATGAGACGTAGCAGCGTTAAATATGGCGGATCTAAGATCGGCCATAAAGGGAAACATTTATGAAAGTTCTGTAGTAGTGCAGGGAATCAAGCCACAGTAATTTTAATCTACCATCCTCCATAAATTTTCATGGTGATCCCAATAAAACTTGAATATTGATCATATCTATAATAGCTCAGGATTTACTGTTAAAGTGAAGCCGGCCGCTGTGACCGAGAGGTTCTTTTCGGCTGCTTGCTGAGTAAAGGAATCAACGATCAACTTGAACGGAGGTCTTGTGAAGCCCGCCCAGACCAAACGCAACGAAGCATATCGGGAAAAAAAGCGGTTCTAGGCGCTTCAATCCGGAACCGCGCTGCTGCTACGGTCGCAGGTTCGAATCCTGCCTCGGGCATGGATGTGTGTGTTGTCCTTAGGTTAGTTAGGTTTAAGTAGTTCTAAGCCTAGGGGACTGTCAAATGGATATGTGCTCGAGTGTAACAGTAACTCTAAATACGGCCACTTTCGCTATTAGTTTGCTTTCTGAATAAACATTATTCTAACCAAATCGCAACTGTGTGTCCTACATCATTTATGGGTCTTTAATTTAGTTCCAGATATTGTTATTACTGTTGTTATATGTTATGTTAACTTTATATTTCGCAAACTTGTCATCAGCCAGACAATTTAACCCAAGGGCCACAAGTGTCTAATTTATGGTGTGTAATGCGACACGGGCGGTTCAACGGCTAGGCGAGTTTGAGCCAAGACATTTCGACGAAGAGCAACAGCATGTAAGCCCGAACGTCTATAGGGTGTTGGCTCGCATGACAAACCCTACTCACTGGCGGGGCCCCGAAGTCCTGGCACTCAGATCGCCATTTGTGTTTTAATAATAATATGATAATAATAATGATAATACATATATGAATGAAAAGAAACTGCATTATTATAAATGTTGTGCTTGTACGATTTTTGGCTAATCGGACTTCCTCTCTTACATTTTAATTGTAGATGCAGGCAGCAGACTTCAAGTGCATCAGTGCACGTCAAAAATAAGAAAATCCTCCTTACTTGGTTCTACTTCACTTCAATAAAAAATATTTAATACTGTTATGAAAACCTCTCTTATTTCGAACCATGTTGTTGTGGTCTTCAGTCCAGAGACTGGTTTGATGCAGCTCTCCGTGCTACTCTATCCTGTGCAAGCTTCTTGATCTCCCAGTGCATACTGCAACCTACATCCTTCTGAATCTGCCTCTACGATTTTTGCCCCTCCACGCTGCTCTCCAATACTAAATTGGTGATCCCTTGATGCCTCAGAATATGCCCTACCAACCGATCCCATATTCTAGTCAAGTTTTCTCCAGTTCTGTTCAATACTTCCTCATTGGTTATGTGATCTACCCATCTAATCTCCAGCATTCTTCTGTAGCACCACGTTTCGAAAGTTTCTATTTTCTTCTTGCCTAAACTATTTTTCGTCACTTTTCACTTCCATACATGCCTACACTCCAAAAAAATACTTTCAGAAACGACTTCCTGACACTTAAATCTTTACTCGATATTAAGAAATTTCTCTCCTTCAGAAACGCTTTCCTTGCCATTGCCAGTCTACATTTTATATCCTCTACTCCGACCATCATCAGTTATTTTGCTCCCCAAATAGCAAAACTCATTTACTACTTTAAGCGTCTCATTTTCTAATCTAATTCCCTCAGCATCGCCCAATTTAATTCGACTACATTCCCTAATCCTCGTTTTGCTTTTGTTGATGTTCATCTTATATCCTCTTTTCAAGACACTGTCCAATCCGTTCTGCTGCTCTTCCAGGTCCTTTGCTGTCTCTGACAGTATTACAATGCCATCGGCGAATCTCAAAGAATTATTTCTTCTCCATGGATTTTAATTCCTACTCCGAATTTTTCTTTTGTTTCCTTTACTGCTTGCTCAATATACAGATTGAATAACATCGGGGATAGGCTACAACCCTGTCTCACTCCCTTCCCAACCACTGCTTCCCTTTCATGCCCCTCGACTCTTATAACTGCCATCTAGTTTCTGTGCAAATTGTAAATAGCCTTTCGCTCCCTGTATTTTACCCCTGACACCTTCAGAATTTGAAAGAGAGTATTCCAGTCAACATTGTCAAAAGCTTTCTCTAAGTCTACAAATGCTAGGAACGTAGATTTGCCTTTCCTTAATCTATTTTCTAAGATAAGTCGTAGGGTCAGTATCGTCCACGTGTTCCAACATTTCTACGGAATCCAAAGTGATCTTCCCCGAGGTCAGCTTCTACCAGTTTGCCATTCGTCTGTAAAGAAGTCGTGTTAGTATTTTGCAGCCGTGGCTTATTAAACTGACAGTTCGGCAATTTTCACATCTGTCAACACCTGCTTTCTTTGAGATTGGAATTATTATATTCTTCTTGAAGTCTGGGGGTATTTTGCCTGCCTCATACGTCTTGCTCACTAGAAGGTAGAGTTTTATTAGGCCTGGCAGTCCCAAGGCTGTCAGTAGTTCTAATGGAATGTTGTCTACTGCCGAGGCCTTGTTTCGACTTTGGTCTTTCAGTGCTCTGTCAAACTCTTAACGCAGTATCATATCTCCTATTTTATCTTCATCTACATTCTCTTCCACTTCCACTTCCACTTCAAGAACATCGCCCTTGTATAGACCCTCTATACACTCCTTCCAACTTTCTGCTTTCCCTTCTTTGCTTAGAACTGGGGTTCCATCTGAGCTCTTGATATTCATGCAGTATAATATCTCCTGTTTCATCTTGATATTAACGCAGTATCATATCTCCTATTTCATCTTCATCTACATTCTCTTCCATTTCCATAATAATGTCGTCAAGAACATTGCCATTGTATAGACCCTCTATATACTCCTTCCACCTTTCTGCTTTCCCTTCCTTGCTTAGAACTGGGTTTCCATCTGAGTCCTTAATATTCATGCAATTGGTTCTCTTTTCTCTAAAGATCTCTTTAATTTTCCTGTAGGCAGTATCTATCTTACCCCTAGTGATATGTGCCTCTAGATCTTTACATTTGTCCTCTAGCCATCCCTGCTTAGCCATTTTGCACTTCCTGTCGATCTCATTTTTGAGACGTTTGTATTCCTTTTTGCCTGTTTCATTTAGTGCATTTTTGTGTATTCTTCTTGCATCAATTAAATTCAATATCTCTTCTATTAGCCCTCGTCTTTTTAACTACTTGATCCTCTGCTGCCTTCACAATTTCATCTCTCAAGGCTACCCATTCTTCCTCTACTGTATTTCTTTCCCCTATTCTTGTCAGTCGTTCCTCAATGCTCTCCCTGAAAGTCTCTACAACCTCTGGTTCTGTCAGTTGATCCAAGTCCCATCTCCTTAAATTCCACCTTTTTGTAGTTTCTTCAGTTTTAATCTACAGTTCATAACCAATTGATTGTGGTCATAGTCCACATCTGCCCCTGGAAATGCGTTCACTACGAACCATATATGGTACAAAACACTCGTGGGTCGTCATACTTCGAGCCGCACTTCTTGACAGATACTTCTACATACGAGAGAGTCAGAAACAAAATCATGCACAAAGAAAAATGTATGATGTTTGTTTTTCTTCATTTGTCTACGCCTTACCGCGCATTCATAATTAACGTCTTTGCCAAAGCTTGTGGTCGATCGGTGTTTCATTTTTTTAAATAAATTTTAACTTTACCATATCCTGTGGTCTTTCACCGTGCATCTACACAACCCTCTTCCTCCTCCCCCTCCCCCCCCCCCCCCCAGGACGATTCAGCCCTTATATAAGAATCTGAGGACATTGTGGGGCCGCAGACTAACTGAACTTAATCAGATCCATTTGGAATACAGCGTGAACCAAATTTTTGGCCCAGTATACATATTGGAACCACTAGGGACCATACAAAACCATTCATCGATATTTGAACGTGCCCTGAACCGGAAAGTGTGTTTATGCTTTTCTAGCACTCGTCTTGTGTGATCATGGGGAGGGAGAAGGGTGTTGCGACAATGTCATATTCGTAAATAAATCGGCAAAGTGCCCCTCTAAGATTTCTCAGTTCGACAACATTCTCAGTGCCATTAAAAACGTATCTGTACAGAGACAACTCTTGGCCAACTCCTACGCACCTGAGTTTGGACAGCTCCTTCAGCATCCTTCATCTGAGTGGCGCTACACTGATACTTTAGTGCCTGTTAGTGGGCATGTGGAGTTTGACGTGTGTCGAAGGGGTTGTCTACTGTAGGTGCCAAGGAATCGATCAAGGATTGTCTCTGTACAGATACATTTTTAAAGTGTTCAACAAAGGTGCGTCGGTGACACTGAAGACGTTGCCGAACTGGAGGGAGGGGCCTTAGAGATACCATGTGCCGTTTTATTCCTGCACATGTCAATGTCGCTCCCCCCCCCCCCCCTCCACCCCTCTATCCGTGGTCACACCACGGGAGGGGCTGAAAAAGTATTAACACCCTTTACGGTTTCAGGTCATGTTCAAACTTCTTCGAATGGTATTGAACGGTTCCTTGTGGTTCCATATACTAGACCAAAAGTTGAAGTAGAGCTGCGCGCCAAAGGGATCAGATCACATTCACTGGGGTTGCTGCCCCACGATGTTCTTAGAGAAGGTTTGAATCGTCCTGAGGGTGACACGAACGTCGTTGTATTGCACATCGCAACTGCAAACTGTTCGTTTTGACTGCTAAATGTGTGTGAATGAATGCCCGAAGGGAATGGGAGGTTTCAGAGACGCCATTTATGCCGCCTCCTGAAGCCCTTCCGTGTCGATTATGAGCGGTGGTGTATCTGAACCGATTCCCTCAGCCACCCAATAGAAAGTCGCGTGATTTCAACGCCGGACGTTCTGACCTCGATTTCAAAGCCGTCAAGAGGAGTAAAATGTGGCCCGCAATGGGGCGGAATGACGGGATTTTAAACCCTTTAATTCTTTTGTGCAGTGTACATGCATTTTACCAGTTGTTATGGTTTTCTCCCGTTCCACTCACGTGTGCATCACGGGAGGAGTTATTGCTTAAATGCCGCTTTGCGTGCTGTAATTAATCCAGTCTTGGCTTCAGAGATCTCTGTGGGAGTGATATACAGGGGTTTGAAATATATTCCTAGATTCACCACTAAAAGTTCCTTCCAGAAGTACGTTTTCACAGGACAGTTTGTATCGGTCTTCAGGTGTCTGCCAGTTCAGTTCTTTCAGCATCGTCGAGACATTCTCCCATTCGTGCTGCCCTTTTCTCTAGACGTTCAATGCACCTGTTAGTACTGTGTGGGATGAGTCCCACACATTTGAGCAATATTCTAGGATGGGTCATACACGTGTTCTGTGTGTGGTCTCCCCTGTAGACTAATTGCACTTCCCTGGTATTTTACAAATAAATCAAAATCTGCCATCTGCTTTTCTTACAACTAAGCCTATGTGATCATTTCATTTCGTATCCAAAGTGTCACATCCAGGTATCTGCATGAGTTGGACGATTCCCACTATGACTCATTGATATTATAGTCTTATGATACTACTTTTTTCGATTTACAAAGCGCACAATTTTACGTTTCTGAATATTTAAAGCAAGTTGCCAATATTTGCACCACCCATAAATTTTTAACAAGATCTGACAGAATATTTGCATGGCTTCTTTCAGACAGTATTTCATTATAGATAATTGCGACGTCTGCAAAAAGTCTGAGGTTACTACACTACTGGCCATTAAAATTGCTACACCACGAAGATGACGTGCTACAGACGCGAAATTTAACCGACAGGAAGAAGATGCTGTGATATGCAAATGATTAGCTTTTCAGAGGATTCACACAAGGTTGGCGCCGGTGACAACACCTACAACGTGCTGACATGAGCAACCGATTTCTCATACACAAACAGCAGTTGATTGGCGTTGCCTGGTGAAACGTTGTTGTGATGCCTCGTGTAAGGAGGAGAAATGCGTACCATCACGTTTGCGACTTTGATAAAGGTCGGACTGTAGCCTATCGCGATTGCGGTTTATCGTATCGCGACATTGCTGCTCGCGTTGGTCGAGTTCCAATGACTGTTAGCAGAATATGGAATCGGTGGGTTCAGGAGGGTAATATGGGACGCCATGCTGGATCCCAATGGCCTCGTATCACTAGCAGTCGAGATGACATGCATCTTATCCGCATGGCTGTAACTGATCGTGCAGCCACGTCTCGATCCCTGAGTCAACAAATCGGGACGTTTGCAAGACAACAACCATCTGCACGAACAGTTCGACGACGTTTGCAGCAGCAGGGGCTATCAGCTCGGAGACCATGGCTGCGGTTACCCTTGACGCTGCATCACAGACAGGAGCACCTGCGATGGTGTACTCAACGACGAACCTGGGCGCACGAATGGCATAACGTCATTTTTTCAGATGAATCCAGGTTCTGTTTACAGCATCATGATGGTCGCATCCGTGTTTGGCGACATCGCGGTGAACGCACATTGGAAGCTTGTATTCGTCATCGCCATACTGGCGTAATACCCGGCGCGATGGTATGGGGTGTCATTGGTTACACGTCTCAGTCACCTCTTGTTCGCATTGATGGCACTTCGAACAGTGGACGTTACATTTCAGATGTGTTACGACCCGTGGCTCTACTCTTCATTCGATCCCTGCGAAACCCTACATTTCAGCAGGATAATCCACGACATCTCTCACCAATTGAAAACGTCTGGTCAATGGTGGCCGAGCAACTGGCTCGTCACAAACGCGTCACTACTTTTGATGAACTGTGGTATCGTGTTGAAGCTGCATGGGCAGCTGGACCTGTACGCCATCCAAGCTCTGTTTGACTCAATGCCCAGGCGTATCAAGGCCGTTATTACGGCAAGAGGTGGTTGTTCTGGGTACCGATTTCTCAGGATCTATGCACCCAAATTGCGTGAAAATGTAATCACATGTCAGTTCTAGTATAATATATTTGTCCAATGAATACCCGTTTATCATCTGCATTTCTTCTTGGTGTAGCAATTTTAATGGCCGGTAGTGTATAAATATTGTCCACAGGATCATTAATATACAACATGTACAGCATGGATCCCAACACACTTCCATGAGGCACACCCGAAGTAACTCCCCCATCTGTCGATGACCCTCTATCCCAGATTACTTGCTACGTCCTCCGCGGAAAAAATCCTCAACCCAGCCACAAATATCGCTTAATACGATCGTACTCTTAGCAATATCGTAGATTTGATACTGAATCTTTTTGGAATACGAAGAGTGCTGCCTCTACCTGACTGTCTTGGTCCACGGCTTTCAGTACATCATGAGAGAAAAGGTGCTAGTTGGGTTACGCATAATCAGTGTTTTCCTCCTTGCACGGAGGAGGTCTTTCTGTTCAAGACACCTCATTATGTTTCAGCTAAAAATATCTTCCAAAATTCTTCAACAAGGCGATGGCAACGATATTGGATGGTAGTTTTTTGGATAACATGTAGATCTTTGATCTCTTCCAACTACTAGGCACTGTTTTATGTTCGAGTGATAGAATGGCTAATCTAGCTGCAAATTCGGTATAGAATCTGATAGATATTCCATCAGGCCCTGGAGCTTTGTCAATTTTAAAGATTATGGACCCTTCTTAACGCCACTGACACTACTATCTACACTCCTGGAAATTGAAAAAAGAACACCGTGAATTCATTGTCCCAGGAAGGGGAAACTTTATTGACACATTCCTGGGGTCAGATACATCACATGGTCACACTGACAGAACCACAGGCACATAGACACAGGCAACAGAGCATGCACAATGTCGGCACTAGTACAGTGTATATCCACCTTTTGCAGCAATGCAGGCTGCTATTCTCCCATGGAGACGATCGTAGAGATGCTGGATGTAGTCCTGTGGAACGGCTTGCCATGCCATTTCCACCTGGCGCCTCAGTTGGACCAGCGTTCGTGCTGGACGTGCAGACCGCGTGAGACAACGCTTCATCCAGTCCCAAACATGCTCAATGGGGGGCAGATCCGGAGATCTTGCTGGCCAGGGTAGTTGACTTACACCTTCTAGAGCACGTTGGGTGGCACGGGATACATGCGGACGTGCATTGTCCTGTTGGAACAGCAAGTTCCCTTGCTGGTCTAGGAATGGTAGAACGATGGGTTCGATGACGGTTTGGATGTACCGTGCACTATTCAGTGTCCCCTCGACGATCACCAGTGGTGTACGGCCAGTGTAGGAGATCGCTCCCCACTCCATGATGCCGGGTGTTGGCCCTGTGTGCCTCGGTCGTATGTAGTCCTGATTGTGGCGCTCACCTGCACGGCGCCAAACACGCATACGACCATCATTGGCACCAAGGCAGAAGCGACTCTCATCGCTGAAGACGACACGTCTCCATTCGTCCCTCCATTCACGCCTGTCGCGACACCACTGGAGGCGGGCTGCACGATGTTGGGGCGTGAGCGGAAGACGGCCTAACGGTGTGCGGGACCGTAGCCCAGCTTCATGGAGACGGTTGCGAATGGTCCTCGCCGATACCCCAGGAGCAACAGTGTCCCTAATTTGCTGGGAAGTGGCGGTGCGGTCCCCTACGGCACTGCGTAGGATCCTACGGTCTTGGCGTGCATCCGTGCGTCGCTGCGGTCCGGTCCCAGGTCGACGGGCACGTGCACCTTCCGCCGACCACTGGCGACAACATCGATGTACTGTGGAGACCTCACGCCCCACGTGTTGAGCAATTCGGCGGTACGTCCACCCGGCCTCCCGCATGCCCACTATACGCCCTCGCTCAAAGTCCGTCAACTGCACATACGGTTCACGTCCACGCTGTCGCGGCATGCTACCAGTGTTAAAGACTGTGATGGGGCTCCGTATGCCACGGCAAACTGGCTGACACTGACGGCGGCGGTGCACAAATGCTGCGCAGCTAGCGCCATTCGACGGCCAACACCGCGGTTCCTGGTGTGTCCGCTGTGCCGTGCGTGTGATCATTGCTTGTACAGCCCTCTCGCAGTGTCCGGAGCAAGTATGGTGGGTCTGACACACCGGTGTCAATGTGTTCTTTTTTCCATTTCCAGGAGTGTATGTCACTCAGGTTTTCGGTGCTATGAGAATTAATCTGGGACTAGCGCGTTTTCCTTGTAAAGCAACATTTGGAAGAAGAACATCTGAAAACGTTAAGGAAAAGTCATTCACCCGCAAAAGAAGTAGCTTACAAGACTTCATTTGACCGATCTTGAGTATTGCTCGTTAGTTAGGGACCCTTACCAGGTATCAGTAATAGAGGAAACAGAGACTATCGAAGAACAACACAGATTTGTTTAGTAAATACGAAAACTAATGAACATGAGTGGCAGATATTATAATTGAGGCGTAGTGCAGTGCTGAGATGATCTATCTTCCCTTATGAGAAACAAAAGTCGTTCGAGGGCTCTAGGATTTTCATCCGTGCTTCAAAATATCAGAGTAATTCAAATGGTAATACGAACTGCTTAAGGGATATAATTACAACCTTTTATCAGTTTCATTTATATTTACAAGTGCTACAAGCACGTACTTATTTGCTTATATTTTGTGGAAAAACTGTGTGCTATACTTAAATGTAATCATGAGGTAGCACTTTGTTTTTTGACAAATGGAGGACAAAGTCATACTAAAAGTCGGCTGGATCCAATGGCACTTTGTTTTATTTTAAAAGTATTTCAACAAAGTCATGCAGCATTACGCTATTACCTTCAGTTATGCATTTTCATTGTTGATATTTGCGGTTGACATGCACATTGTACTAGGCAAGAGACCTTTCGCTGAAACATCCGTTTTCGTCAATATGTGTTTCTACTAATCCATTTCCCTCCTGAAGAAGACAATATTTGTCGAAACCATGGTAGGAGGTTAACGGAACCGTTGCTGAAGCATGGCCATGTTAATTTTTTTTAGAAGCTCTAACTTCGTAAATTCCAAGAGCAGTTCTCGGGGGCAAATTCGCTCTTTACAATTGAAAGCAATTATGGTTCTTATTCTTACTCAGCTAATTACGGTATCTCAGAACCCACTTTGCTTTAACTCATCTTACTTACGAAACTTTCCTGTAGTTGAGGCACCGAATGTTTGGTATAGCCTCTTTGCCCGAAAACACGTTTGTTCCTACGCTGCATACATTGAGTACGTATGCAGCATTGTTGTGCAAGTTGATGTAAGTTTGAGTTTGCTGCAGTTTCCTATAAGTGTAATAATGGAGGAGGAAAAGTTAGATGAGTCAAGCGTTTTTTCATCATCGGAGGATTATTCGTTGGACAGTCCTTTGGAACCATCTCCGAAACATTTAAATTTAGATGAACTATTTGGCTTTAGCGCGGCTCGTAAAAAACTCGAAGAAAAGAAACGACTGGCTCCTGAAGAACCAAAGTTTTTCCCGCACAGAGCTTTCATAAACAACGTTGACATTTTCAATGCGAAATATATTAGCGCGGTAGGCACCACTCCAAAATACTTTTTATACCTTTAGTATTTCGTTAACAAAGCAGTTCGGTGTAGAACACTTAAGGTTACAGCGGAAGAAACGAATTTTATGTTTAATGCACGGTATTATTTTACTTACATGATGTACTTTAAATGAGACTGCAGATGTATTCTATAGGTGTATATTCATCTCTATAATTAATTATAAATAGGCCAGTAGATTTATGTATGAGGGATTATTATGACTGCAGCAGAATCCAGTCATGACGTGCAATTAATTTCTCAAATGGACCATGACAGAAATGCTGGAGTTCTAATTGCGCATTAAGATAGTTATCGTATGGTATCAAAATTTTAATTTTAGGCTAAGTAGGCTATATATAACAATTATTTGTACTGGTAGCCTTAACAATTGAACGCTTTACTGCGGTAGATCAGAATTACTGGTACGTCAATGTGATTATACAAAAATCCCAAGTTTGGTCAGAAAACTTCTTGATTTGATCATGGTGCTGTTGCAGATTTATGCTTTGCTAGGCTCCCGAGGGTTACGAAAGACAATGCAACTTGGTTTTTGGCTTTCACGCTAGACATTGCCACAGGTGCAAGCGCTGGTAACAAAAGGCGCTGATACAAATAATGACGCCAAACAGGGATCAAATGTCACACTTGTTACCTTTAATACAAACTTCAAGAAGAGAAATATTTGTTTGTGTACAGCGGTCAAGGACAAGGTGAATACTTGCAGATGCAGGAACATTATGAAAGGAGCACAATGATACCAGAATTCTTAAGACAAGTGCAGGACTCAAGTTGACTGAATACAGAAGCGTCAGACTTGACTAAAGATAATTAGATAATGATAGTGGAAAGGGCTGCCAACAACCTTTGTAGGTACTGAGTTTATGGCACTGTACTGGTAGGTGGATGGTTTGTACAGGAGTGCTATTCAGACTCTTACTCCTAAAGTTCACTTCTTACATGTATTCAAACATCACAATTACCTCTGTTTTTACATAGTTACAATGCAAATTAATGTGAGTACTAAGAGGGTGTTAATGACTGCTATTGAAGCACATACTTTAATGGTGCCAGTTAATGGTATCTGTAGGTTAGGATTCAAAAGACATGATCTGCACCTGAGTAAGATGGGGAAGAGGCAGTTGAATTAACTAATAAGTGATGGTATACTGCATAATATTTCTGTGACAATTTGTAGAAGATCTAAAGTTTTTAAGGGGCATGTGTACCACAAGAGGTTAATGAGACATGCAGATTTGAACCTTCATTGAGTTAATTTTCTAAAAACATGAAGAGAATCAGAGGTCAAGTTGATAAACCTTGAGTAGAGCTTGTCTCTGACATTGTATGAATCTTGGGGCATCATTTATGTTGGTACAGTCATCTGTAGAATGGGATCTGCAAGAACTTTACAGATGGGAGACGAGAATGGGGGCAGTGAGAATAGCTGTTTATGCCAAGTATAATGTTTCATGCAAAAGTATTTATAGATCAATAAGTAGTGGACAAATAACTGAACACTGGAGTGGAGTTTGAAGTCTAAAAAACATTTCTATTTATAGTCTTCTATAGATCTCCAGTTTAGACTACAGGATTTTTTTGTCCAGCATTGACGCTGAGCTAAACTCAGCCCATAAGAAAAGCACCAGTCTAATTTTACCTACAGTTTTCAATATTAATTTTAATTATTTCCATAGGGGAAAATAAAGTTATTAAATTTACTGACCCTCATAATCTGATGCAGTGTTCACAACAGATAGAGTTCAGGGAAACACTAGCACAATTGTAAGTAATTTCTTCATAGACTCTTGTCTAACACATGGTCACCCCATGAAAACAAAAAAATGTAGTAGTATGGTCTGTCAGATAATAGTGCTCAAAATTTATACCGAAAGACTGTATTAATTCTTAGAAAGCTCCCAAGGCAGTAAGCTAAAGACTTAAGTCATATGAATCCAGTTACAAAGCCGGTATTTAAAGCTTAATCTCTAATGGGCCATTTGACAAGGAATCTAAAAGAGAGACAGACTAAATGACAAATATGATGAATTCCTAAAGGCTTTCATCACTTTTGTTGACAGTTTTTTCTCCCTAAAAGTTGCAACCTACCTGTCAGGAAAGCTAATGGCATTAGAATGTCATGTATAAACAAGTGTGAGCTGTATCAATCAGTCGTAGAAAATTTTATTGCAGACTACTGCAAAGTGCTGAAAAATGTCTTCAGAAACTCTAAAGCAATCCAAAAACTACAGACTTGTCGGAGTGTTAGGAAAAAGCATTAAGTTACTGCTTGCATCTACTAAGTAAACCAATTATTTACTTTAAATGCATTTCTCCAAAACATAATTCAGTAAAACAACAGAGACTGAAGGTATTCAAAATAAGCAAGCACCGTTGTTTGTTAGGTCAACAGGGTGAGAGATACTTCTAATTGTAACACATGGTGTACTAAGCCTTATGTGTTGACTACATTTTAACTTGTTATCCATTGCTCAGCACAGAATTTTACACATATGTTTGATTTAGTATTTGGCCATTAATAAGAATGTCTGGTATTAACAGATTATGTTTGCTTTTAAGAAATTGCATCCCCAAATCATTGTGGGTTAATGCTGAAACTTTTTATTGTGAACCAGCTCTGATTTCTGTTATGAAGATTATCTGTGCAAGAAGGCTGTCACTAATGCAACAGCATTTTAGTTTATGAAGTACAATTTCATGAGTCACGCAATCAAATGTTTTGTGTTCACAGAATACACAAACAGGATAATTTCCAGTATTAAGCTCTACCAGGTCTTCATTTGCAAGATCATTATGGGGAGATTTGTTTACAATAACAAAAGTGATTGGCAATTAACAATTTGTGCACAGAAAAAAGGCATCATTGTTTTATCATATCCACTTTCTTATACTTTTAAATACTTGAAAGACGTGATCTAGCTCTGTAATTATAGATGATTTGCATCCTTACTGTTTTATAGATGGATGTTACTATGCATATGTAAATCTTCCTGGAAATACCCCCTGAGTTGTTGACTGATGACAATGATGGTATAAGATAAGTCGTATCAATTTAGTGGAATATTTTAATATTCTGCTAGAAATGGCAAAAATAACTAGCAGAATTGCCACTGGTAATATCATACTCTCCTTAGGGCTTAATAATTTAATTGGACAGATAAAAGATCTGCTCACCAAGCGGCGGCAGAAGTCACATATAAAAGAGAGTTATAATTAGGCAAGCTTTTGGAACCAGTGGCTCCTTCTTCAGGCAGAAAGGTTGAAGGGGAAGGAAGAGGGGTGAAGGAAAAGGACTGGAGAGGTCTAGAGAAAGTGGTAGATTTTGGGAAAGACACCCAAAACTTCAGGTTAGGGGAGACTTACTGCACGGGATATGAAGGAAAGTCCCGTGTGGTAAGTCTCCCCTCACCTGCGGTTTTGGGTGACTTTCCCAAAATCTCCAGTCCATTTCCTTCACACCCCTTCAACCCTTCTGCTTGAAGAAGAAGCCACTGGTTCCAAAAGTTTACCTAATTAAAACCCTACTTTATGTGTGTGTCCTGCTGCCACTTGGTGAATAGATATTTTATCTATACAATCAGATTATTTTGTCAAAAATTGATTGTTTGCATTGTTATATCTCCTTATGGTTTGTATTTTTTAAACTCTGTTGTTAATCTATACACTGTTTGCTGCAATAAATCAATTCATATGTAAAACTTCCTGGCAGATTAAAACTGTGTGCCCGACCGAGACTTGAACTCGAAGTGCAAGAGCACTTGCCCGCGAAAGGCAACGGTCCCGAGTTCGAGTCTCGGTTGGGCACACAGTTTTAATCTGCCAGGAAGTTTCAGCACACACTCCGCTGCAGAGTGAAAATCTCATTCTGGATTTCATATGTATTTTATTGTTTATTAGAGAGTGCTGTGTTTGCTGTCACTGTGTTGGAGTAAGCTCTGAGTTTGGTGGCAAATAATTTTGATATGATTTTCTGGGAACTCTATGTCATTCCAATTTGTGTTTGTTTCTTGTTCAACTGTCCATATTATTTTTCTTTGTTTTTGTAGTATTTCATTTTTGTGCTTAGTACATGTGTTTTATTTTGTTTGAGAAGAGACTGGAGGATTTTACAGCACTTCTTGTAATGATGTTTCAATGCTTGACTCAAGCCTGTCACAGAATGAGGTAGAGTGCTCTGTACCCACTATGAGACACTTTAATCATAAGAGTTATCCATTCTTTTCCTTCCTTCTATTCAGTTTTAGTGTCATAACAACCTTGGGCCTAAAAACAAATTATCAATATCTGTTGCACTGTGTCCTTCAGTCCTTGTTGGGAACTTTAACATGGCAAATAATCCTAAGCCATCTGGGTGTCCTCAATCAGGATTGTCTGACAGAAAATCTGTTAAGTATGCATAATCTTATTAAAACTGTATCTAGCTGCTTAAAGAAGCCTAGGATATGTTCTGTATACTCTCAGAATTACTGTAGTTGAGTTAGCATAAGTTGACTCCTGACAGTTCCAGTGGGCTGAGCATGGCAGCTTCGTAGGCCTACCTCAACCAGTAGTATAAAAAATTTTTGTAAACATCTCTTTGTTAACACCTCAATGTTGTCATGTATGTAGACAGCTACTGTTTTTGCCCCCAGCCGATAGTGCTTCGCAGCTGAAAGCTGGTAACAGTGCTGAGAACTGTCAGAGATCTTCTTGCACTCTCTTGACTATAGATTTTGTGTTTCCCGACTTTCTATTGTAGCATAGAATTCAAAGAACTGTTCAACACAGTGTTTATTAATATGAAGGACATTGGTCTTAACTCCAAGTTTTGCAATTATGGCACTTCCCTTTTTCATCTTACTGGACCTTCATTATATTAATAGTAGCTTGTATTCATCAAGATGTAGACTACAATATTTGTTCAATTTCAGTTATTTTGTTGTGGTTTTCTGATTAGCACAACACATCAGCTGGAATCGTTACCCAAAATAAATCAATCTTGGTGACCTCATGTCCCAGATGTTTCTGAAAAATTAGTATAAGAAAATACACAATGACAGAAAGTTCATATATTTTTCCCAAGCTCACTGCCAGAGATAATGGTCATGGGTCATGTGTGGATGAATGTGTGTGTGTGTGTGTGTGTGTGTGTGTGTGTGTGTGTGTGCGCGCGTGCGCGTGTGTGTGCATGCATGTGTGCATGCATGCTTCCTTTTTTGAAGAAGGTTTTGGCCAGAAGCTAAGTGTGTAGCAGTCTTTTCATTCTCCTTGCCTGCAACTCACCACATCATCTTTATGGTGAGAAGCAGTCTTTCCTTTACTTTACATTGCTGAATTCCAACCTGAGTTTCCATTGTTAGATGTAAAAGAAGACTGAGATAATATATAGATTAATATAGAGGTTAACTGTCTGACGTGAGTTTGCAGAATTCTGCTAAGATGGATCATGTTAAAACTATTTTTAACTCTTCCATACCAAAACTTATTCCAGGCAACAATTTGTATTTCACATGTTTTTTTTTTTAATTTTTTTTTATAATCATGCTTTCACATTACATACACACAGAGACACTCGTGATGATTCTGCATCATAAGAATTCACTAGTTATTACTTCATTGTGGTTTAAGTGTGTGTTAGTGTTTTTTGGTTTACTGTAAAAGTAGCATTATGTGTAATAAACATGAAGTTGTTGTGGACCAGTGAGTTTGCAAGAAATGTGTTAGGACTGTGGGTTGGTGTTTCAATGTGGAAACTGTACTGGGCAGTCCAGTAAAGTATCAGATGAGGTTTGCCCATGGAGGTGTAGATCGAGATAAGAGAATACTGGAATAGCAAAGAAAAATTTCTGCCCTTCAGTCAGAATAGAAATGTACTGTGAATTAGATATGTTGAAGGGGGAAGAGACAGAGGAAACAAGGAAAAGGTGACAAATAATAATAAGCAAAAGCAGGAAACCTCAGAAACCACTTTTTAAATTCCAGTTAGCAATCAGTTTGACTTGTTATCTGAAATAGTAGAAGAGCCTCAACCAATTTTTGAGCAAAGTGAAGTGCAGCACAGTTGTAGGAACATCTTTCAGGCTAGGTCAGTAGAAAAGTCAGGTAGAAAGAATAGAACCCTCCTGCTAGGTAGGAGTCACAGTAAGAGTGTAGCTACTGAGAAGCTCCATGTAGTGTACCAGGTCACAAGCATCATGAAACCTAGTGCCAAGCATAGCCAGCTGACAGAGAACATAGGAGTATTGTGCAGAGATTTGGATCAAGAAAAATCAGGTACTTATAGTAGAAGGAGCAGGAAACAGCCTGGTTGGCACGTTATAGTACTGAAGTTATCTATAATGAAGTACAGTCTGAAAGAAGTTGCATAAATATTCAGCCAGATCCTGCATAAGATTTTAAAGTGGTTTAAAGATTGGCAACTTGCTTTAAAAAAGTTGTACATTTGACAAAATGAAAAGACGTAGTATCCTATGACTATGATATCATTGAGTCACAGTTGGAATTGGCCAATTGATACAAATACCTGGGTGTAACACTTTATAGGAATATGAAATGGAATGATTGCATAGGCTCTGTTGCAGGTAAAGGAGACGGTAAACTTCAGTTTATTAGTAGAATACTGGGGAAGTGCAGTCAGTCAGTCTTACACATAACTTGGTCGACCCATTCTAGAATATTGCTTTAAGTGTGTGGGACCCATATCAAATAGGACTAAAAGGGCATATCGAACTTATACAGAGAAGGGCAGCATGAATTGTTACAGGACTTTTGATCCATCAAGGAGGGCTCTTGAAGATATATATCAACTATCCTGAGAAAGTCTATTAACAAAGTTTCAAAAACCAGCTTTAAATGGTGACTCTAAGAATATACTACAACCTCCTACATCTAGCTCACATAGGGATTGTTAAGACAAGATTATAATAATTACAGCACACACAGAGGTATTCAAACAATCATTCTTCAAACCCTCCATAAGTGAATGGGTTGGGAAGAACCCATAGTAACAAAATGAGATGTACACTCTGCCACATCCTTTGCAGTGGTTTGCAGATTATGGATGTAGAAGAAGGTTAGATGTAGAAGATAATCTAGAGGAAATAGGAGCCTCAGCAGTCTACACATGTGTGGTATTTGTGGAGGTTTTCCAGCACCATGATCAGTTCTGGTTTAACACAGTTGTCAGCATTGTAAACAAAGAGCTGAGTGGATTGCTTTTGACTGAAACAAAGTGTTGTACCTGTGCTGTAGGCCTATTTGTTTCTGAAGTTTGGAGATGGGGATACACAAATCATGGCCTGCACCTGAATGGAAAGGGAAGGATATATTAACTTTTAATATTGTAGAAAGTGTAAGGGGGGAATGACAAGCACACATTACATGCCAGTAATTACTGGAGTCAGAGGGGCACACTTATTAGGTTAGAGTCAGATTATAGACAGACAGTCATAAAAGAATAACACAGGAACCTAGCATGTATGCAATGGTTTCCTGAAAAGTAGAGTAAGTTTGTTTCATCAGAACACCAGGTGCTAAAAAACAAGAGGTGAGTCATGGGCATACTGATACACACCTGAAACCAAGCAAGCCTCTGTAGAGTGGAAACATACTGGGTTCCCCAGAGTGAAAAAACTTCAGAGTGACCCAGTCTGCTAGGAAAGTGGTTGTGACAGTGTTCTGGAATATGCATTATGTGTTACCGGTGGACTTTGCTGAATGCCACAAACATTAATGCTGATGATATCAAACTTCTCCAAGAGTATGCTCGCCTTCCATGTTGCTGCTCCTGTTCATGAGAAAATTGTCAGATTTGGGTGGAAGGTGCTCCAGCATTCACCATACAGTCCGGCCCTTGCATCATCGAACTTTCATCTGTTTGGTCCCATGAAGAAATTCCTTGCTGGCGAACACTTTGCAATAGATGTAGAAGTGAAATCAGCAGTTCGCAGATGGCTGTACTCCAACAAAAGATTTCTACAAACAGGGCATTTTGAAACAGGTACCATGATGGGAGAAATTTGTTGAGGCTGTTGGTAACTGTAGAAAAGTAGGTAAGAGATGTAAGTTCATTTGTAATCTTTTTTTACTGTGAACTGGAGTGATTATGACTCCCTGGGGTAACAATGATCCTGGGGTTAATTTCACCCTTTTCTTTCCTATCAATTTCTGGGTAAACTTATACATCTTCGTGGAAACAGTTGTGCATGATACAAAGGAATTTGTTGACTTGAGTTCAGACACTGGAAAATAAAATTTTAAAAATTTTATAGTTAAAATAAGTTTTGTAAGCAAAACTTATATATCTGCTTAGAAATTGGGAAAAACTTCCTTGGCTCACAAAAAATGGTTTATCCTATCATCTTCAAGTTCACATATGTTCAAATTCACACATTTTAATGAAGCTGTCTGATCTTGGTAACAGTACAAACAATTTTAACAGTTAAAAATTCTCATTTCTTTAAAATAAGGTAACTTTGATCCCCTAACTTTTACCCTCAGGTGTAACATTGGTCTCCTAAATATTATCACAAAATTTCCATTAATCCACATGTATTTGCCTAAATATGGCATAAAACAAAAGTGTAATTTATAATCATTGTTTGCATATTAAGATTAGGGCAACAATGGATTTAAATTTGTACTTAGTATTGGACAGTCTGTGTTGCTGCAAGTGTCCCCTTTATTGCAAAAGTTTTAGATTGAGATTGGTGTTTTGTTTTAACTGTAAGGAATGGACACAATAGGCTATAACCTTAATAGACAGTGAAAAGAATAAAGCATCAATTTGAATTCATAAAGTAAAACCATAACTAAATTAAAAATTGAACTGCAATGCCTAGAACTAACCAAAGGTCTCCATGCACAAGATGGTACCTAAATGTGGATATGGAAACATTGGAAGAAGTGATCTTGTTAATTAAAAATAATCAAGAGTCAATAATGGGTGCAGCCAAGAGACTATATATAAAAAACTGTGAAAAACTGCTAAAGGGAAAATGGATCAGTCAAGGTAGAAAATACAAATTTACTATCCTCAGAAGAAGAATCCATATTAGCAAATTCTATTGCCACTACTGCTGACTGGAGATTTCCATTGCATATTACAGACATTAAAGTGAAAGACTATTCCAGCATAACTTTCCAGGTAATGATTGAGCCCGTAAATTTATTAAATGAAATAAAGTTATCCTCACATCACTGCTTCCAAACAAGTTTAGTCGCAGCAGGTCAGAAGTGACAAAAGATCAACTTATAAAATATTTCAACCATTTGAAAAAAACTCTCAAAGATATAACAATTTGTGATGTATTTAATTGTGACGAATCTTATCTCCCAGAAGATCCAGGAAGGAAGAAACTGATATTTTGCAATGGAGTTAAATCTCTTGACCATGTTCTCAACTGTACCAAATTATCCATAGCTACTATAATAGGTGGGTCTGCTTCTGGTAGTTGGTTGTCAGTTATGTTTTTTTACAGAAGTGAAAATTATATGATACTTAGCCTCAAAGAAGATGAAAGGGTACACCTTGTTGCAATCAATGGTGCTGTAGAGGTAGAACACACTATAACAGAACTCAACATGGTTGGTTTGACAGTGTAGTATTTACAGGTTGGTTTAAAAAAGTGCGGCTACCCAATGCTAAAAACCTGCCTGGAACAAAGGTAATGATAGGAAACAACCTAAGTTCACATTTCACAAGTGAGGTTCTTCAGCCAACACACCTCATTTAATGCAACCTTTGGATGTGATTTATTTATTTATTTATTTATTTTTTTATTTTCCATACCTTGAAGACTTTCTAGAGGAAAATACCAACTGATTTCAGAATGAGCATTTCATGGACTCAACTGTAGCAAAGACAATGTTTCCGACCCTTCTTAATGAACTCACAAATAGTCTGGTGGATCAAATTAAGACAAATCTTCAAAATGTGTTCAAGGCATGTAGAATATTCCTTTTCAAAACAGAAGCTTTACTCCCTAAACTCCCAGGTGAACAGTACAGGCTAGAGAAAAAGAAGCTGTAGCTGAATACCTGGTTTCTTATTTAAAGTCTCTACACGAAAAGTGTACAGCCCTTTCAAATACAAAAAGAAAGAAACTTGACATAAGGCTTGGTAAAGCTGTTTTAGCCACTCATGCATTGAACATAGTCCAATATCATTCAAAAGGACATGAAATGAAAAGCTGTTTGTTCTACATAAAAAGTTCAAATTGTCTGCAGGTACAAATGATACAAATGATCTTCAGCCTAATTGCTCCAAGTCATCCACAACTAATGAAGAACTCTCAAAGGCCAAGAAAAATCTCTTCCAAAAGTGTGATAATTCTTCACCAGCTTTGTGTAACGAAGTTACCAGAGACTCCGCAAACTGATGAAAGTGATTTTGATCCTTCAGACAATCCTGCTGTTGAATATTTGCTGCTCACTAAATGCAAATGTCAAGATCTTTTTCCAAACAACTTTGTTATGGTGAAATAGGTTGGGGATAAAAGGGGAAGTGAACTTTTCACTAAGTTTTTATTGATCAAAAAATTGCAATAAAGGAAAACGTATTGGCAGGTGAAATAATGGCTTCACCCCACTGCCTCAATGAAAACTATGTTTGTTCCAAAAGAACATGACATATTCACTGCACCATTCTGTGATGTAATTGGCAAGCTCCCTCCACTGGAGCTACAGACTGATATGCGTAGAATTCTGTGTAAATTTCCAGGGAGGATTTTAGGAAAAGATATGTAATGTTTTATGTCAATAAAAGTGTTTTGTAGTGTGGTTTAAATGAAGGATTGATAATTATATTTTTGCAAAACATCCTGTTTTCAACGGGGGTCAATGAGATCCCTTTACAGGGGTCATCTCCACACCGCACTATACTTGCATTTATCCAAGAACAATTGTCCACATGTTTACAATAAAACATATTTGAGGGGTCAAGGTAACCACATATGACAGGGTAACATGACCCCTTTCCATCGCTTTTTTCTATTAACTTATCAAAAATATAACATGCACAGTGCACTATGGGTGTTTATGCAGAAACAATGTAAAATCATAAAAATCATGAGGAATGGAAATTGAAATATGCAAGAGATATTCTACTAAAATAAAAAAAAAATAATAATAAAAAAAAAGAACAGGCCAATTTTATCCCGGATGATGGTACCTATTAAGCGTTTTGGTAATAAAATTATTGTGCGTTAAGTGTACACTTAAAAGATTCTGACATGAAAAATGAATACTGGAATCATTATTTGGTTGTTCCAATCCAATCTTCCAACTACAGAATAGCAGGACCCTAACAGATAACACTTCATAGCCCAGTGCTCAGCCTGAAACAATTAATGTGTGCCCAGTTGTCAATGGGCTCTCTGATCTTGATGCACAGTAAATGAAATAAACAATGTAGCACTATACAGCTCTGAGGCATGTTTGTATAAATAAGTTAGGCTTTTTAATGAGACCAGGATACAATGTTTATGAGTAAGTTAAAGGATGTGGTGTGTGATACGGTGTACATATACACAGAGGTGACAAAAGTCATGTGATACATCCTAATATTGTATTGGATCTCCTTTTGCCTGCTCTAGAGCAGCAGCTTGATGTGGCATGGACTCACCAAATTGTTGGAACCCCTGCAGAAATATTGGGCTATGATGCCTGTATAGGCATCCATAACTTCAAAAGTGTTGCGGGTGCAGGATTTTGTGCACAATTTGATCTCTCAATTATGCCCTATAAATTTTGATGGGATTCATAGCAGGTGATCTGGGTGGCCAAACCATTTGCTTGAATAGTCCAGAATGTTCTTCAAACCAGTTATGAACAGTTGTGGCCTGGTGGCATGGGTCATTGTCATCCACAAAAATTCCATTGTTGTTTCAGAACATGAAGTCCATTAATGGCTGAAAATGGTCTCCATATAGCCAAATATAACCATTTTCAGTGAGTGATCAGTTCATTTGGCTTCCTCAATGCATTTTTGGCACTTGGGCCCATGGTTTTGTGGTATCTACATCACACTCAAATCGTACCATCAGCTCTTACCAACTGAAATCAGAACTCATTTGACCAGGCTATTGTTTTCCAGTCACCTAGGGTCCAACTGATAGAGTTGCAAGCCCAAGAGAAGTACTCTAGGGCACTGCAGGTGATGTCGTGCTGTTAGCAAAGGCACTCGCGTCGGTCGTCTGCTGCGATAGTCCACTAATGCCGAGTTTCACCTCACTGCCACAATGGCTACGTTTGCCATACGTCCTACATGCATTTCTGATCTTATTTGATGCACTGTTGCTTGTCTGTCAGCACTGACAAATCTAGATCATTAAGTGAAGGCCACCGACCACTGTGTTGTCCATAGTCAGAGGTAATGGATGTCTTGCTGTTAGCATAGGCACTTGTGTCGGTTACTGCTGCCAAAGCACAGCCAAGTAAAGGTAATAGATACATTTATCTTACATCCCACATTGATTTCTGTGGTTACTTCACTCGGTGTTGCTTGTCTGTTGGCACTGATGGCTCTACGCAAATGCCTCTGCTCTCAGTCATTAAGTGAGGGCCATCACCCACTGCATTGTGTGTGATGAGACGTAATGCCTAAATTTGGTATTTTCTGCATACCTTTGACACTGTGGATATCAGAATATTAAATTCCCTAACTATTTTTGAAATGGAATGTCCCATACACCTAGCTCCAACTACCATTCCATGTTCAAAATCCATAAACTCCTGTCATCAAAAACCTTTTCACGTGAATCACCTGAATACAAACAACAGCTCCGCCAATGCACGGCCCTTTTATATCTTGTGCAGGCAATACTACTGCAGTCTGTATATGTGTATGTCACAACCCCATGACTTTTGTCCCCTCACTGTAGAAAGAGATGCTAATGTGAAATTCAGTATATTCCATAGCAAATTAGTGTCAATTTTGAAAGCAGCTTTCCTCCTAAGAAGTTATCCAGAAAGTCTATTAAAAAACACGTGTAAGTCATGAGTAACTAAAGGGATTAAAATCTCATGTAATAGGAAAAGAGAAAATTATACAAGGGCCAGAAATCAGCATGAAGTGTTACATTCTACAAAAATACTGTAATATTTCAAAGAAAGTCGTAAAATGTTCAGAAACATGGATATCATGACAGAAATTAATAATGTAGATAATAAAACTGTATGAGATATTATGAAATGGGGACAAGACAACATGTCTGTGTACAAGATGTATCACAGTTAAACTAAATGACAATGTTGTGATTTATTCACAATTTAGAAGTACATAGTTTTAACTGTGGTAGAAAAAATAACATTAAATCATCCAGTTGAAGAAGCAAAGGAATTATTAAAAAAGTCATTCCACAAAATTTTCAGTACCTAGAAGTGATGCCAGCAATATTCACTGAAATTAATAAAATTATAAAATTTCTAGAAAACAAAAGCTCTATGGTGTTGATGCAGTTCAAAACAGAATTCTGGGAAGGTGTTCTAACTTAATAAGCAGTGTCCTTAAGGATATATTAAGGCCATTCTAAAAGAAACAAGCCAGAGGCTGTATAACAAAAACCACTGAAGTGATCATTATCACATTACATGAGGAAGAATGTGGTCTTTATAAGAGTGCTGGGACCTCAGACTGACTGCTAGAGGGTCATAGGTGCACACCCATGTGATGATGGTGTGGGCATGTGCACTCAACTGCAGTCCACTGCATTCAGACTTACTAAAAACAGAGGAATGGAGGCTTCAAAAGAAGAGAAAAGGGTTGTAGTGTGTTTCCTGACAGCAGAAGTAGTGCAGGAAATAGAAACTCATCAGAGAATGGCCCAAGTACATGAAGAGCACTGTATGTCTGTTGCAAGGGTCAAGGCATAGCACAAGTGATTCATTTAATGATGGATGTCATTGGCTGATGATCTGTCCAGCAGGTGCATGTCATTAAATTGAAGACTGATGAGTTATGGTGGCAGCCATCACCCGAGAGGTCAGATTGAGTGTGAAACTGTAATGGACGTTCGATGAATTTCCACTCTCTGCATTCCTTCCACTGTAAGGAAAGGAACTACATCCCTTTGCTCTTTTTGAAGCCTCAGTTTTTATGTTTTCAGCACTACTGAGGGTAGTGGATGCTTGAAGTATGCACTTGCTTTCCCTACCATCACAAACATGTTCACCCATGTCCTTCTAGGGGCAAGTTTGGAGAGGAACCACACCTTCTTCCAAAGGCAATGACACTACGGTCTCTTCAGCAGTTTTCATATTACAGTTTTCAGGTTATTTATTTTTGGATGACCGTAATATGTTGTGCATCACTGGCACATGGAACTTATCCAGACAGATTAAAATAGGCAATTGTAGAACCTCTTTATCCAGCTTCCTTACTGACTCTTTTTCCCAAAATTTTCGAAAGAGTAATGTACTCAGAATTAGTCTTACATTTAACTAGAAACAATTTGCATAGCACACCACAGTCTGGATTCCAGAATGGTTGCCCAAGGGAGAAAGTTGTTTATACATATACTCACCAAATACAACAAATGTTAAATAATAAAATGTTGCCAGTTGGTATTTCTTCTTGTCTTTCCAAGGCATTTGGTTGCTTATATCATGTTACTCCCTTAGAAAAACCTAAGTTTTATGGAATTAGTGGCTTTACAAAAAACAAATTTGAATCATACGTAACAAGCAGAGTGCAGAAAATTGTGTTGAATAATTCAAATAGTGTTGGAAGGAAACAAAATGTTAATAGCTGGAAGGAAATCACAAAAAGAATCTTGCATTGTTCAATTTTTGGTCTACTCCTATTCCTTAGTTATTAGAGATCAGAAATAAGCTCTGCATGCTCACTTTAAACCCACCAGCAAATCCTAAGATGTCGCCTCCTGACTCATCATCTCCGTGTGCTCGTAGACTCAACTCTTCAGTGTCCGCTGCTGCCCACTTGTCACTTGCATCTGTTGTCGGCTGCAAGTGGTCTTCACTCTCTCAGAAACGACAGTGAGTACACAAGTACAATTGTGGTCTGTGACATTTCCCCTACGTATGCAACCTTTTTGAAAGAAATTTCTGCCATTAGATTGCAAATTACTATTCATTTATTTCATACAATCATGGTTTGGCTTTATAGCCATTCTCAAGTGTAAGCAGAAATGCCACAAAATACCTGACCTACCTAAATGATGTAAGCAACCATTAGGTATGATGATTACTGTATACCAATATAATGACTGATCAGTTAGTGCTTAGTGAGTATTGTTTTGTTTATACATACATTTATTTAGATATATATTTATATATTGCATATATGTATACGGTTGTGTGTTTGTATGTGTGTTTGTCTCTCTCTCTCTCTTTCTCTCTCACCCCCCCCCCCTCCCCCTCCCTGGACTTATGTGTGTGTGTGTGTGTGTGTGTGTGTGTGTGTGTGTGTGTGTGTGTGTGTGGAGATTGCTATAAATTTATTTTAATAATTAATCACCAATTAGAGATTGCACTTCACCTCATTTCATGTTTTTTGCCACTGTTGTTACAGACTCAGTAACGCCTTGAAAGTGTTTGTTATGTGTAAAACAAACACACACACACACACACACACACACACACACACACACACACACACAATTTGCTGTTATCTCATGAACCCATGTTTCCTGACATAAAGAATACAGAAACAGTTTGCTTTGTGGTTGCAGTGATATGACAGCAACAGTGACAGTGCTCTGTGGCCAGTTATCATTTGAAGCAGCACATATGTTTTTTCTTGGGGGAAGTGCAGAAGACAAGAATACAAACATTTTGTTTGCAATTAATGAAATTTGTATGTTTTTTGTCAGAAGTGTTGCCTGTAGCATAATACTTATTACAGACATCACCCCCAACTCTAATGGAACACATTTGCAATTGTGGACACTGTATCAGTTAATTTTCATCTTACAGCCTCCACAGTCTCACAGAACACAGCTTCATTAGGACAGCTGATTCTGACAAATGGTCAGTTTGCCTTGTCAGTGCTATTTCACAGCAGCAAGGTTGTGTACTCATCTTCTGTAGTAACAGTAAGTCCCAACAGACATTAAGCTCCTGCATGCTTCAGTAAGTGAGTATGAATCGACAAGTATGAAGCAATGACACTATATCACAGTTCTCAGGCTCATGATACTCGCAGAACTACAGTAGGAATGAAGGAAGCACCTTTAGCACAAATGTAACAGCAGAACCTAGATTTTTGAAGTACGCAACCCACAACATTAGACTCATACGTCCTCTGTTTCAGGTCCCTCTTGTGTATATGAATGACCTTCCACTTAGCGTTAATCATATAGAATTGGTACTTTTTGCAGTCAGTACAAGTGTTATAGTAAATCCCATTAGGGAGAGGGCAACAGAAGAAATTGTTAATGATGTTTTGGAGAACTATTAAGTAGTTCTGTGAAAATGGATTGTCCCACATTTTTTAGACAAATACTGTGTTGATTTCTGGACAGCAAATAGTCATACCAGCAATTGATGTAGCACATGAACAGGAGTCACAAACAGGTTAAATGCTCCAAATTTACTGATGTATGTAACAATGAAAGCTTGAACGGGAAGACACAATTTGCTTGATCAGTTAAGTTAAACTACTTTTGCTTTTCATGAAATTGCTAATCTTGGAAATGAATATACCTCTTGCCATATTATGCACATTTACACTCAGTTATGTCTCAGGGAAAAATTTTCTGGGCTAACTCAAACTTAGAAACAAAGTATTGGTTGCATAGAATTGAGCAGTAAGAATAAAATATACTGTTCATCTGCAGTCATCTTGTAGATACCTCTGCAGGTCTTGGGCGTTTTAATTGCACCCCTACAGTATGTATGAGGGTCATTTTTAAACTAAGAATTGATAGCGCATTGTGCCTGCATATCCTGTCACATGATGTTGGTCGGCCACTCTCGGCCAGTCTCTCACTACGCCACCATTACGTTTCATGTCTTTGCCACTATTGGTTGTATGGTTATACTGCTTCATTTGTCTCTATGTCAACCAGCAATCCCACCAGTTCTGAAGTAAGCTTGATTACTCAGTTCTTAAATGCAAAATAAGTTCATCCTCCTGAAATTCATTAGCAGCTTGTTGAAGTTTATGGTGCAGGGGTAATGAATGAAGGCAATGTGCATAAACAGTGTGGGCTGTTTTAATGGAGAAAGGACGAACTCTCATGACAAAGAACAATCTGGATGGCCTACTGTCATGAATGAGGGCTTGACACGAGAAGTTGATGAGGCAATTCACCAAAACAGGCACCTCACTATTTCCACACGTTTCAAGATCAGTAGTTTTTCACATTGTTACTGACAAACTTCATTACAAAAAAAAATGTGTGAGTCTGGTGCTGTAAAAGATGACAAAAGAACACAAAACAAACTAAATGACACACTCTTCGTCCATTTTGGAG
This sequence comes from Schistocerca piceifrons, assembly GCF_021461385.2. Lineage (NCBI taxonomy): Eukaryota > Metazoa > Arthropoda > Insecta > Orthoptera > Acrididae > Schistocerca > Schistocerca piceifrons. The sequence continues at coordinate 186,197,767 of NC_060138.1, forward strand.
CGCTATCACAAGGATGGTGACGAGTTCTTCAGTAACATTGTAACTGGTGATGAAACGTGGATTGTGCATTACGCTTCAGAGAATAAACCTCAGTCCAGTGAGTGGCATCTTTCAAACTCCCCAATGAAACCATAAAAATTTGAACAAGAACCTTCAGTACAGAAAATCATGGCCACGGTTTTTTGGGCCCGGAAAGGCATACTTCTGTTACACATTTTGTCAGAAGAATGACAATAAATGCTGAGAAATGTTGTGAAACATTATTAAGCTTAGGCATGCTACTCAAAAGCGCTGGTGGGGACTGCTTTCTAGCAGAGTCATTGTGCTTCACGAAATGCTTGGCCTCATGTTGAGGCAAGAACAAAGACACAACTGGACAAGTTCCATTGGAAATTTCTGGATCATCCATGACACAGCCCTGACTTTGCACCATCAGACTTTTACCTGTTTCCAAAACTGAAGGAATTTCTTGGTGGAAAGTGCGTGCAAAATGATAACATGTTGAAAGAAATTGTTATTAACTGGTTTAATGGTCAGGTGGCAGAGTTCTTTGATGCTGGGATCCGAAAGCTGGTGCCACGACTTGACAGATGGTTAAATGTTCATGGTGACTATGTTGAAGAATGTGGATATTATAGTTTGTGATACAATTTATGTTCATAAATAAAGTTTCTCAAACTCCATTACAAATTGGTTTTTACTTTAAAAATGACGATCGTATATTTACTGATGAAATTCATCATAAATAATATGTTACAATTTGAGAAGAACAGTAATGTCCAAACACCAATGCTAGACCTTTATTACCCATTATTACAGCTGTCATTGACTCAGAAAGCAGTCCAACAAAAACCTTCGATAATTTATGCAAAAACATAAAATGTCCAACTGGTAGCAAAGCATTCCGGTCCAAGCTGCTGGAGAGGTAGGTCTTTTGTGTGTGAGGTGTGGCAGCTTGTGTGAATGAATGTGTGTGTGTGTGTGTGTGTGTGTGTGTGTGTTATTTATTGCACAATCAGATGATATTTATAATGTTTACTTCTGGATTCATTTATAAAATAATGATATAAATTGGTGGAAATTCATCAGTCAAGAAAGTCTGTAAACTCTTTGGAATATTGTCAGTACCGCAGAATGGATTAGTAGTGGGCATGCCTTTGATGTGATCGGACGTGTTTTTAAGTTTGGCAATAACAATGTAATTTTCGACTTTGAAGTGGAAATTGTAAAGACACTGTGATACAGAAAAATGTGAAAGAATAAAAATTACAGAAACAGAAATTACTTCTCAGGCAATTCTTTCAAAAGTTATCATGTCAATTGGAACCATGAGAACCTACAATATCAAAAAATTTCAGCTTCAGGAATCAACCCCTTGACCTGAAGAACTGGAGCCAACTATGAGAAAAGAAGATAATTAAAAAGTTTATTGTAAATCTTACTCCTCTCAAAGCTTATTAAAAGAGTTAGTTATGAAGTGAGTGACAATCAACAAATGATGTGAGGGAGGTGTAGATTATAAGTGGTAGCGTCATCTGGGATCAGTTGACTGATAATGAAGTTTTGTCTGTTGCAGAAGAAGGGAGAGTGATTTGCATGAATGGATTTCTGATTACTCAAAGAAAGAAAACCGAGAGCTGCCCAATAAAGTCGTATCAATAGTGACGATGTAGTACCAACAGTGATGGATCAGATCAAATGAAAGAGGAGTTTACACATACTACGAGGGACATAAAAAAGGAAAGATAAGTACAAACTATTTGTGAAATTTATTTGTTTGTGGATTCGTGTGCTTGTTAACAAAATGAATAGCAACAAGGTTAGTAGTGATGTAGAGGTGAAAGCTGTAGGACCCACCCAGGATATCTTTGAACCGAGTGAAATCGTAGTCAGCAAAGAAAAAGTAAAAATTGATATGTTGCATTTGATTTTGGCAAAACTAGAGGAAATGAAGACATATAACAATAGCAAATTTAGTGCAGTTAATGATCAGTTGACTGAAATAAGAGCTGAAAACAATAGAAAATGGACAGGGTCAAAGAGCAAATGTACCAAATTAGTAATCACGTTTCAGAGCTAAAAAAAAAATGGAATGTCAGAGGGGTTAAAAAGTGTAAATGAAAAAGTTGATGTCTTAGAAAATAAATTTATTGTTTTGGAAAATGAGTTAATTATCGAATCTGCAAGACAGTTGAAGAATATTAATGACATCAGAGTTTAATAGAAGGTGGTAGCCAAAAAAATGGAACAAAACTTTAGCAATTTAGATCAAAAAATTTCAAATGTTGAAAACAATATGCAAACTAATGTAAATGTTTTGGATCCAAAGCTTCAGCAAAATGTTTTAGATCAAAAGTTTCAGCAGTTCAGGAAAATTATGTTAACAAAAATCTGTATTTAAACAATGGTACTGCGTGGTCCAACATTCCTATCAAAAGTTTTCCAGCAGTTTACATCCAGTGGATTTTCTGCACCGCTGTAGAGTAAGTTTTGTGCCAGACATGTGTGACAATCAAAAAATTAAATTTGTTGAAAGAAGTCTTGAAGGCAAAGCTCTATCTTGGGTAAATTTAAATTTAAGTCAATGAGAAACATACCAAAGTTTTGAAAAAAGTTTTTAAATAAATTTTGGTTGGAAGATGAACAGGGGGGAACTAAAAGTGACTTTTTGAATGGTCCTAATAATAGGAATAGGGATGGTACTCTGAAAGAGTTTTGTAAAAACCAACTTAAGAAATTAACATACTTTGACAAACCATTTAACGAAATGACCTTGATTGATGCACTTACAAGGAGATTACCAGAAAGGTTGCAGTGGGATTTAGTACACTGACCTGACAATTGTTGTGAACAATTTTTACGATATGTTGACAGGCTGAATAGGGCAGTAGAAAGAACTATGTACCATAACAATTGGAATGTTAGAAATCACAGTGGGAATAACTACAGAAACAGAGATAATGGTAATTTCTATCACAATCAAAATAGAGGGAAAAATTTTGAACATCAGGAGGATAGGAATAATGGGGATAATCGTGGGCAATTTAATAGAAGAAACAATCATAGAGGTAATTACTCAGGAAACTGCAGTCCGCCTCAATGAAGGTCCACAGTTTTGGGGCAAACAAACACAACAAGCACAGGACTCCTAGTTTACACTTGCAATTGGACAATAATAACAGTGTTGATAATATGGCACAGATATATGAAACTGAACAGAAGGAACATCGGATTTCTCATTTATGTTTTGGTTTTTGTGATACTATGTTTAATTATATATCTAAAAACACAGATGATGTGACTTACCGAGCAAAAGTGCTGGCAGGTCGATAGACACACAAACAAACACAAACATACACACGAAATTCAAGCCCTCACAACCAATGGCCGCCCCGCCAGAAAATATTCTGCACGTCCAGGGCCTCGCTGCAATGGAGCACTTCCTTTCACGCTGATCACCTGCCACCCTACCTAAAACCTCTTTCCTCATTACCTTAGCCAGCTTCATCCTGACCCACAGCTTCTTCACTTTCGAAGGCCAGACATACCAACAATTAAAGGGAACAGCCATGGGCACCAGGATGACCCCCTCGTATGCCAACCTATTCATGGGTCGCTTAGAGGAAGCCTTCTTGGTTACCCAGGCCCGCCAACCCAAAGTTTGGTACAGATTTATTGATGACATCTTCATGATCTGGACTCACAGTGAAGAAGAACTCCAAAATTTCCTCTCCAACCTCAACTCCTTTGGTTCCATCAGATTCACCTGGTCCTACTCCAAATCCCATGCCACTTTCCTTGACGTTGACCTCCACCTGTCCAATGGCCAGCTTCACATGTCCGTCCACATCAAACCCACCAACAAGCAACAGTACCTCCATTATGACAGCTGCCACCCATTCCACATCAAATGGTCCCTTCCCTACAGCCTAGGTCTTCGTGGGCGGGGGGGGGGGGGGGGGGGGGAAGGAGTCGTTCCGGTCCCGGGGGCAGGGGGACTCGCCTTGGGGGTGGGGGTGGGGGGGGGGAGGGGAGGATGGGTGTGCGCTCGCACGAATACGCACATGTCCATCCGCACGTGTGCAGGCGCAGGCAGACGTATTCATGGCCTTTGAATATGTCTGCTTGTGTCTGTGTGTGTGTGTGGATGGACGTGTGTGTGTGTGTGTGTGCGCGAGTGTGTACCCGTCCTTTTTTCCCCCTTGAAACCCACATCCTTTCGTCTTTCCCTTTCCTTCCCTCTTTCCTGGTGGGGCGGCCGTTGGTTGCGAGGGCTTGAATTTCGTGTGTATGTTTGTGTTTGTCTTGTGTCTATCGACCTGCCAGCACTTTCGTTCGGTAAGTCACATCATCTGTGTTTTTAGATATATTTTTCCCACGTGGAATGTTTCCCTCTATTATATTCACATGTTTAATTATAGTGATATAGGTCCTAATTACAAACCAGAATGTGAGAGTAGTGAGAATTTTAACGTAGTATGTACTAATGATTTCTTCTCGTGTCAGAAAACAGTGTTATTGATGTATTGTTATGTAAATCAGGTGATGACTGTAATGGATCTGAATTAGGTGGTATTTTTGATGTAGATGTGAATGAGAGCTATGAAATAACTGAAGTTGGTATGTCTGAGGCTGGTAACGTATCGCAAATGAATGGAGGTGTTGATGGAGATCAGACTTGGGTTGTTAATGAAGTAATTTTGGAAGAATATAATGATGATGATGAGTATCAGGTATTCGTGGAGTTTAAGAATAATGAAGTTTCAGAGTTATTTGTGAATGATGTTGAAAATACCAATAAGGTAAGTGATGTATGTGATGATGTAAGTGAGAGTTATGGAATACCAGTTCAGTCAAAGCAGTTTTTCATTAATGTCATGCAGAGTAATGGTCCAAACAGTAAAGGTGAGTTATCTGTAAGCCTAGAGAATAAAGGAAAAAACTTCTTGAAGTTTGTTTTGGACCAGATTGATGACAACATAGATAAACGTGCATTCTGGAATAAGTTAGATGTGGTTAGCCAAAATGTGTATCCAAATTGGTGGAATGAAGGGAAAGAAGATCTAAGCAGGAAGTGTAATTTTGACTGTGATATATTTTGTGTTTCTTCTGTAGTAAGTGATGTTAGTTGTGCTATGGAACCCACACATTGTGTTCCATCTTTACCTGACAACATGAGTAACCAAAGAAATGCTATGATGCCAGTAAAGTTGGTAAAACCCTGTAAAGACAGTGTGGATGTAGCATTAAATTAAACAGAAAGTGATTTTTTACATGAAGTGTGTAATAACAGAGAAGATGATTCAGATTTTGGGTGTCCTTACATTAAGTTTGATCAGTGGGAAGGAACTGTTTGATTGATAAAGGTAGACCGATTTGTGGTATGACCGAACAATTTAGAGACTAGATCCAGTATGGTAAGAATTTTGTGGAAATGTCCATTGCATGTGTAAAGGTAAGAGGAGCTACTGGTAAACAAAGCAAGTATTTAATATGTCAAGTACTGTTAACTTTCATTACGGAAGACAAGACCTTCGAACATGGATGCATAATTATACCTAGCCTGGAAGAAAATATATACTACGTTTGCAAATTCAGAAGATTATATAATTGTGTTTTCTTTGCCATGAGTGTATTGTGTAAGATGATGTGATTTTTAAAGTTCTGTCTTAGCTATTGACTAAATTTAGATCTATGATACACTCCTATAATTATGTTTTGTAATAGATTTGTGCTTTAAAATTTTATACACATATGCTATGCTACAATTTTGAAATGGGGCAACGTTCATAATTTGTATTGTAAAACTTAGAAATAGTGTCTTAGTGTATCTGTGTGTATCACTTTGTTGGTTCATTTTTTTCATTGCATGTAACTCTGTTTATTAAATTTACATATGTGAACACTTTTTAATCCTATCTGACATAAATCTTCCATGATTGCTTTTGCAATATAAATAGGGAGAGCATATGCTGGGTGATGTGAAGAAGATAATCAACAGCATATTTGTTGTAGTTTTGAGTTTGCGTTATTTGTCTTTCATTGTTTGGAATGTTCCACAGATCTGAAAATCTCAATGCAATATCCTGACATATGTACACATTATGACTTTATAGCAGATATTTTTCTTGTTTTCTGTAATATGTTATGTATCAGATACTTCTATACGTCTGTATTTTGTCTTTTGACATAATTTTGTACACCATTTGGCAAACCTTATAGCCTGTCACAAAATATTGTAAATACATTGTTTCCAAATTTTGTGAGGGGGATATTGTAAAGGGACACCCAATCTCTAGCATTACTTTTCCTCAACAGAAGTAGACAATACCAGAAAAATATTTACTTGTTTTTAAACAGGTAAATATTATCTCAACTGTTTTTCTAAAAGGATTGCGTATGATTTTATACACAATGTATTATATTTCAGACTAAAATGTAGAAAAAGAAATTACTTTATTTTCATTGTTACAATCGATGTGTACTAACTCTGTATGTACAGTTAAAATTACTTTTCTTCTAAAAAATTTGAAATTATGAAATATCTGGAACACTTAAAATTCCCATTATTAATTACAGAATCAGATGATATCAGTTATGTTTACTCCTGGATTCATTCATAAAATAATGATATAAACTGGTGGAAATTCATCTGTCAAGAAAATCTGTAAACTCTTTGGAATATTGTTAGTACCGCAGAATGGATTAGTAGTGGGCATGCCTTTGATGTGATCGGACGTGTTTTTAAGTTTGGCAATAACAATTTAATTTTCAACTTTGAAGTGGAAATTGTAAAGACAGAGTGATATAGAAAAATGTGAAAGAATAAAAATTACAGAAACAGAAATTACTTCCCAGGCAATTCTTTCAAAAGTTACCTCAATTGGAACCATGAGAACCCACAATATCAAAAAATTTCAGCTTCAGGAATCAACCCCTTGACATGAAGAACTGGAGCCAACTACGAGAAAAGAAGATAATTAAAAAGTTTATTGTAAATCTTACTCCTCTCAAAGCTTATTAAAAGAGTTAATTATGAAGTGAGTGACAAACAACAATTGATGTGAAGGAGGGATAGATTACAAACTCAATGTGTCATCTTTATGGTGAGTAGCAATCTATCTTTTCCTAATATTGTTCATATTCCAACCTGGAGTTTCCATTGCTTGAAACATAAACTAAAACTTTCTTATGGACTACTGCTTCTATTCCATAGATAAGTCTTCTGATTAAAAACCAGTAGTCTGCAAAAAAAATAGTTTTTAAGTGTTGTTGTGTGTGTAAGACTGAAAAATAATATGTTTATTAATGTTAAAACTAATTGTGTATACATATCCTGTAAGCTGACTCATTCCACATCATCTCAACAAAAGAATCATTCAAATGATGTATGGAACATGTAAGTAACTAACAACCAAGACTGGTTATATAGTAGCTTGTGGAACTGCTCATTATCTGATATTACTGTTCGCCAGATACAAATCGCAAGTCACAAGATGTTCATATTTGACTCACATTTGGAATGAAATCATATATGATAATGGAGAACCCTGATAGAATATAAATAGTCAAGAGTAAAGTTAACAACCAATGAATAGCAGGGGCATTGAGTTGCTGGAAAGCACATGAACAAGATTGAGAACTTTTCTAACTTTCTGAGGATTCCTTTTCTGAGCTGAAGTAAACACACACACAAACACACACACACACTTGGATACCTTGTGCAGGTGGAGTACACTGAGATGGAACTCCAATTCCACAGCTCATCTGGGGTGAGCATTTTTTGTTGGATCGAATGGGGGAGGAGATAAAGGAGGCAGGAAGTGGGAGAGAGGGTTTAGGAAGGATGACTGCAGCTGGGTGGGAGAGAGAGCAGGTGCAAGGGTCTGTAAAAATCCAAGGATGATGTAGATAACTGTATACATAAAGATCCTGGATAATGTTCCTAAATGCAAATGTGTAAAAGTTGTTGCAAACCAGGTAAATGTGATAAGATTTTTAAGCAAGTAAACAATGTTAAGGATAGGCCTACCATTGTTCACATGACAGTATGATGGCAGAGATGTTAAGAGCCATACTTAACATTGTTTGTGTGCCTTAGTAAGGTGACAGTAAAATTAATTTTATAATGAGCTGAATCATAGATTAATTTGTGAGGTTGGTATACTTCATTATTTCAGACATTGATAATGCACATCTTAAAATCATGAATGGAAACAGTTAGACCTTTTAAATTAGTATTTTTGAGAGGTTTCACAGTAATGTTTCATTAACTCTCCCAGAAAGTAAACAGTTTTAAGTCAATGGTGGAAGTAAATATGTTAATCAACAATTGATGTTTTTTAAGAACAAAATTTTGAATAGAATTTATGATTTTAAAAATATGTTGTTACTCTAGAAACTTTAAAAACAAAGACTAATGTAAATGTAAAAAATCACAATTGATATTCTTGGAATATGTTATTTATGAGATTTTATTGAAACTTTACTTTGCAAAAGTTTGAAATAACCAACTTTTCCCTTATCATTATATCACAGTTTTAAAACTAAATATGAAATTCTTTGATAAATGCAACATGATTCCATAAAACTCCAAACTACAGAGTGGTGGCTGCATGGGCTCCAGGCCAAAAGTCATGATAAATAAATAATTTTTTTTACAGTAGAGGTCTTCATATATCATGTATGTTTAGACACGTTGCAGATGTCTGTTATTTCATTACTCGTTAAACATTGTGGGATGATCAACTTCAAGTTATGTTTTATGCAGCACACACAATGGGATGGCAAGATCAAGTAAAATACACAACTTGATTCATCTTGCTGCTTCCTCAGTATATTACTCAAACATCCATCATGTTAACATTGTCTTTAAAAATTTCTTAATGAACAAGCATAAACAAATTGGAAAATTGTACAGATATTTTTGGAGAAGAAAATCTGTCATGTATTTGTGGAGAACTCTTTCTTTTGACACTCCACTAACAACTATTAAATTATTTATGTATAACATTAGTCTGCCTGTTCAGTATACACATAAATATGGTCATTTTCCAGCTGACTTCAACACCCATTAGATGGTGTGTTGTATGTATATGAAGTGTGTCTGTAGCTTTTATCATTGTTCGTATGAGCAGTTTCACTCACAAATGTTAATAAATCTGTTAATATTCGTTATATGAATAAGGTGATAATTTTATTGAACTCATCTCTTCATTGCAATTTCATCTCTGGTATCAAATCTCCTGGAACTTCTCAGGAATTTATTTTTAGTCTTTTTGGTGAATATTTGAATCATTAATTCAAACACAGCTAGTCTTTGGCCATATCTGCTTGATGTTCCCAAGCATCAACAGTGGAAATTCCAAGTTACGTCCACTTGGCAGCTTGCTGGACAGTGGCCCCCACTCTCTGTTGGCTAACAGCAGCATTTCAGAGCACTTTCAAGCTCTTGCTCATTTATCTGATCCAGTCACTTCACAGCACCTGGCCAGCTATATGATGCTCAACCAGACCTTCCGTTCTTTGTTGAATTTGTACATGGCAGACACACCACTTGTAATGTTACAGATGGGTGGCAGGATACATTTTGATGATTGTTGGAAAGAATTGTGGGCAGGATGTTCCTCATTTCTGGACACAATGATAAGCAGTCAAGGTTGATTACATTTGGAGGATAATGCCTTTCTGTGAGGGCATTAGTGAGGCTTTCAGAATACAGGCAACGAAATTCACTGCAATTCACTGTCCACAGATGGCCAGAACATATGGGAGTGAAGTGATTTTTTGTCATGGAAAGTGATGACAGCTATTAAAATGCAAGCACTTTTGGTTGCTGGGTTTGATACAGCAGAGGTAAGGATGGAGCAATTGGAGAAGTGGATGTCAATGTCAAAGAAGATAGCATTTTGGTTGGAAGAGGAGTGGCTGAAACAAATGGGAAAGTGCATTGTGCCTGTGGAAGAATGAAGATAGGGTGCAGTGGCCCTGTGTTCAGATCTGGTTCTTCTGTCTTGTGGTAGTGAATGACTTGATATTTTTTCCGTTGGGTTTGTGTTTCTGGTACGGGAACTGGAAAAGAATGGTCAGGCCATGCTTGAGATACGGAACTGCTGGAAGGTAATCAGGGGGTGGTTAGGTAGGAGAGGGGAGTTTCACAGTTAGACGATGCTATGAACTGGGAGAAACAATATGCAACATTGGGATTGGTTTGGCTTTTATTGGAACCATTGATAGCAAAAAAGATTTTCTGTGGTAGGGATGGGAAGAAGGAGAGTAGGGTGTAGAGCTATGTCTGAGGCTTTGAGATAGGACTGAACATTGTATTTAATTTTTGATGGATAGGTTGACAAAAAGGTTTGGATTTCTTTTAGGTTTTAGATTGTATGGCATATTGAGAGAGGGGGCTAGAGATGTGGAAAATAGAAAAGATCAGCAAGGCTATACCTGCCATTTGTGTGCTATGTGGGGTTTCATTGGGGTGAGGGCTGGGGAGAGTTAAGATTGGTGTTGACGGGTAGAGGTGCTCCAAGGTTGGGAATAGGATGTGAATAAATCCAAGAACTTGTAGAACTGCTATCTCCAGACGTCGAAGAGCAAAGGTTTCAATTTGGGAGCTGGGAATTCACAGTAACAGTATGCCTTGGAGGGAGCATAGACAGCTTAAGGATGCCTGGATCTTGCTAATTTGTTTGTGAATTGGATGGCGCATCTACAGTTTTGAGAATCTCTTGCCCAGTATGCTGATTGTCTCACTAGGGCTTTCACAGACAGGCACCATCCCCCAAATCTAGTTTGCAGATAGATTTCTCATATTATATTCACTAACATTCCTAAACTGCTGATCACCCCAGAAACCAGCTGCAAGGAACACACAGTAACATTCCAGATTGGAACAAGTGACCAAGAAGAGTTGACCACCCTTTGATGGAATACGCAGGTGAGTAATATGCGCATGATGTCAGTGCCTATGGTTCTATAATCTTGCCAGCCTTAATCTCCACTAGCCCCCTACCCCAAAACCACATCTACTCTGTCACAGGATCTTAACTTCACCCATCACAGTCACACACCCTCTTGCCAACAGTCTGCCCTCCTCTGTTTTGCCCCCACCTCCCCCCCCCCCCCCCTGCCCAAAGTCTATTCATCAGCATCATCATCATTGTGCACTGCACAAACTCAGTCATGCCAGTGCTTGCGTTCCATTCATATCCTGTGCACTTGCCACCTCTCCCTCCCACCCCAGTTAAGTTATAGAGCTGCACACCTGACACAGTGTATTCAACTGGCACATTGTAGCTGTACAAGTGTATGTGTTATGTGTGTGTACTCTGGTTCAAAAAAAGATTTGCCTGAAAACTAGCGAAGTTCTCAGTTGTTTACGTACCTCTCAAAGTCCCAGTGCCTCTACAAATTTGGTGAGTTGTTTCCTTTACTCCACAATCTATTTTTGATAAGCTTTCTCAAGATTTGTTTCAATTTACTGGAATTCAGTTACATTTACAAAGTTAAACACTTTGTAAGATGTACAACATATAGTTTATGAAGGTTATTATTTGGAAGCTGATATTACTAGGATGACCCAGTTTATACATTAAGATTCTAGTTATCAGAATGCTTTTAATTAGAATAATGGTTTCATAGACTTTTTCTGTTGTCCAGCTCGTATTTTCATAATCAGAAGTTTATCAAGTATCTGACTGTGTACATTAAGTAGCAAGAAAAATAACATCACATTTAGTGATCTCTTCTGTGTGTTTTCATCCTTTCTTTCCATTTCCTAGCTACTCCAGCAAATTTTGAGTGACTGCACTTGGTTTCAATCTTGAACAAAGTGTCTAAGTACTTAATGCCCTGTAATATCTTCACAGTTCATATTGTAATACCATATAATCTTGTGACATATCACTTAATATTTTCTTTAAGTTCTTTTTTCCTTGAACTTTTGCTGTGGTTCTAGCATTGATGAGAAAATTTTTGCAGTAAAAACTCTATATTGACCTGTTAATTCCACAATTAACAGTTGTTATTCTGACCTACAGCACTTGGCTAGCCAGATTGTTGGTGGTACAAAAGCACAGGATGAGGAAGAGGAGGAAGAAGAAGAACCTGAAGCTGAAGAAGATGAGCTGGGGTTAGAAGAAAGTGATGAAAACGCAGCAAAAAAGGAGAAGGTGAAACCAGAACCGAGCTATTATGAAGTGGTTGCAACACTGAAGGATAAAGGTGTATGTTGATGTCTAATTGACATTTTGTGTAATGTCTGGGATAATCTCAATAACTCATGCATTTCTGTTCTTAGTACCAATGAAAGAATTTACCAAAGGTGACATATTCTAAATATGTACAAGTTGAGACAGCTAAGAGAGCCAGCCCCAAATATATTCAAAACAAGTAAATATTTTCTTTAGTTATAGTGGACAGTGTGCTAAGTTTTTTGACATATGCAAGTAATATTTAATATATCTAATATTTAATATATCTATGTTTCCCTCTATTATATTCATATCAAGTAATATTTAAGGTTTATTACTGTCGAATTACGACACCAACTTCTTATTTTTCCCCTTAAATGCAATTATATACATTTTATGGTAGCATTGGAAAGAGACTTCCAAGAGTACTTTAGTGATATGGTAATCTTGGAATTTGATCAACTGGTAATGAGATAACACTGTCCCAAACCACTGTGCTGTCAGGAAAAGAAGTCCCCAAACATTTACTTGCTGTACCAAGTGTAAGCAAATACGTTGGTTTGTGTGTTTCAAATGCTCAATTTCTTTTCCCCTTGAGCATTGATACATGTATGAAATAATTTCAGAGAGGGAATACCACTCACTGATTTTCACGTGGACTTGGCGCATCCCACGTCGACATTTTAGTAACCCTGGGCCGAGTGGTGTGCCAAGAATGTGATTGAGATGCAAACATTGAAGTAACAACTGTTTGCTTATTGACCATGAACTAACTCAAAACAGATTCATCAGAGGGCAAAAGTCCACGCACGGGTACAACTGAAATGCCCTTATGATGTGTACCGAGTACTCACTATGAAGAAGTCCACAATCATCCATAGTGATGACGAACTGAAGAAGTGGGGCCTTTCGAAGTGGCTGTTCGACAGCAATTTCTGTGATCCTGGAGAAGGCTGAACTGGTGCTATCTGATGAGTAGCAGCAGGGGCAGGGGTTGTAGTCGAGAGCATAGATGGCTGGCAGTCATTTTGGAGCCCAGAGCTGACTTGCCATTGGAGGGCTCAGTGGCGACCTAATTACCCATCAGCAGAGGAAAACAGGTGTAGTGTCACCTGGATACATGACTGTGTGGATGCTAATAGTTGCCTTTGATTGCAGTGCTGGTTACTGTGACTTGCATGTCATGTGTCGGTGAGAGTAGCAGCTGAATATGCAGGAGCCCAGCCCAACATATAGTATACACATTATATGACATTTCATGTGTTCTGCTGTCATCATTGTTACCTGGAGGACATCTCGTTTTAATTATCCCCAGAAATAAAAGAGCAGAGATGATAAGCCTGGTGAGCATGCCTGTCATTTAGTGTTTCCCAAATGACTAATCCAAAGAGCTCAAAATATTAAGATCTGCACCACTGCACATATATTGTGAAGTCTGAATAGTTCCATGAGCAAGTTATCAGATCCTTACAATGCAACGCACAGATCGATGGCCTTTTAGAGCACAAGTAAGTGCAAAAAGTGCTTTTGAGTTGCATGTTTGCTTATATTTAGTACAGTGGGGTGTATATTTGTACATCCTCTTCTATTGATAGAAGGACAATGGTTTGTGATTCTGTGTACTTCTTAATAAAATTTTGCAGGTTCTGTCACTGAAGTCCTCTTTGAAGGCTCCTTCCAATGCCACAGAAAAAAGTGTGTGGTTTCATTTTTTTAAAAATTTGGAGTCATAATTTGACAGCTATGAATGTTAAAAATTACTTGGTTCTGTCAGAAAATTGATCACATTGTTGCTATAACTGAGCGAAAACTGCGTGTTGGTATATTCACTTGTTGTGAACATACTTGAACTGCCCCATCTTAGCTTCCTCATCCTTTATGTGTTTTATTAATGAGAATTTCAGTACCACATTTCAAAACTATAATACAAATAATATCTTGTTTAAAAGTACTTGGGAAACTGAATATTTTTATCACTATAATAATGACTGGTAAATTTCAATTGTACCAGGATTTGGCTACAAAATTAGACACCAGTGGTAAATTTTCAAGGATCATTTTCTCAACCTAAATAATTTCATTTAATTTCTTGAAGGTAACTGAGCAATAACTTCTAAACTGCATTCTTGATGGATTGTTACTGAAATATCAGCTTTCTCATTTAATAGTGCATACATGCTTTTTCACTGACTTTTCCTCGAGCCATTTTTTTTGTTAATGAGTGGACAATAAGAATGAAAATTTGACAGAGTGAAATATGTGTTAATTCAAAATGACATAAATTTCATAGTGTTGCTATTGCTTTATAACATTTTGTACAAAGAATCATAATAATGCAGGGCTAAGTGGATAATGGTACACACTACTGTAAAGAATAGATCTGCCACTGCTGTGTCAGGTAAAGTGTTATTTTCTGTGAAAGCTGAGTGTATTTGAGTCACAGAGACAGCTTAGTGTTGAATTTGATGTTGTTGTGGTCTTCAGTTCAGAGACTGGTTTGATGCAGCTCTCCATGCTACTCTATCCTGTGCAGGCTTCTTCATCTCCCAGTACCTGTTGCAACCTACATCCTTCTGAATCTGTTTAGTGTATTCATCTCTTGGTCTCCCTCTACGATTTTTACCCTCCACGCTGCCCTCCAATACTAAACTGGTGATCTCTTGATGCCTCAGAATATGTCCTACCAAGCGATCCCTTCTTCTAGTCAAGTTGTGCCACAAATTTCTCTTCTCCCCAATTCTATTCAATATCTCCTCATTAGTTATGTGATCTACCCATCTAATCTTCAGCATTCTTCTGTAGCACCACATTTCGAAAGCTTCTATTCTCTCCTTTCTAAACTATTTATCATCCAAGTTTCACTTCCAGACATAGCTACACTCCACACAAATACTTCAAGAAACGACTTCCAGACACTTAAATATATACTCGATGTTAACAAATTTCTCTTCTTCAGAAACACTTTCCTTGCCATTGACAATCTACATTCTATATCCTCTCTACTTTGATCATCATCAGTTATTTTGCTCCCAAAATAGCAAAACTCATTTACTACTTTAAGCGTCTCATTTCCTAATCTAATTCCCTCAGCATCACCCGATTTAATTCAACTACATTCCATTATCCTCGTTTTGCTTTTGTTGATCCTCATTTCTAGACACTGTCCATTCTGTTCAACTGCTCTTCCAGGTACTTTGCTGTCTCTGACAGAATTACAATGTCATCAGTGAATCTCAAAGTTTTTATTTCTTCTCCATGGATTTTAATTCCTACTCCAAATTTTTCTTTTGTTTCTTTACTGCTTTTTCAATATAAGGAGATCTGGGAAAAACCCGGGAATTTTTTCATCTTGGAGAAAACCAGGAAAAACCTGGGAATTTTTTACAATTCTGGGAATTTTTTATTGTAAAATAAAACTTAAGTTGCAAAGGAAATGCACCATATACAACGACAAAACACAGTGCTCATACAAGCGTCTGTTAACAGCAAAATCTAACAAATGCTTTAGGAAGACTATGCAATGTTTCATATCATCAAATTGCCTCCGATGAGCGTGACGTCATAACTGTTTACATTAGATTCGTTTGAGCGGTTTCGAGCGAGTTTATGTGCATGTGCAGTTGAGTCTCGAATGAGTAGTACCTTCTCCCGCTTCTGGCTACAGAAATGTAGTTAGCTGTAAAAGCAATAGCAGCAAGCAGCCAGATGCTATCCGGAAAAATTGTACTGGTGCGCCTAAGCTGCCAGATTCACATATGCGCAACAGGCCCGGAACTAGGGGGCTGGGGCAAACCGGTATCAGCACCGGCAGCAGTTTCAGGGGTGGGGGGTGGGGGGGGTGGGGGTGGGGGGGGGGGGGACCCATTTATATTATTGAGGAAAAAGATCTTGTTTCACAAAGCGTCTAGCATCCAGCACATGTTGGTCTATCGATTACTCATTACTCATATGATTAAGCTGAATTATGCATTTTAGTATGGTTCACAAAATTCCCATGCTCTCGGAGTATCCCCTAATGTCTTGTTTCTAGTATGAATTATGTAAGATCTTTTAATGTTTTACACATACGAACGTACGGTGTGGCGACGCCTGTTATCTGGTGCTCTCTGTCAACTGCCGAAATGAATCTGTTCCTAAAAGGTCGAGGGAAAATATTCCGAATGGTTGTTTGAAAAGCGTTACTTTCAAAGTAAATTTACTTTTACGCAAGATGAACTCTGTGTGCGAATGTCCTATGAATTTCTTAAATCACAGAGCATTTTACTCTCCTTCAAAAATAAATTCTTAGAGGACAACCATTTAGAATATTTTTGAGCCAGAAGATCAGCCATTTATGCCGTTCTTAAAAATTTTACTGGCACATTTATGTGATGTATCTTAAAGAGTAACACGTGCAAAAAATATCAACATTATGTGTGAAAGCTTAGCTTGTCTTGCAGCTTATTAATATTAGAAACCAATATTATACGTGAAAGGTTTTCTTGTAGCGACACTATGTATACTAAATTAAACAATTACCTTTTCCTATTTGTGTGTTCGCGCTACTTAACAGTGATGTTGCTATTGGCCGACTGCATCACATGTCCTATGCTTTGAATACCCGCTGTCATCGGCTGGCGAGATCGCTTGACATGAGCTACGACTGGCTTACAAAAGGGAATCGCAATCTTGATTTCAATCCTTCGGAAAGTAACATGCGGTATTTGGTGAAATTCGAATTTATACTTTCGTAATGCGAAAAAAGTGCAGTGTCATCATGTTGCTGCACATCAGACACATCTTTCCCAAACGTGTTTTTTTCCCCTGAGTTTCGTTTTCTAAAGTGCCGGGAAATTCTATGCTGGTATATAAAACCACAACCATTGAAAGGATTGAGACATTTTACAGTTCCAAGGAAAAGTATACTATTATTTAACACGGAAAAAGTGTATTTTCATCCAGGAGAAAGTGTATTTTTAACCGGGAAATCCGGGAAAAATCCGGGAATTTTATTTCCTCTTCCACATATACACCCTGTGATAGTTCAGTAATTTTCACATCTGTCAACACCTGCTTTCTTTGGGATTGGAATTATTATATTCTTCTTGAAGTCTGATGGCATTTCGCCTGTTACATACATCTTGCTCACCAGATGGTAGAGCTTTGTCATAGATGGCACTCCCAAGGCTATCAATTGTTCTAATGGAATGTTGTCTATCTCCAGGACCTTGTTTTATCTTTGATCTTTCAGTGCTCTGTCAAATTCTTCCTGCAGTATCATATTTCCCATTTCATCTTCATCTACATCCTCTTTCATTTCCATAATATTGTCCTCAAGAACATTGCCCTTGTGTGGACCCTCTATATACTCCTTTCTGCTTTCCCTTCTTTGCTTAGAACTGGGTTTCCATTTGAGCTCTTGATATTCATGCAAGTGGTTCTCTTCTCTCCAAAGGTCTCTTTAATTTTCCTGTAGACAGTATCTATCTTACCCCTAGTGATATACGCCTCTACATCCTTACATTTGTCTTCTAACCATCCCTGCTTAGCCATTTTGCAGTTCCTGTCAATCTCATTTTTGAGATGTTTGTATTCCTTTTTGCCTGCTTCATTTACTGCATTTTTGTATTTTCTCCTTTCATCAATTAAATTCAGTATCTCATCTGTTACCCAGGGATTTCTATTAGCTATCATCTTTTTACCTACTTGATCATCTGCTATCTTCACTGTTTCACCTCTCAAAGCTACCCATTCTTCTTCTACTGTATTTCTTTCCCCCATTCTTGTCAATTGTTCCCTAAGCTCTCCCTGAAGCTCTCTACAACCTCTGGTTCTTTCAGTTTATCCAGGTCCCATCTTCTCAAATTCCCACCATTTTGCAGTTTCTTCCATTTTAATCTACAGTTCATAACCAATAGATTGTGGTCACAGTCCACATCTGCCCCTGGAAATGTCTTACAATTTAAAACCTGGTTCCTAAATCTCTGTCTTACCATTAGATAATCTATCTGAAACCTGTCAGTACCTCCAGGCTTCTTCCATGTATACAGCCTTCTTTTATGATTCTTGAACAAAGTGTTAGCTATAATTAAGTTGTGCTCTGTGCAAAATTCTACCAGGCGGCTTCCTCTTTCATTTCTTAGTCGCAATCCATATTCACCTACTATGTTTCCTCCTCTCCCTTTTCCTACTACCGAATTCCAATCACATATGACTATTAAATTTTCGTCACCCTTCACTATCTGAATAATTTCTTTTATTTCATCATACATTTCTTCAATTTCTTCATCATCTGCAGAGCTAGTTGGCATATAAACCTGTACTACTGTAGTAGTACAGGTTTCTGTCTTGTTGTTGTTGTGGTTTTCAGTCCAGAGACTGGTTTGATGCAGCTGTCCATGCTACTCTATCTTGTGCAAGCTTCTTCATCTCCCAGTACCTACTGCAGCCTACATCCTTCTGAATCTGCTTAGTATATTCATCTCTGGTCTCTCTTTTCGATTTTTACCCTCCACGCTGCCCTCTAATACTAAATTGGTGATCCCTCGATGTCTCATAACATGTCCTACCAACCGATCCCATCTTTTAGTCAAGTTGTGCCACAAGCTCCTCTTCTCCCCAATTCTATTCAATACCTCCTCGTTAGTTACGTGATCTACCCATCTAATCTTCAGCATTCTTCTGTAGCAGCACATTTCAAAAGCTTCTATTCTCTTCTTGTCTAAACTATGTATCATCCATGTTTCACTTCCATACATGGCTACACTCCATACAAATACTTTCAGAAATGACTTCCTGACATTTAAATTTATACTCTATGTTAACAAATTACTCTTCTTCAGAAATGCTTTACTTGCCATTGCCAGTCTACATTTTATATCCTCTCTACTTCAACCACCATCAGTTATTTTGCTCCCCAAATAGCAAAACTCCTTTACTACTTTTAAGTGTCTCACTTCCTAATCTAATTCCCTCAGCAACACACGACTTAATTTGACTACATTCCATTATCCTCGTTTTGATTTTGTTGATGTTCATCTTATACACTCCTTTCAAGGCACTGTCCATTCCGTTCAACTGCTCTTCCAAGTCCTTTGCTGTCTCTGACAGAATTACAATGTCATCGGCAAACCTCAAAGTTTTTATTTCTTCTCCATGGATTTTAATACCTACTCCGAACTTTTCTTTTGTTTCCTTTACTGCTTGCTCAATATACAGATTGAATAACATCGGGGATAGGCTACAACCCTGTCTTACTCCCTTCCAAACCACTGCCTCCCTTTCATACCCCTCGACTCTTATAACTGCCATCTGGTTTCTGTACAAATTGTAAATAGCCTTTTGCTCCCTGTATTTTACCCCTTCCACCTTCAGAATTTGAAAGAGAGTATTCCAGTCAACATTGTCAAAAGCTTTCTCTAAGTCTACAAATCCTAGAAATGTAGGTTTGCCTTTCCTTAATCTTTGTTCTAATATAAGTCGTATGGTCAGTATTGCCTCATGTGTTCCAACATTTCTACGGAATCCAAACTGATCTTCCCCAAGGTCGGCTTCTATCAGTTTTTCCATTCGTCTATAAAGAATTCACGTTAGTATTTTGCAGCTATGACTTATTAAACTGATAGTCCGGTAATTTTCACATCTGTCAGCACCTGCTTTCTTTGGGACTGGAATTATTATATTTTTCTTGAAGTCTGAGGGTATTTCTCCTGTCTCATACATCTTGCTCACCAGATGGTAGAGTTTTGTCAGGACTGGCTCTCCCAAGGCTGTCAGTAGTTCTAATGGAATGTTGTCTACTTCCAGTATCTCCAGACTTCTTCCATGTATACGACATTGTGTTAGCTATGATTAAGTTATGCTCTGTGCAAAATCCTCTTTCATTCCTTACTCCCATTCCATATTCACCTACTACGTTTCCTTCTCTTCCTTTTCCTACTATTGGATTCCAGTCACCCATGACTATTAAATTTTCGTCTCCCTTCACTATCTGAATAATTTCTTTGACCTCATCATACGTTTCATCAATCTCTTCATCATCTGCAGAGCTAGTTGGCATATAAACTTGTACTACTGTGGTAGGTGTGGGCTTCGTATCTATCGTGGTCACAATAATGCATTCATTATGCTGTTTCTAGTAGCTTACCCGCATTCCTATTTTTTTACTCATTATTAAACCTACTCCTGCATTACCCCTATTTGATTTTGTATTTATAACCATTTATTCACCTGACCAGAAGTCTTGTTCCTCCTGCCACCGAACTTCCCTAATTCTCACTATATCTATTTCCCTTTTTAAATTTTCTAACCTACCTGCCCGATTAAGGGATCTGACATTCCAAGCTCCGACCTGTCGAATGACAGTTTTCTTTCTCCTGATAACAACGTCCTCCTGAGTAGTCCCCGCCCGGAGATACGAATGGGCATACCCAGTCATAGGAAATACCTCTAGCTTCCTTACGCTGGTATAAAAGGCACATTGACCCCAGAAATGTGAACAGTCTCTCTTGGAGCTGACATCTCTCCAAATCTCTTAACACGCAAACTATCAGTCATGACCATTGGTGCAAAACCCCTTGTAGGATAATTTATAATAAAATTGGTTCATGACCTTCATAGTATTTTATGCATTTGAATATTAACATTACATAACACCATATCTTATGCCACCCCTTAGCTAGGGCAAATAAATAATTAGTCCTGCCTAGAGCATACTATTGGATTAATTAATTACTTCCATGTTTACTGCACCATGACCAAGCCAAAACTACTGTTTGTCTCTCAATGCCTGAAATGTTAGGTAAACACTATTTTCTCATCCCTAATTACTGTGTAGTGAAAATGTTTCTTCCCTCTTTTTATTTATTTATTTTTATATCAGAAACATACATATTATACACAGTTGTGATGTTATTACTTTTGTTACTTTTGCCCAAAACTTGGCCACTTCCAATGCATTTACTGTTTCTTGATTATGTTCATCTTCTGTGCAGGAGGCTGGACACAGTTGGCATTGAAGCATATGATGAACAGTCTGCCTTCTCTGCAGTCACACTGAAAATCATCTTGATCAATGTAGCTCCATCTTGCCAAATTAATGTTTGATCTACCAACTCCAGATCTCACTATATTCAGGGACTTCCAACTCATCTATTTCTCAACATAGCCAGGAGGTAGAGTTTCTAAAACAGTTTCCTAGCCAGGAGGAGGGTAGGCCATAGTTGCAACCTAGCTTTTTCAACAGTGGTTCAAAGTGTCATTGCTGTTCTAAGGAAACACCTCCTTGACTTCAGTTGTTGCAGGTGCAGTTCATGCCCTTTTCTTGTTCATAACTCTTTCTCTTTGAACAGGAGGTGGTTTGTTCCTGCAAGGTGGCAAAGTCATTTGAATGGAGTGGATTTCAAGCAACATGGAGTGATTCTGCAGGAGTCATTGAGAGCTATGTCCACCTGTTTGACATGTGTTGAATCATACAAAACAGAACATGCATACTCTGTCACAGAATAGCATAGTGCCACTGGAACGGTTCATAGAGTTTTAGGTTGACTACGACACTGTTATCCAGCCAGTTTCCCTAGAATATTGTTCTTGGTGGATGCTTTTAACATGCAGTTCATGCAGTGCTTCTTGAAAGTAAGAGATCTATCAAGTGTCACCCCTATAATACTGAAAGCAATCAATTACTGACAAAATAATTTAATTGGATAGATAAAAATCTACTCACCAGAACATACATAAAAGATGGTTGTAATTGGCAAGCATTACGGAGCCAGTGGCTCCTTCTTCAGGTAGAAAGGTTGAAGGAGAAGGAAGAGGGGTGAAAGAAAGGGCTGGAGAGGTCTAGGAAAAAGGGATAGATTCTGGGAAAGTCACCCAGAACTGCAGGTCAGGGAAGACTTACTGGATGGGCTGAGAAGGAAAGACTGATTCTTGGGGTCTGCATTGGATGAGATTTGAAAAACTGAGAGCTTAAAGGTGGAAGACATGGTAATATGCAGACAGAGATTACTGCTTAAACATCATGCATGAGTTAATAAGAGTGAACAGTTAAGTGCATTGTACGTAACAGAGGTGTGTGAGAAAAATAGATGAATAATACAATGAAAGATGTAGAAAACTAGAACGGAGTGAAGCAAAGAGTAGTTACTGTGAAGAAATGCCAAGGTGGAAGAATTAATGTAAATTAAGGCCAGATGGGTGGGGAGAACCAAGGACATGTTGTTGTGCTAATTCCCACCTGTGGAGTTCTGAGAAACTGGTGTCTGGGGGAAGAATCGAGATGGCAAGTGTGGTAAAACAGGTGCTAAGGTCATGATTGTCATGTTGTAGATCATGCTCTGCAATAGGATATTGCGAGTTGATAGTATACACCCTCTGCCTATGCCCATTCACCCTAATTGATAATTTGGTGGTGGTCATGCTGATGTAGGAGGCAGAACTTCCTAAAATCATGCCCTTAAATGAGATCCATTCTGTATGAAATTTTGCACACCACACCTAGAATAGCTTTCTGTTGCCCTCCCAATCCCCACAATATTCTTGTCAGACCCTATGCTCCTTCTGCACCCATCTCCCTACCCTATGGCTCCTACACCTGTGACCGTTCGTACTGCAAGACTTGCCCTACGCACTCTCCTACTATCATGCCCCCTGATATGGTGCACGTTGAACCAAAAGGCAGAAAAACACACAGCCCAATGCACCATATGACGTGTTTTATGGGGATGAGCTAAAACCCAACTAAGAGCCTGATTGTCCATTTCCAAGATGAACTCCCAATGTTCGAAATTAAAACTTTGATAAAATGTATGATGTTCTCCTTGGTTTTGAGATGGCAGAAACTATAAATGGCCTTGGTCCATGAATGGTCAGTCCTAACCCCTTCTGCCAAAACAAAATGTCCAAAAAAGGATATCTCATGCCGTGCTAAGGTAACGTAAGATGGTTTGACAGCAAGACCCACTTGTCTCAAACACTCAGGAACAAGACATAGATGCTCCAAATGATCATCAAACTGGCACTTTAAATGGCAACATCATCCAGATAGTTATAAAGGTATTTAAAGTTGAAATCACCAAGCATGGAATCAAGCAACCTAGAAAGAACTGCTGCAGTGGTAGACAGTCCAAAAGGAATCCAGTTAAATTCGCATAAGTTACAATCGGTATAGAAAACTGTGGACATCTTGGGCTCCTCGGAAAGAAGGAATTTGGTAGTAGGCCTGATTCAGATCAAAAACCAAAAGATAATGAGCACCTGAAAACCAATAAACACAGCTGTGCAAATTAGGAAGGGAAATGAACTTCAAGATGACGTTTTGATTAAGAACACAGCAGTCCACAACCAGTTGGATTCCCCTCCATTATTCTTTAGGACTAAAAATATTGGAGAGGCACATGGCAAGGTGGAGTATATTTTTGACCAACTCCCAGATGCAGCACGTTCATTTTATGTGGGGACAACCAATACAGTGACTGTCTGACTGAAATCTGATCAGACAACAAAATATGATATTCAGTATGGTCAGTAGCACCTAATCTGCTTGTCATTACTTGACTGGGAGGCATGTGCACCACATCGAAGTCCGTACTACAAATATGGTTTTTACTCAGGCTCACCCCTTAAGAGTGTTGGCACATACAGAACTTCATTTTAAGACGAAACCAAAATAACATTGATGGCATGTGCAACCTAACATGAGCCCCATTTGACCAACAAAATTGCATCCCAGTAATAGGTCGGTACTGAGACCCTCTGTGCCACCAAAACTTCCATAGGCTCAAAAAACTCACTAATCTGACAAGAAATGCATAGACAGGCAGTGAAGGAAATAGCTTGACCATTAATGGTCCTACAAGATATGCCTATGGGTTTTAAATTGGGCAGATTACAAATGGCCAAGGATCTGGAATACCACCGATGACCCATTAGTGAAATACTACTACCTGAGCCCAACAAAACGTGATTAACATAAGATCCAACAATATTGAGAGAACTGTTGGTCACCACTTTAAGTTTACTACACTGACTTGGCAACACTGAATTCGTACCATACCTGGCCCTCTTCTGGCGTCAGTTGTTATGTTGTTCCTTATCGCTGAATTCACATTGGTGGGCAAAATGTCCCTGCTGACCACAACAATAGCAATGGCCTTTAATGGTTGGCATCTTATTAGCAGAACCCATTCCTGGAGTTGGGTTAGCAAAAGCCTGAGACGAAGCCCTCTAGCAGGCTCTCTTTTGATTGACTTGCTTAGCCCATTCCATAAGAGTAACAAGACTATCCAAGTCATGATAGGTCACATCCATCTCATCAGGTGGAACCCTGGAACGATCCTCCAGCTTAATACCTTGTAAGCTAGTGTTAACAACCTCATGCTGTCACATGTACATTAAAAGCTATGACTGCCATATTTACTTAACGAATGCCGTGAACTATATCCTCATCCTCTTTCTGAACCTGAAAGAAATAATAACTGACTAGGTTGCTCTTTACCTTAAAAGCCAAACATTTCCTCAGGTCCTCCTGCTCGCATTTCTTTTAGGGACCACCTTCTATCTAAAACTGCACTGACCATTTTGGCCAAGGACCCCAGACCATCTGGAAAACGTTTCCCCATGACATCTTGAAAACCTCAACTTGCTCCTCTAGTTTAATGGAAAACCACATAAAACTTGCATGTCAACAACAAGGCAGTCTGTGCCATATAGTACACTCAGGAAAAGATTGGGAATTTTAGCAAATACAGCAGGAGGTTTCTCTATACCATCAGTTCTGTGTGACGGGGAGAATTCCTGATGTTAGGTGACTTCAGTTTCTCTGAACTCACTAACCCCTTGATCACTCTCCCACTCTAAGGTGCTCAAACCAATCTGCAAATTGACCGCCAGTTATAAAGCCAGTCAATCTCAGGTTTGAGCT